>NC_135783.1:274546673-274858879 GCF_051106095.1 Pogona vitticeps | reverse complement strand
ACAGAGAAATCCTCACATTATTGTGGTTAGGTGCTGAAGCTACAAGATCTAAAACTGCAACTTACGTAAAGGACTGATAGTTTTTCATGGAACTCCGTAATGCCTTTTGGTGAAGCACATGGCTACCAAGCTGGCCAGGAACAGAAGGACCAAGAAACACAGCAATGCCCATATCAAAAGCAAGCAAATGTAAGAAAATTAGCTGGAGGTCGTCTTTATCTGAAGCCTGAAGCAAAGCATCCTCTCCATTAAGGAACATTAAGATGATTTTGTTAATGTTCTTAGGCACTCATTAACTGTCTATTCATACTGATTGGCCCTTCCACAGCAATCACACACTCTTTTCTCCCTCAGAAGGCTGACTCCCCAAACAAGTTCTAAGAAAGACCTATATCTCCTTCTGAGAGAGAAAGAGCTTAAGCAAAATTTGTTTAAAACAAACAAAATGATATATGAGGGGCTGCTTATCAACATACTTCTTTTCCCTTCAAATGAGCAATCAGTAGCTTCGCCACCATGACCAATATATGTTTTTAATGCCAGGCAAAACTCAAATTTTAACTGAAAGGCCCCCTTATGCCCTCTGGCTCTCAAAAATAATAATCTCTGGGTATGGAGGCCCCAGAGATGCTAGAGGGCTCCCAAAAAATGAAAAAACTGGCCCTTTGTCCCTTAGAAGTCCTGTGGGGATTTTCTGAGTAACTTGTTTTTGTTTATATTTTTGAAAGTGTGGTGGGGTTGGGGGCCGCAAAAAAAATACTCTTAAGGGTTCATGTGGTCCACAGGCTACATGTTGCCCACCCCTGCCTTAAGTGATTTCTGTTCTAAACAATGCACAGACATTGGCATTCACCAGTGCCAAAAGAGAAAGTCAACATTTACCTCATGCCAACCCTTTGTTTGATTCTCAGGTACACATATTTGTTTACATGAATACAGCAGTATTTGCAAGTTCTTGATTTATTGCCTCATGCTGTCAAATACGAGTTGGAATTTCTCTGACTAGGACCCTTTCCCAGTCCCTGTTACTGAGGGCCAAACTAGATGAGACACTAACTGCCTCTTTAAATTTAACTTCCATGCTTTTGAAATGAAAATAGCAGCTTTTGGACAGTGCCTTCATAATTCTAAATGGCCCATGGAAGAGCCTCAGTGCAAATACAGTAGCACCTTCAGGGGATAAATTCTCCTCAAGATCTCAACATAGGAGGCAAGTATTAAATTTCTCCTATATCTCTTGCAATCCTGGCAACTGCAATTTCCGCTATTCATTTTTTAAAGTATACCTTAAATTCAAAGAAATCTTTAGTAAACAGTGGCTGAAATCCTGTTGCTTGGCATAAGGAAATTAGTAACTTTCCATCCATTCCTAACTGGAAAATAAACAGTCCCCACTGCAACTCTAAGGGGGTACACACACATGTACCATATGTGAGAATCAAGTCATGGACTCTTTATTTACTGACTGGGAACAGACTGAAAGTTACTAATTTTCTTACATTGAGAAACAGGATTTCACCAGTAAAAATAATAACGAATACCGTACATTGAATTGTTCTGGATGGTTCACAACTGCATATGAGCATAGTAGTACTTTCCACATTGTCTTTCCTCCACTTATTAATATTCAAAGGTGTATTGGCCCTAGTACTAAAATTAGAGATGGGCATGAACCACCCATTTGGGAGTTTTTGCTGGCTCTGTTTTTTTGCCAAACATATTCAGCACTTCCCAGCCAAAATGCTTTGGGAAGGGGGGGTGCTGGGAGTTGTCGTGGAACAAGGATGCATTGCCAAGTTCTGGGAAATCTGTACTTTGGAAGGTCTTTTTTTTCCAAAAAAAGATGATGATGAACGAAGAAGCATGAAGAATATTAAGCACCACTTGCTAATTCAGGTGTCAAAAGAAATGTACTAGGTCCTTTCATCATGCCCTAGAATAGTTTTAATTACCCCCTTTGAAATTATGCACTCTTCTTTTTCATTTCTGAAAAGAACTCTGTTCCCCGCCCTATTATGTAACCTTTAAGTAAATTAAAACCTGTTTCTGATCTTGCCTGTAATACACCTCTGCACATACATTCAGCATTCTGAAATGGTTGTCACACTGGCAGATGAGTTTCTGATAAGATGGAAAGGGGTGGGTTTTGGGGGGGGGGCAGGGAAAACCCCCAATGTATTCAATCTTGCCACTTACATTTCCTAAAACTTTTTCACATTCTGCATCCATCACAACAGTTGGAAGAAGGGAAAAAAGTATTTGCATCTGCAATATTAAATCACAGTATCCTTTAAATATTAAGCAGCAGCATGTTCTAGGCTCAGGAACTGTATTGTGCAGCATGATCTTATAACGGGTTAGGGGCAGGGGCAGGGAGTGAGTCTTCTGTACTAAGGACCAGCTTGTACTGCATTTCAACAGTTTGCACTGAGACACAAATTAAACACAGAACATTGTATGTTTTCCCCTTTCCTTTTTTGCAGTCAGAGTCTAGGAGAGATATATAATCAAGAACGTTTAATTTTGGAAATACTAATCTACAGCTACAGTTCACAGGAGTTGTGCATTCATGTGGAAAGAAACCACAAATGTAGCCATTTGTTAGTTCTAGTAATCAATACAGCAAATCACCTTTTTTTGGGCTGTGGGAACTACAACAACAGAAAAAAGCCACAGAGTAAATTCGGTCATGTTCACTGATTTGTGGATGTGGGTTATGTGCCATGAAACCACTTCCCACTTTTGGCAGTTTTAAAAAGGATTTTCAAGATATATGAAATGATCAAGGAGTGGTTTACCATTCACACCCGTCAGTGACCTTCCATGGCCGTGCAGGGATTTGATCCCACGTCTACTGAACTCTAGTATAAGCCTCTATCCAAATCTCCACACTGGCCCACATTGACATATTTGTTCCTAAAATATTTTTATAGCCTTCACAAATGGGTGCAAGACAATCTCTGGCCCTATACTGATTGCAGAAACAATCTGTAGCATCTCTGGGAAGAATGAAAGTGGAAGTAGAAAACTGATTAATATTGGAAGAAGAGAAAACAGTTAAACTATATCTGAGAGAGAGAGAGAGAGAGAGAGAGAGAGACTGGCTCTGAATAGTGCTGTGGTGAAAGTAGGAAAATAAAAGAGTCACTGACCAGTTTGGGCTTTGGGCCCACATACTACTATTTTGTGGCCCCCAAAAGACTACCACTCCCCCAAGGAAATGCAGATCTTGGTAGCCAGAAAAAAAACAAAAGTTTCACAACCCTACTTTATATATTAACAAGATGCCCGCTTAAGAATTTAGTCAGGATGAAGAGCAAGGGCAGTGCATGTGGTCTGAGCAGACATTCTGGAGTGAACCTAGTTAGATACATTTTGAAGACAGGCATATTAGCTGGTGACACTGTTAATTCAATCCTAAATTATGTGTAAAAGGGTAAATGTCAAGCTTCCTAAATGATTCTTAGAATTTGGCCACTAATTCCAGTTCCAACAAACAGACCTCTCTACGACCAGGAAAGTAAAGGACAAGAACAGCAAGCTTTAAATTTTAAGGCAAAAATTACTTAAATCTTGCAAATGCAATTTTGCCACCCTTCACCCCACCCGTGTTCTTAGCTTTCTCTGAAAAACAGGGAGAAATTTTAATTTATGGCCCTTCCCCTTTCCACACATAGGCATACACTGTGCTTTCTGGCAAGGACATTCTTTTTTACTTAAACCTGGGGCTAGAGCTCATGTTATTATAATTGCTGCTATGTTGTGGCTGCCTCAAAGACTGTAGCTCATCCACATACATAAATAACATATTATGGAGGATTATACCTGACAGAATGTCTCTCCCAAAAATCAGCTATCCATCCCACCCAGTCCTCTCAAACCATGTTGTTAAAAGTTGCTACACTGAGGGAGGCCAAATAGGTGAATACTAGGAATAGTGTGGAGTTTTTTTATTGTGACCACTAGTATCTGAAATAAAATGCTGACAGAGAAACTCCAGGCTTCTTCTCCCCTTATATTAAGAAAGATGGTAAAGATCAAATTATTTAGATACGCCAAACTTAGACATTGGTCTTACATTGCTATATTTGTCGTTTTATTACTTTTTGCTTATTTGATTTGGCTTTTTGCAGTATATGTCAGTACTTGAAGCTCTGCATTTAACTTTGTTTTATGTATATGGCTTGATGTTGTAACAATAAAGTGTATGTATGTAGAGATGCCTTTAATAACTGAATTTCTGGGATGTTGTAAATAACAAACATTTTTTAAAAATCAATTCTAAAATTTTGTCTGTTATATAGCTGTATTGTTTTTTTTTATTGCAAGATAGTGAGGGTATGTGAATTTTAATCTTGTGTAAATTGCCCAGTGTGAAAAGTGTATGTGTGTGTGTCATTTAGATACAGTTTAACTCCATTCTTTTCCTCAAGTGTTAGTCAGTTTTCCATTTTCTTATACAATGAGATGAAAGAACAACTAAGGCCCATGAGAACTTACAGTTGGTTTTATTTCATCCTCTCTGCAAGCTTCCCTCAGTTCTTTTGCAAACTGATTCCATGAAAATGACTCATATAGGAACCCAGTAGTCTTTTGTTATTGCCACCAGCCTTCCTAGATTTCATCAAGGGAATATCAGTGCTGCTGAGTGCCTCTGGGAATTACCTCGGTGCAGGCAACTTTGAAGGCCGGCCCATCCATTCTTCTCTTGCTGTCAAGCTGATCTCCCAAATGCAAAGTCTTGGTCTTAGTGAGCTGACAGCAAAGCTATCATCTAAGATCTCAGCATGACAACCTGAGCATATTGATAGCTGAAATGACTAATAGCATGCAAGCAATGGCCTCACAAGTGGTCTCTCATTTTTTTTCCCTCTGCAAGAGCAGGTAATTCATCTTGCTTGGTGGTGGTTCTTACATTCTTTCCATGATGATTCTCAAAACCATCATCATCACCTTTTGACATTAAAAAAAGTATGAACTCTGATGAATCAGACCACTAGGTGTACCCTATCAAGCTTTCTCAAACTGGCTTCCTTCAGGCATCTTGGGCCACTAGTCTCATCATCTCTGACAACAGGTCGTGGGATTGATGGGAGTTATGATTCAAACATGCTTACAGCACTAAGTTAAGATAAATTGCACTGGCTTGATAGTGGACAGTGAGATACTGCTGGGAAGACCATAAGAAAGGCATCGAAGCAATAATGTATTGCATGACATGGCATATTGCCTCTAAAGATAGAGAGTCTTTTTAGCCATTACAGTGAATAGCTGTCGGCAGACATATCGTCTGCTAACCTGTCAATTTCATTTAGAAAAGCAACATCTTCCTTTTTTTTCCAAACAGTAACTTTCTTCAGAAATTACATCAGAAATTATAGAAATTAATCCTGCAAAATTAACTATGTTTTGGACTACAGTTTTTAAAATGCCTAGGGGATTAATTTTTTTTTGAGTGCAGCTACACAGCAGGAAAAATGATACATTGATCTGTTGTAGATTTACACCTGAGAAGTTGAGTTTCCCCAGGTGAATTTGCTTTATCTGGTCAGACAGGATTCATTAGAAAGAGGGGAGGAAATTGGCAATCAGCCCTTGTTTGCAGCTTGTTAAGGTAGTTCTTAACCACCTTCTATCGGAGTTCGATTGAGAGCATATTATCCTACTGTCTCTGTGTATGGTTCACGAGCTGCACAGTGGCAGAGAAAAAGGGCAATTCAAAGGGTGATTAAGATGGCCCAAAACATCATTGGCTGTTCACTTCTCTCTTTGGAAGAATTGTATAAGAACAGATGTAAGAGGAAGATATCTAACATACTGAAAGACTCCTCTCATCCGGGACATCAGCTCTTTAAATTATTACCATCGGGTAGGAGATTTAGGGTATTGAAAGCAAGGACAAGCAGATTCAAGAACAGCTTTTACCCAAGTGCAGTATTGAGTTTAAATGCGGGGTCATAGGTTTTTGGTGGAATTTTAATTGCTGGGAGAAACGGGGTATTTATATTTGTATGGTGAGTGTTGTGTATATTTTTAACTTTTTTTTTGTAGTGGTGTTGTCCAGTTTTACCTTGGGGAAGAGCACCTCATTTCGTTGCACCCACTTGTGAGTGCAATGACAAATAAATTTCTTATGTCTTATGTCTTATGTCTTCTTGTGGTAGCCAAGCCTCCTACAAATCTGGATGTATACAGCAGAAGCAAACAAAGGCTGATAGTCAGTTTCTCATCTCATTTTCCTTCCCTGCTCTCCTTTTGATCTCCTAGGCCAGCACTGGAATCAGGTAAAAAAAAAGAGTTAAAGAGAAGAGATGTGTGGTTGAGGGAAATTGACCCTCAAAAGTGCTCCTTTCCTTCCTTTCTCCCTACCCCACCAAATGCCAGCACCCATGCACACATTTATCTATGTTAGCACAAGCAGCCACACTGTCTGAACCACTGTGTCTGCATTCAATTGGGAGAAAAAGTGTAAGTCCTAATGACAGAGGGGAAAAAATAAGAATTGGTGGTAGTGGTGGTGGTGGGGAATCCAGACAGATTTGCACCTCTGTATGTGAACACTAATGGCCAAAACAAATCAGGGTATGCCCACGTCTTATGCAGACATTGATGCATTGATGAGATTTGGGGCCATAGTTTTTGAAGAGAGCTAATGAGTTAAGGCAAATTACTAGAGGCTCATGGCATATAGCATTAGTCTCAAAAGAAATGTACTTTTAATGATTTCATATATGTAAGTCAGTTCATGGAGATGAACACCAGATGAAAATTCTTTTCCCTCCCCACCCCCATCCCTCTTAGTGCTGCTAGCTTAAATGTTTTTCCTGTGATACTTTCTTTTGTGGTTAGCATGTAGGGGAGCACTGGAAAAATCTAGGCTTTAGAAAGTCTCCAGTTGAATCTAAGCATTGTTTCCGTTTGTTCCTTAACCAAGATATGTGCTGGTAATACAGAAGGTTGTGCTCCCTTTGGGCATCAGTTCTCCATTCATCATTGTAGTTACAGGCAGGAGTCCCTTTTACCCAACAGGCATTTTTCAAAAACCTCCCTAATCCTCTCATACTTTAAAGGAAGAAAATATACCTTGTAGGCAATCAGCCTGCTATTTAGGAAAAAGATTTTTTTTGGGGGGGTGATCACCATGGCAGCCCTAAAATAACCTGCCAGACTCTGGTGCTACTTTTGTTAAACTGCAAAATTAGAACTGCTACAAAATACAGGAACTGTGTACCCCACAGGCTATGCATTTCTTCCTGTTGTAAAGTAGAAACGGCAGTTCCCTGCACTCACTAACACAATAGCCTGCTAAATTGACTTTTTCAGTACCTAGCAGGCAACATATCTCAATGTGTGTGGTGAGAGAATGCACTGGAGTTATTATACACCTTTAGTCTATGACTTCTTTTCTAAAAGTACAGGCTACCAACCCTGAAAGCCCTCCATTTTGCATCATGTTTTCATGGTGTGGAGGCTTGCATCTTGGCTCAGGTGTGGAAAAAAAAATCAGGGCACTGATAGAAGACAGGGAGAGTTAGACAATCTGGTGCCTTCCAGGTGTACTGCACTTCCCATAATCCTGGGTTTCCATCCATGCTAGCTGGGTGCAAATGGGAGTCACAGTCCAAAACGTCTAGTGGGATTTGATGATTTACCCCTGCTGGTGTAGGAATTAATTACTTGCTTTTTACATGCTCTTTACTCACTCTTTTCATTTTCCACTGTAATCTGTGAATTTGTAAAACTCCTCTCAGGATGTATATCTAAATGTGTATTTTTTTTAAAAAATCACATCATCTCCATTCCTATTTTGACGTGCTTAAAGCACTCAGAACTGTTCCCAATAAATTGCACCATGCAAAAGCTGGTGTTTGGCTAAAGTCCAATCTACACATTAGCCTGAAGGGACAGATTAGGTCATCTCGTATAGGAATTCACAAAGATTTAATCTCTCAAGCTTCCTAGTATTAAACCATAAAGCTTAAGACCATTCCACTGCTTCTGTATTGTAACAGTAGGAAATGGAAGAAGGAAGATATCGTGCTTTGGACATTGTTGAAAAAGGTCAACATATTGGACTGTGCATGGAAAAGTCACACAATGAGATCAAGCAAAGCGTGCCTTTTTAGGCTGTCGACATCTTGTTAATTGATATAAAAGGTTGTTTAAATGAATGACCACATTTATGAGAAGAAAAATCATTCTGCAAGCAATCTGAAATATCATGTCACCTGAAACAAATTACGAACAGAGCAATTGCAGAAATTAAATTATAGCTTGGCAGATGAGATCCATATTGAAATGCAAAGGGAGATCATAAGAAAATGAACTGTTTGCTAACACAAACTGTTCTAGTATGCTAGAACAAGCTAAAAACTTTTTTGAGGTGCAGGAAAGAATAAAAGGCTAGAAATGAATATCAAAGGCAAGCAGGCACTGTGAGCTTCTGTAGCTGTAACAGTAGTAGGGATACAGCTCGGGAGTGCTAAAAACCCTCAAAGAAACCTTTTTAAAGGACATAGATTGCATTTTAATTTGAAATACATCTTGCTGCCTAAATTTGTCACCTTCATACTGATTCTCATATGCTAACATTTGGCCAGTCTCTGTGGTTGGCATCTTCAAAGGACAGGAGTCAGAATTCTGTCTGTGTACTGGTGCAGTTTGTTGGATAGTTGAGTATTTATAGCTGTGGGGTCCGTTTTTTGTCCTTTTTGGGAGACTGGGTGATTATGGTGATCAGCATGTTTTTTGTTGTGGGTGTATTGTTGTGATAAGGAGTAGAGATGATCTGTCACTGTGATTGATGGGTGTTGTTAGCTAGTCTTTTGTGTGCAGTGATCACTGGTCCTTGTGACTGAGTTGAGTTTGTTGACCTTTTACACTCTGTATTTTTGAGAGCTGGGAGCCAAGTTTTGTTGAGTTTCAAACTTTCTTCCTTCTTGTTGAAGTTCTGCTGATGTTTGTGGATTCCAATGGCTTCCCCGTGCAGTCTAACGTAATGATTGTTAGTGTTGTCCAGTATTTCAGTATTTTGAAATAGAATTTCATGTCCAGATTGTTTTAGGGCATGTTCAGCTACTGCAGATTTTTCTGGTTGTTTTAGTCTGCAGTGTCTCTCATGTTCTTTGATTCTGGTGTGGATGCTTCATTTTGTGGTTCCAATATATACTTTCCCAGAACTGCAAGGTATCCGGTATACTCCTGAAGTGATGAGGGGGTCCCTTCTTTCCTTTGCTGACCGTAACATTTGTTGTATTTTTGTGGTGGGCTTGAATACTGTTTGTACGTTGTGTTTTTTCAAAAGTTTCCCCATGCGGTCAATGCCTCTTTTGATGTATGGCAGAAATACTTTATTTGTGAGTGGCTGTTTTTCTTTTCCAGTTTGGTGTTGTTTTCTTGGTTTGATGGCTCTTGTGATTTTATTTTTTGAATAGTCATTTGCCTGTAGGGCTCAATTCAGATGGTTGAGTTCAGTGCTGAGGGACTGAGCTTCACAGTTCTGATTTGCATGTGTTTCAATTATGCCCCTTTTTTGCTGTGGGTGGTTGTTGGAGTTTTTGTGTAGGTACCGGTCTGTGTGGGTGGGTTTTCTGTAGATCTTGTGTTCCAGTCAGAGGTCAGTTTTGCGTAGGACCATGACATCTAAGAATGGGAATTGGCCCTCTATTTCTTTTTCCATGGTGAATTGTATATTTGGGTGGATGCTGTTGAGGTGGTTTAGAAATTCTTCCAATTTGTCTTCACCGTGGTTCCAAATCGCAAAGGTGTCATCCACATATCGGAACCATACTGTGGGTGTGAAGGGTGCCGAAGCCAGGGCCAGTTTTTCGAAATGCTCCATGTAGACGTTTGCTATAACAAGGCTGAGGGGGATCCCCATGGCCACTCCATCTGTCTATTCATAGAATTCATTACCCCACTGAAAACAGCTGGTCGTTAGGCAGGGTTGGAAAAGAGCCTTAATGTCTTCTGGACATCAATCCAGAAATGGTCTGTCTGAGGGTGTGACTAGACAGCCAAATGATTTCAACTTGGTATGGTCTAGATTGTGCTAAATAGGGCCGTTCTGAAGAGTAGGGTGTCATTTGCATCCACATGCAAGGATCTACCACACTGCACCGCAAGCAATGCTATTTAGATAATCCAGACCAATCTTTCCTTTCAAAGGGAAGGAAAACAAAACACTTCTTGTCCTGGCTCCTCTTCTGTGCTTTGCCTAAACTATTGAATGATCTTAAGAAATGGGAAGCTTCCTTGCCGCTTGTCTGTAGAGGGACAGCGAGAGGAAGTTTTGCATTTCTTTTCAATTGTTGCTAACTGACCCAGTCCATCAGCTCAGCAATGCCTTGGAAAGGCTTTTTTAAAAAGCCCTTTCAAAGCATCATTGATGCATTAGCAACAATTAAAAAGAAATGCAAAACTTCTTTCTCTCTTGTGCAAGGAGCAACAAAGAAGCTTCCTGTTTCTCAAGATCGTTAGGTGGCTTTAGCAAAAGGACAGCCAGCCACTTTAGTTCGATCCCAGAAATCACATATGTTGGGATTGAACCAAAACAGAGCAATTCTAGCTGCACCTTAAAAATAACATCCCCTGACAGGAAACCAGAAAGGAGTGAGTAGGATCAATTGGGGTGGGCTGATTCACAATGGCATGCATCTCATGTGGTTGCCATGGAAAGGAGTGAACCAGCCCATCTCTAGCCAGCACCAAAGATTGGGACAAATGCCTTTCTTAGCAACTGATCACACCCTCAGGTACTAGGAAATAGTTGCAGTGACACAATACTTTAAATTTAAGCAACATGTTTAGAAAGGGAAAATCCACAAAAAATATAAATTATGGTTGTTGTGTGTATTTTTTTAAATAAACTGTATCCTAACTAAGACTGTCATGCACCTGTGAAAATAGCTTCCATGAGCCCAACCAAGGGACTCCCACTCTTTCTTCCTGTGGTTGCCCCAAAGCAACCCATAACGATCTTGTCCATTCTAGTGCTTTTAGTGCTTGATGGGGCTGAGCAGAATGAGGGAGAGGCAGAAATCTTGGTAATACTACGGTCATCACTTTGGAATTAGGCTAATTATCTTCAAAAGCAATCAAAACACTGGGCAAACTTATAAAGTATGACATAGTTTCAAGAGGACACAATAATACAATATAAATATATCATGGTACCAGAAAGACGCCAAGATGCTAAAGTTTCAAAATTATAAAATTGTAAGTTTAAAAATTTATATGCAAAATCCAGATAAATAAATTGTTTTTTAAAATCAGTCTAAGGAAATAAAGCAAAATGTAACTCAGTAGACTTCCAGATGCAGGGCATTCTGGAACCGCAACAGAGCAAATACTGAAGTCCTTCACTCTGAGGTGCAAGATTTTACCTCAGACAACAGATGACATTTGCAGCAAAGGCCATCCTTCTCACCTTAAAGAATGTGGAGGTGTGTATTGGAATGCTGCTTCATCAACATCAACATCATTGCCATTGTAATTTTTCTAAATTAGGGGAAACACACATGAGATCTGAGGTGCAGTAGCCTTACATCAACGAATAAGATGATGAATATAAAAGGAATAGTTTGGTTTTTCAAAAGCGAGATCTGTTGCTAAAAATATCCCGGCAGAGAGCCAAAGACCAGCACCTACGCACTTGTAGCTCAGTGCACTACCATGTCATTCTGAACAAAAGGGCCTCAAAAGCCATGTATAATTGATTTTTAAAGAGACTCAGAATATATCTCCACTGCAGGCAAGAGACAAAAGATGGTCAGAGGGAGTTGAAGAAAAGTGTAATTTTACTGTTCCTCACTACCTGTTATCCTTGCCCCCACCCACCCAAACACCAGTGGTACCCAGGTGTTGGTTAAAATTATACTGTTCTCCCTCCCTGTTTGTTCTCCCTGTGAACTCAATAAAGACTGTGAGTGAGCTCTGTTCCTTCATGCAGCAATGTGCTAGTTGGAGATTTGGAGAGTATAGAAAATGTGTGTGTGGGGGGTGGATGAACGTTGGTTATTAATTCAGACCACAGAGAATTCAGAGGCAGGTAGGTGAACAGAAGGGGGACAGCTGACTGATAAAATGGAAACTTAGTGTGAGAATTTGAAGAGAGGCCATTAGATGCTTTACATCCCACAATCTCAGTATGCTAATGTATCCTTGGAGATTGGCTGTGTTTTAGGTTAATAGTTCTCTAGACTTATGGTTTATCTGGGTCATGAGAAGAAACTAAATCTGCACAGGAAAGAGCATTCATAATCATTCTAGTAAATACAATCTGTATACACATCCAGTTATGCAGGTTGCCTTATTGGATGCTATATATAACCTCCGTTCAATATTTGGGCTGTGGCGTACAGTGCATAGATCAGTGGCAAATCTGTATTTGGGCCAGAAAGATTTGGATTTAAATATGTACTTAGGGTACAGTTCTAACTGGCCAAGATGGCTGAAGGCTTGCTGAGATGATACCAAGCCTGCTGAAGCTGTGCTGAAGCAAAGCTCCTCCCTGTCCAGGGATGTTGGCAATAACTTACAGCTACCTAACCTTAGCATAATGTGGTGCCAGCTTAGTGGCTGTGACTCTGGACTGAAAGGATTCTGGATCTGGTGTAACTCAGCTCCTCCTCTTATCCTCCATTTCCTTTTTGGGTGTTCTGCCAGCTAATCTCAGCTAGCACAGCAGTGGAACCAGCAGAGCCAGCTATGCTGGTAGATCTGAAATCAGGCAGCACAAGGGCCATTGTGCCAGTACGAGAGGCATCTGCCCATCCCAAACCCAATGGAATTCAAGTATCTTTGATACACGTTTAATACATGAGTATACATCGTCCCTGGTTGACTTTAGTCCAATCACCTAGTTTCAGTTTTTCTTTTCAGGGTTGCTGTCAGAATATTACATGAGGCAACTCTCATGTGCAATCTCGAACTTCTATGAAAAGTAATATGTGGGAAGTCAAGACAATGCAAAAGTTTGACAATGCAAATGTGGCATGATTTACTACAACACTAGATCCATTTTTGGAAACTGTCCGTCCGTCCGTCCGTCCGTCCTTCTATCTGTCTATCTGTCTATCTGTCTATCTATCTATCTATCTATCTATCTATCTATCTATCTATCTATCTATCTATCTATCTATCTATCTATCTATCTATCTATCTATCTATCTATCTATCTATCTATCTTGTGTAGGCATCCTTCAGTCTTGAGAGACTATGGTAACGTGCTCTGTATGGAGGTCTTGGAACAGTGTCTTGTGTGGCTGAGAAGGCCAAATCGAGAGTGACAATCTCTTCCACATTGAAGACAAATATAATCTGTCCCCTGTCCAGCTCCCTGGTTTTGCTTGTTTCGGGACTGCCTCTTTGCCTCGGCCTGCTGTACAAGTGTCTCTTCAAATTGGGAGAGGCCATGATGCACTGCCTGCCTCCAGGCTGAATGCTCAGATGTCAAGGTTTCCCATCTGTTGAGGTCCGTTCCTAAGGCCTTCAGATCCCGCTTGCAGATGTCCTTGTAACGCAGCTGTGGTCTCACTCGGGGGTGGCTTCCCTGCATTAATTCTTCATAGAGGAGATCTTTTGGAATCCGACCATCAGCCATTCTCACGAGCCAACGTAGACAGCGCTGTTTCAATAATGTATACATGCTGAAAATTCCAGCTCGTTCTAGGACTACTTTCCATCTGATCTAGTCCGGAGATAGACACCTTCTGTTGCAGTTCCAAAGGCCTGCTTCAGCATGACAGCAAAGAAGATCCCAAACAGGGTCGGCGCAAGGACACAACCTTGTTTTACTCCGCTTCAGATGTCAAAGCCCTTCATTTCCTCATAAAAGGACCTGATGATATTAAGGAGTCGAGGTGGACATTCAATCTTGGGATGTATTTTAAAAAGTCTGTCCCTGCTAACCAAGTCAAAGGCCTTTGTGAGATCTATGAAGGCCACAAAGAGTGGCTGTTGTTGTTCCCTGCATTTCTCCTGCAACGGTCTGAGGGAAAATACCATGTCGGTGGTGGATCTATTAGCTCAAAAACCACACTGTGATTCTGGATAGACTCCGTCTGCAAGCATCTGAAGTCTCTTCAGCACAACACGGGCCAGCAGCTTCCCTACAACACTGAAAAGAGAGATACCACGGTAGTTATTGCAGTCGCCCCTGTCGTCCTTGTTCTTATACAATGTGACGATGTTTGAGTCCATGTCCTGTGGTACTCCACCTTCTCTCCAGCAAAGACAAAAGATTTCATACAGCTCAGTGGTGATGATCTCTTTACAGCACTTCAAAACTTCAACGGGGATGTTGTCCTTTCCAGGTGCCTTGCCAGAGGCAAGGGAATCCAAGGCCGCTTTTATTTCTGCTAAAGTTGGTTCACTGTCCAGCTCTTCCAAGACAGGCACGCACTCAATGTCATTTAATGCTTCTTCCGTTACTACATTCTCTCTAGAATATAGCTCAGAGTAGTGCTGCACCCAGTGTTCCATCTGCTGTGCTTGGTCCTGGATGATCACGCCTGTAGTAGACTTCAAGGGAGCAGATTTCTTCTGCATTGGACCTAAAGCCTGCTTGATACCATCATACATTCCTTTGATGTTACCTGTGTCCACTGCTATCTGTATCTGAGAGCAGAGCTGAAGCCAATAATTATTGGAACATCTCCTGGCAGTCTGTTGGATTTGGCTATCAGCAGCTCGAAGAGCCTGCAAGTTGTACTCACTAGGACAGGCTTTGTATGCTGCTAGAGCTCTCCTCTTATCCTCGATGGCTGGAATCAACTCCTCCGAATGGGCTTCAAACCAGTTGGCCATCTTTTTGGTATTCTTGCCAAATGTGGACAAGGCAGCGTTATAAACAGCGTTCTTAAAGTGTTCCCATCGTTCAGGTGCATTTGCATCAGCCGGGCCTGGAAGGGTTTCCTGAAGTGCTTGGGCAAATTCCTCCACTTTTCTTTGATTGCAAATCTTGTTGATGTCTTCCTTCCTTTTTAGTGTGATACAATCTCTTTGTTCGCAGTTTTATTCTGCTACGCACCAGGGAGTGATTAGTATCACAATCAGCACTCTGCGTGTGATCGTAATACTAGATAGGCTAGAACGTCTAGTGAGGATCAAATCAAGCTGATGCCAATGCTTTGATCTTGGATGTCTCCAGGAAACTTTGTGTTGAGGCTTTGTATTAAAGAACGTGTTGGTGACACAAAGACCATAATAACAGCAAAACTCCAGCAAGCATTGGCCATTTTCATTCATCTTCCCAATGCCAAAATGGCCTAGACAGGTGGGCCAAGAGTTGTGATCAGCACCAACTCTAGCGTTAAAGTCTCCAAGAATGAACAGCGGCTCTCTTTCAGGGACTTTTTTGATAGTAGCCACCAAATTGTCATAGAATTTGTCTTTGACTTCTGTTGTGGATGACAGTGTTGGTGCATATGCACTGATGAGGGTGACCAGTCCCGCTGATGAGTGGAGCTGCAGAGAAAGAATTCTTTCAGTCCCCACAGTAGGTGGGACAATGGATCTCAGCAGAATATTTCTGACCGCAAAGCCAACACCATATTCCCTGGTCTGGTTCAATGGTTTTCCCTGTCAGAAGAATGAGAAGTTTTTTCTTTGACAGATCCCATGTCTGGCAATCTCGTCTCTTGCAGGGCAACAATGTCCATCCACAGTCTACTCAGTTCGATGTCAATGACAGCTGTCTTGCACACGTCATCTATTTCCTGCAGGTTGTCAGAAAAGCCAGGGGTCATTGTCCGAACATTCCAGGTGCCCAACTTTAGGGCAGATGTTTTCTTCTGATTGTTGCATGGTGCAGGGTTATTGATCTGCTTTTCGGCTCTCTCGCCATCAGAAGTAGCCCCTGGCATCATGCTCTATGCCAATCGAGCAAGACTTATAACCAGTAACTGCTAGTTCCTGTGTTATTTTGACACTGTATGCAAAGCTGGAGTGTCCTCTCCAGAGCACGAAGCCTGGGTAGAATAATATGGAGGATAGGCTGTTACCCACGCAGCAAATCCCCCCTCTCCACATCACCCCTCTCCACGTCACTGAAATAGTCCAATGGAGAGGCAAGAGCCAATACAACAGGTTCCAGCGATGTCGCAGGAGTTGGCAGAACAACACAAACTGTCTACGGGACTCCGGCTCCGGATTTTGCCTCGAAGTTATCTCCTGAAGCCTTTTCCATCAGTGGATATAGCCACAATGCAGTGGAGGTTTGAAATCAAAGTTTTCCTTTTATCTATCGTTCTATCTATCTATCTATCGTTCTATCTATCTATCGTTCTATTGTTCTATTAGTCTTATCAGTAATAGTAAGTAAGTTTTATTACCGGTATGTGGTCATAGACCACATTATACAAAGGAAAATACATAGAATAAATACATAGCATAGTAGATGTTATCTAGAGGGGCGGGGTAAAAATCGAATAAATACCGTAAATAAAATAAATAAATCTTGCTATAGCTTTTGTGAATTCTCAAAGCTGAAAATAAAAACTTAGCCACTAACTGTGTTATTATTTGATTCTCTCCAGACAGCAGAAACTTCAGTTAGCCTGTGGCAAGCAGACCAATACAATTACTCATAATTGAAGTGAGATATCAAATACATTCATTCCTATATATGCTACATTCTAAAATGATGAGCACCAAGATCTCAATTTCTGTCCCACAGGCTCAGAACCTTTCACCATATTGGATGTTATTAAAATGCTATTTTAAAAGGGCTGAAAGCAATTAAATCTAGCCCTTGAAAAGGCAAAATGATAGCTTGATACTGTAATTTGTTATAGGTAGTTAGCTGGCTTGGGGAAGTTAGAATTTAGGCCAAGTCATAGTGGTGAATAAGTCCTGTCTGCACAAGCTAGAGAGTACTGAAGGTCTATATCTTTAATATGTTGAATAAGTATTGGCTTAATGCTACCTTGACACTGTCTCAGTCAGAAGTCCATAGAGAAACCTAAGAGATGTAGTTTTTCTATATCTTTTTTATTTATCATTAAAATTTAGCATTTGTTACTACCGTGGGACCCCCGTATCCATGGGATAATATCTGCTGATTCACTTATAAACAGTCTGAAAATATTAAAAATATTAAAGAAAAATCCTAGAAATGTGTGTTTCTAAAGATCACGTTGGCCACCAGAGAGAGCCAGAGAGCATGCTATGTATTAAAATACTGTTTGCTATAATGTGTGTTTTTCAGCATCCATGGGGAGGGGGCAGCTTGGAACTGATCCCGCCACTGATACAGGGATCCTACTGTATTTTTAAAAAATCTGGAAGTACAATAAAATACTGTGTGTCCTGTAATTCGGAATCACGGACAATTGGTCAAAGGCAGTTGTGCCTTCAATGAATCAGCTACATTTTCTTCTGACCAAGAAAGTGCTCAATAGTGTTATGCTTTCAGCAATATATACACGACACCTTCCTACATTATTTATACTCATGTGATAACCTAATATACTTGTGTGAGAACATCTGTTACAGGGTAGATAATGTCTGGCTCTCCAAAGTTTGCTGGACTGCAGGTTCTTATCAGTCCTAGCCAGTACAGTGGTGCCTCGTATAACGAGTGCCCCGTTTAACAACGAATTCGCATAGCACAACATGCTTTGATGCCCTTCTCAGTTTGGGTTCTTTTTAAGAAAGGAAGTGGGATAAAAATATATTCAATAAATAATTCCCTATAGTTAGACACATGGGCAGATGCCACAAAAGGTTCTAAAGGGGAGACTGTCTGCATGCCCTGTATATCTTGATTTTAAAAAAAAAATCACTCTTGCTCTGGAGCTGTAGCAAATGTGTACCTTGTGTGTGGCTAAACACCAGGGTGGCTCATGAACTGAGCAGAGGATTGCCCACTTTGCCCTGGCCTCCGTGAACTGCTTTGTTTCCCCCAAAATAAGGCCTAACCTGAAAATAAGCCCTAGTATGATTTTTCAGGATGCTCGTAATATAAATAAAAATAAGCTCCAGTTAAGTGAAACTCCACCCTCCACCCTTGTGCAGCAACCAGAAGAAGATGACATGACTGTATTTGAATAAATGCAGATTGTACATTAAAAAAAAAAAACAATATCCCCTGAAAATAAGCTCTAATGCATTTTTGGGAGCAAAAATATAAGACCCTGTCTTATTTTTGGATAAACACAGTACCTATGATTAACCTGTGGAGTTTCCAGCCACAAGCAATAGTGATGACTTCCAACCTGGATGAGTTTAAATGGGTACTGTATACATTCATGGAAGACACGGGTTATTTGCAGCTACTAGTCATGGTTTATGCATATGTCCTCCAGTCCTAGAAAATATATCCTGCTACATCTCAGTTACTAGGAAGCATGAGTGAGAGGGTATTCATGCATTTATGTCCTTGCTTGTGGACTTCTCATAGATAGCTGGCTGGCTGTCATGAGCATACAGTGTTGGACTAGGTAAGCCTTTGGCCTGATTCAGCCTGAACCTTCTTACATTTGTATAGATAGAGAATCTAGATGTGAATAGAACAGACGCATACAAAACTTCTATTGTTACTAATACCCTTTTCTTCTACTTAACCAATGCTTCTACATGTGCACAGGAAAAAAAGGGTTACACCAAGCCAATATATTATAATATACAAATTAATTGTAAGGACCATTTGGTATCTTTTTCTGCAGGTTGGTCTATCTTTTTCTCCATTTCTTCTTGTACACACTCTTGTTTCCCTTTACTGGGTGTTGCCCACTGAAGTTGTACATATATATAAAATCATCATTATTTATGATGATTGTGCAGATGCACATCTTGTACTATGTATGCACTAGATAGAGAGAGAGAGAGAGAGAGAGAGAGAGAGAGACCTATCTATAGGTACTTTATATAAAAATATATAGAGAGGTGTGTGTGTGTGTGTGTGTGTGTGTGTGTGTGTGTGTGTGTGTGTGTGTGTGTGTGTGTGTGTGTGTGTCTACCAATCCATCATAGCCACCAAAATCTGCTGAACCCAAAATGGCAGAGGGCTTTTAAACAAAATTATTATAGGTACTTTCATTAGGAAGCCACAATTGCCCATGTGTTGTAGTAAGTGCATACAAAGTAGAAGATGTGCATGTGCACATTCATAAATAATGATATTTTTAAATATCATACAGATGTAAACATGGCTATGTAAGATGTTAAATATGTAATTTTGTTAAAAAGCCCTCTGCCATTTCGGGTTCAGCAGACTTTGGTGGCTATGATGGATTGGTAGGTAGTTATTTAAGAAAGAAAGAAATAGCTTTAATTAACTTATTTATCCTTACTCCACACATCTCCAACAGTGAGTAGATAGGTATTCATGCTGTATCTGAAAATGCATGCTGCATAAAGATTTCAGATGCTGTGGCTTAAACAAACAGGCCTCATGTTCATAATCAACAGAAGTGCCAAAATGAGTTAAGTCCTTTTACAAATGTGATTTGAATTGAAAAACAAACAAGGAATATCTCCATCTGCTGTTTTAAATGCTGATAGCATCAGAACTTTTTTTGTGGTGAGTCGAACACTGTTCTCCAGAGTCCTAGTCTGTCTCTCTGTCCATAACATCACACTAGGTACTCTGTGAATTATAGTTCAATGTAATGGCAGGACCCACAGTCTAGGAACAGATAATGGTTTTCAAGAGGTTTCCTTCCATGTTGTGGATACTCATTTTGCTTGCCTGAGTAACATGAGTTCTTAAAGCACTGTAAAAACTTCAAAAAGTTAGGAACAGAGGTAATATGACAAGTGTACTGTATATACAGAACTATGAAAAACACATTGAGGAAAATGTCTGATTCAGACATTAGACATATATTATTGCACTAGGGGGCAGTAAAACACTTGTTGACTCTGCTTTAAACTGACAAAGTTCCTCGGTATGTCCTCTTTCAGACTCTTGCCAAATACAAGTTGAATTGGCACATTGCATTTATGATGTCTTTAGGAATTTAGCAAAGAAATTTCATAGAATATTTTGGAAATAAACTAGGATTAATGGTGGCTAGAGGATGCTTCCTGCAGGATTTAAACAGACAGCCTTCCCTTGTCTTATAATATTTGGCCATTGGGGGAAAAATGTTTTAATTGCTCTCCTTTCTGAGTGATTTTAGCAGTTCTGGGCTTGGAAATAGCTTTTCTGATCTGTTATGCAAAATGTTTCATTTCATTAAACAATTATTAATGACAATGAAAAACATTACAAGACTATTTAAAAACCCAGTTTTGCTAATCGAACAGTATTTTTATGAAATATAGCCTGGTCAATTTGTTTTCAAATTGTTAATATAAATCTTATATCAACTAAGTAGTGCTTCCACTGTATAAATCTTGCACTAATTGGCTATTATGGTTTTGCCCTTGGAGCGTAGAAGACTAATTAAAATTACACCGTGTCCTGATTGAATAACCATAGTGCCTCCATTCCAAATTTTTATCAAAGAAAGCATGAATTCCTATTTTGTCAGTGAATTGTTGGAGCTAATTTAATATGTTTTCCATATACTTCATTACAAATATTTGTAGCACTCTCTAACTATAGCAGTTGTTGTTCTTTAACCATCATTGTGTTTAATGTCTATTTGGCAAAGTATGATCTTCCCAACAGGTTTTCTAGTTCTGTCTGGAAAAACCTCTAGTGATGTAGAAATCTGTTAGATGCCCCTCAATGTAAGTGGGAAATCAACACTGATAGATAGTTTCTGTGGTGCTATTTTCCTATCTAATAGCAGCTCTGATTCTGTTCCCAATTTAAAAGGGACAGCAGTAAGACCCTGAAAGCTTGGCCAGTGGCCCACATGGACAAAACGGATAGATAGCTCATTAATGGGGCAAGGAGTATGCCTTCCTTATTCGATCCATAAACCAACTCTGACAAAAGTGTTTGGCTTGCTTGCAACACAGCCTAGAATACCCAAGCATACTCTAGTGTACCACAACAGACTTGGAAAGGCAGAAAGGCAGAAATTAGCAATTTTGGCCCAAAATGCATCCCCCAAATCTTTTTTGCAAATCAGGACATGAAAATAAAAAAAGAGGCAACCACAGCGCTGAACACCTTGGTAGCATCTGCTGTCTTCCGCCGGAGATGAGCAGCACTGTCAGAAGTACAAAAACAAAGATATCTATCTATCTATCTATCTATCTATCTATCTATCTATCTATCTATCTATCTATCTATCTATCTATCTATCTATCTATCTATCTATCTATCTACCTGTCTGTCTGTCGGTCGGTCGGTCGGTCGGTCGGTCGGTCGGTCGGTCGGTCGGTCTAATTTAGCAACATATATGTACTTCTCCCTTGAATTGCATGTGTTTGAGTAGCATACTTTTGTTTATATATGGAGTTTTTTAAATGAATGAATGAATGAATGAATGAATGTTGTGCTGCTATTCTTCTCCAGGAAGTGGCCTGAGAAAGTTGGGCTTCAGACTTCCCAAAGCCCCTGTTGTTCGCATGTGACAGCCATGGAAGCATGTCGACAGAACGTTTGGGGATTTTTCTGCCATCTTTGATAGAATTTAAGTTTGTGTGTTTGTATTTATGTGTGAGGGGTGTGTGTGTGTGTGTGTGTGTGTGTGTGTGTGTGTGTGTGTGTGTGTGAGAGAGAGAGAGAGAGAGAGAGAGAGAGAGAGAGAGAATAATTATTTTAGACCGTAACTCCAGAAATTTTAGTAGTCATGCTAGGAGTCTAAGTGGCTGAAGGATTCTGGGAAGTGCAGTTGTAAGAAAAGAATTTTCCGAAGCTCAGGTTCAGGCACAGGTTTACTATTTACTATTTTATGTTCTCTGTGCCAATTACAAACTGATCTGATATGCACCTCTCACACTAATGTGTGAATCAGCAATTAGTAATCCTCCATGTTTAGCATTTCCCAAATGTTCTGGCACAGTTCAAACTAAAAAGCCTTATTAAAATATGTTTTAAAAGCTGTGCTTTGAAGTATATTTAGAAGATTTAGAAGGTACATTTTGAAATAGATACACTGATGCATATTTCAACACACTTTTTCATAGAAAACTTTAGAGGTCTCTCAGATTAATACAGAACTGGGATGGAACAGATTTATGGGAAAGACATGCAAAAGTGACAATGACTGAAAACAGCCAGATTTCTCTAGGTTCGGGTTCTTTAGCTTCTGTTATGTATCTCCATTGTCTATTTGGATATATTCCTACACCACAGTGTTTCTCTACATAAGTAAAAGGATATTCGTATATTATTGGCATGACTATGTGTTTATATGTGTGTGGCCTTTATCATACAACACAATAAGAAAGACATTATGCAAAACCTGTTATACGCAGTGACTCCCCTCCCAATTTAGTCTGCCTAAATAAGAGCACCCAGATTGATACTTAACCTACTCTGCGCTATTTCAGTTTCAACCCAATCCCTGGTGGATCCATGATGGTATGTGTACATTTCTGGTTTCCCATTCCTGCAAATGCGAAAATGCAAACAGCAAGGTGAAATAGACTGAACAGAGCAAGAACAACAGAAGGTCTTCTAGCCAGGGCAGTGCCCCTCTGATGATCTGGTTGCTCTGCTTTATTTGTATTTTTCATCTTTTCTGCCTCAAACACCAGGAGAAAGCTTCGATTTCACATCAGCTTTTTAAGACAGGCATTGGGAAGGCAGGCACTTTTCTCCAGAGTCATTTGCACCACACTAGAAAGCCAAAGAAATGTTGCAGTTTCCTAAAACATACCTCGAGACCTGGCAACCCAAAAGAAGGCTTCCACTTACTTAAGAAAGGCCACTGTACTCACACCTGGAGCCTCTTGTGCAATCTTTCTGAGTATTTCAGACAATTTTTTTCAGGAGTGGTAGGGGGACATACAGGAAATACAGAATCAGGGGAAATCACCTGCTTCTTTTCAACTTACAAAATTCCTGGATCCAGTCCAATGTAAACAATTCACAATTCTTTAGAGTAGAAATAGTTTCATATTAAGTCTATGTCTTGTTGGCTTCAGTTTCCATCCCACACGGCTGGTTTTCTTGAAATGTTATTAGTGAACTGAATATTTCGAGCATGCTGCTTTAGGGGGGGGGGGGGAAAGAACTTTCTAAAAGAAATGCCCTAAAAGTTTTTTTTTAAGTCCAGACATGTCTAGCTAAGACACTTGTTTTTCCAGTCTGAAAATAGAGATATTCCATTTTAGCAGGGGTATTGATCTGTTCCTCAGGATTCAACTTGCATAGCAATTTATCCCTTAGTTTGCATCAGAGCTGGCATACTGGTGGCAAACAAAGGAAAGCTAAATGCAAGGAAACCTGGCCTTTTTCCATGGGGAATAATTTCTTTTTCCTCATTTGGTGGCAACTTGCCCTCCAGAAATCAATGGGGAGAACCCCCACTCCCTGCTCCTTGCCCTGATCTGAAAAGCCTTCTTGAAACTAACAAAGCTAGTCAGTGTTTCTCTCTTTTTTTGGCAATTCCTTGATGGTTTCTCTCCTACCTGCCCATACCTTCTTCCCTTGATCTGGAACGTTTCTCTAGGACCCAGATGATATTGAGAAAGCTAGGCTGTTAAATCAGTTCAGCACTATGTCACTTCAGATTAGAACAACAACAAGAAGAATGTCCAAATGGTCTTTCTTTCTTCATATCGGAGCTTGCACAATTTCAGATAATGGATGGACATGGAATATAGGAAAAATTAAAAACCAGTTAAAAGTTTTTGATCAGAAGCAGTCAAAGCTTGAGATGTGTGCATCCTTGACTTGAGCCATCATTCAGGGGGTTGGTGTCCATGAAATGGGTGGGTTCAGGGCTGTTCCAGTGCAAAGCTTCTGGAAGTGAAATATTTCCCAGGTAGTACACTGCAGGAATATGAATGTTATGCCTCCATACTGTATGGAAACAGAAATGTTATCATTGTCATATGGAAAATAGGGATTAATTCTTCCTGACACATGCCTTTCAAGTTTTGCAAGCTGACTGTTAAAGATGGCCACAAACCACAAGTCATCTGAACTTTAGAAAAAGAAAAAGAAAGAAAATAATCATGAACTGGTTCATGTTTTTTAAAAGAGTGTGCCTGGGAGAAGGGAAATGAAAACCCTCACCCCCACAGACTGCTCCCGTCCTCTTCCCATTGACCCAGTTGCCTCCCTACCTGGTCCTGCCACTTAATCTTCCTCCTCTGCTACAAAAAGGCAGTCTGTCATTGTGTGGCCCATTTGCCATCCCACAGTCTGTCCCCTGCCCCTGGCGCCTCCCTAGCTGGCCCTGTCTCCTCCTCTTCCTCCTCCTTTTTCACTGCTGCCATCTTGAGAGACAGTGGCTGAGCTTTCCTTCCAGAAGCTGGGCCTGCTGTCTGTTCGCATCATGTGCCTGCCTATCAGTTAACAGGTAGGGTCATGCACGAAGACAGCAGGCTCAAGTTTCTCAAGATGACAGCAGAGGGGGAGGACAAGGAGGAGGAGGTGATAGGACCAGATAGGAAGGTGACAAGGTCAGGGGAAAGGGGGCAGGGGACAGGCTGTGGTGGTGGGGAATGAACCAGGAAGTTAGTTACATTGTAAAGAAAGTCTGAGGTTCAAGCTGGTTCAGATTCATCAGTTTTGACTAACCTGAACCAGTGAACCAGCGATTTTTAACAAACTTCCTGATTCATTTTTTCCTGCCCATCTTTATTGACTGCTGCAACATCTGACCTGAGAGAATGCATGAAGGAGCAATCCATGTGGACCACTACACCAATTTTAGCATCGGAAACTACCCCGGGAGTCTCTGACTGGTTTAAAAAACTCCAGCACAAACTGCATGATATTTTAAAGTACAGTCATACTCTCTGTGTATTAAACAGGAAACAAGGAATGGAGCCCATTACACAGTTATCAGACCAAGCTAAGGAGGTAAATCTCATAGCCTGTTGGACTCATTGAGAAACTGAAGGGGGGCACCTCTTTACTTTTTGCTTTACTCTTTTCTCGTTGAGGCAGGATAACAAGGCTATTTTGTAGTGACTGGCTATTTTTATTTATGTTGGACTGGGTCTTTTTGCTGTTTTTATATACACACTGCCCAGAATAGTGCTGTGCACTATGACAGAAATAAATAAATAATAAATGAATGGGAAGTAGCCTTCACAAAGACTGGTAATCACTACTGAGATATTTACTCACTGCCTCTTTTTGTGTGTCATTTCCTCCTTCCTTCCTTCCTTCCTTCCTTCCTTCCTTCCTTCCTTCCTTCCTTCCTTCTCAGTCACTAAATCACAAGCACTTTTGCAATGTAGAGATTTTGTGTCTTTTTCCATCAAGCTTTTTATTAATGCTGTTATATTCCAATAAAACTTTTAAAAATGGCTTTTAAACATGTTATTGGATTTGTGTTATCTTTGCTTTAGCATCATACATGTAAAAACCATTTCTTTCTAGCTTTCTCACTTATTTTTATAATCCCAGGTGTGATGATAACATGCATGACATGTATTTTTATTGAAGCATTTCTGAAGACCTTTCGGAGTTATGTTTTGCTTTAATCTAAAGCAGAGGTGGGCAAAGTGAACCTCACAAGTTGCTTTTGCTGATTTTGGTCTATTAAGATTCCCCTAGCGATCTCTGATAAATAAATTGATGCAAAAAGAAAAAAGAAAATCTTTACCGTACTGGACCTTATATTACCAATCATCAGCTCTAACTTGGCTTAAAGAATGGATTAGCCTAAAAAGCAAGAGACTTCTGTATTAAGAAGGACATGATCTACAGTTGGGTTGGCATGCCTTTTTATGATATCAGAAAGCCAAAACTCATAGGTGTTTTCAAAACCATTATGTTAGAAACTCCCTGTATATAATATGGGAAAAAATAAAAATGAAAATGTACATGAAAATACCAGGATGGGTTTCACCCATAGAAGCATTTATTCATCCCAACCTTTTGAATGTTAGAAAATTTTTGACTTATACAGATATTTTAGACAAACATAGGAGATTAAAGCCAAAACAAGATCTTATAGACCAGGGGTTAGATGCATCATGGTGGTCTATAATGAAAATACAATCAAGATATGAACGGGACCTAAAAATGTATGATTTTTTATAAAGAACAGACAACTTTTGACCAAATAATGTTAACATCAGATGATAAATTAATTAGGAAAGTATATAAATACCTTCTAAATTGAAAAATGGAGGATGAAAAGGTCAAAGAAACGATGGTTCAATGGGCAAAAAATTTTGGGTACAATATTGACTTAGAAAAATGGCAAGGGCTGTGGTCTAGAAACTATAAGATGACAATGGCAACATCTTATAAAGAGAATTTATATAAAATGTTTTATAGATGGCATTTACCTTCTGATAGATTGGCTAAGATGTACTCTAACAGGTCAAGTAAATGTTGGAAATGTCATAAAAAAAAACTGGAACCTATTATCACCTCTGGTGGACTTGTGATAAAGCAAAAAAATTTTGGAACAAAATACATACATGGGTTGTTAAAATAATCAAAAAACATGTAGATTTTAGGCCAGAGCTCTTTCTGTTAGGTATAAAACCAGAAAGTGTTGATAGACAAAATGTATATTTAATACTGCATATTCTAACAGCGGCAAGGATTATTTGTGCACAGTACTGGAAAAATGAAGGAACACCTACGGATCAATAAATAATTAAAAAGATATTGGACTGCGCCGAAATGGACAGACTAACACTGAAAATCAAAGGAAAAGAAGATACAAAATATTATCAAACATGGGACTTATTCTATCAATGGTTAGAAGGTTGTTGTATAGATTAGGAGTGTAATGTGTGTAGTAGTTGTTTTACAAATGATTATAAGCTGTACCCTGGTGACATGATGTTAAATCAGTATGGATAGATTTATATAATAAAAAAATGTAAAAAAGAAAAAGAAAAAAGAAAAATCATTTTCTGCACTGAAGGCTTCCATGAGTGGCAGTTTTGCTATAAAATGAGTCAAAACTGACACAAAAAACAGAAGTAGAACTCTAGAAATCAAGCCCCCTTTTCACATTGTCAGGACAGAAAGGAGCCAAAATGGGGGGGGTGGAGAAGAAGGGGCAGCATGCGAGGGGTGGGTGAGTCGCGTGGGGGTGTGTGTGGAACCCAGCCCAGCAGGGCTGAAAATTAGAGGGAACATTGGCCATAAGAGTTGTTTTGTGTTTGTGGTGGGATGTGGCTAACTGATGAACAAAGAATTGAGATTCTGGGATTTTTCTTTTTTTGGTGTCTGTTTATGGTGACGAGCACAAAAGGAGATCCTGTAGACCATCTTGATTGCTGAAATTGTTGTTGTTATCATTCAGACCAGTCTTTGCTATGTTAAGAATGGTATCTTTCTCCTTGCAAGGCAATGCCATATCATTTCCTGATGTTTTGAATTGTGGATATGGAAGCCTTATCCGTCATTTACAACCCAAAAGTTTTTGGAAGGATTGAATTACATTTTGAAACATATACTGATTTTGCCATTAACACAGTAATGGAAGCCGAGCATTCAGAAGAAACTGAAATAAACTTGTGAAGACCTTCCTTTCCAGGCAGGCTTTTGTCAACTGAATGGGGCATTGAGACTTTGAGCAGGGAGTGTCTTCATTTTGACTTTTACCTTAGGTATGTTTTAAAGTACTATAATTCAGTGGTTGTTTTAATATGGTGAAATGTTTGAGTTTAAATGTTATCATTTATTTGACTTTAACAATTTTGTACGCTGCATCTCTGTATTGGGAGAAATGATAGACAGAGATATAAACAAATAGACATTTTTGGCATGCATACCACGCTTCTCTCCTATGATCATATTCTGCCAGAATCTCTCTTTATTGATTTTCTAAATCAAGGGCCTGGTGGGTATGTCTTCATACCAGATAAGAGAGTTTGCTACAAAACATTGTCCTTGAAGTTTAAAAAAAAAATCTCATACTGCTGTGTGAATATATCTAAGAATGATTTTTACACAAATTAGGCAAACTGTGTAGCTAAACCATGATGGATACTGCCTTGCTGTATGGATTTTTGAAAATTAAAAGCATAGTCTGAGTTCCTTCCATGCTTTTTATCAGTAAGCCAGTTCTTCTGTAGTTGTTATTGTTGTTGTTGCTGTGGCATGTTTTGCATCACAACGGAACAAGAGAATTCCTGTTACCTGATAAGTGGAGGATAAAAGGGAAGTGAGAAGAGGGTAAGGTAGAGGGAAACAAAGGTACAACTGGCTGGGTTTTGTGACTTCTAGCCATGATGCCAAGCTTCCATTTTTTAAAAAAAAGAGCAAGAACTGTATCTGTAACATGCAGCTGTATCAGTTTTATACCCCTCAGAAAGACCTAAGAGATCATGAAAAGAGTGGGAGCAAAGATCAAGTAAGTTTAATTCTGTACTTCAGACTGGCAATCAAGGTAATATTTTAGTTCTCTCTAGTTCAGTTCAGGAGGATGGATTAGAATTTAAAACAAAACTACAAATCTCAGGATTCCATAAGATGCAGCCATGACATTTAAACAGGTATGAAACAGTTATGTCTGTGTAATGCAGGTGTATCAAGTGTCTCTAGCCTTAGAAGAAAAAATATGAGGCAAATTTCACGCCTATTCTATTCAACTGTTTTGCAAGAAATAACCCTGTTTCCTGACTTTTTGTGTGTTTAGCCTACAAGTGAAGGTCAGGTTGACAGTTTGATTTTTGCAGTGATTAACTGATACCTGCATTGAGCCATGCAAAACATTAATATGTTAAAGTGACAGCCCCCAACTTTGAATGCACCATATATCCTCTTAACTGAGAGTGATCCCCATTTACCTAAAGGGACTTGGGAGTAGAAATATACAGTGGTGCCTCGCATAACGTTTTTAATTGGTTCCAAAAAAAAAAACCTTATGCGAAAAAAACTTTATGCGAAACACCATTTCCCATAGGAATGCATTGGAAACTGGTTAATCCGTTCCAATAGGCACGGATTGCCGTCCTTAAGCGAAAAAAAACATAGGAAACATTGTTAAACGATACAATGTTTCCTCCATTGGAATGTATTGAAGCCGACTCAATACATTTCAATGGCTTTGCGAAGTCAATTTTTGCAAATTTAAGTGTGTCATAAAAGGGTCAAAAATGGTTTTAAATGTTTGGATTAGCTTCTGCACCCTCTAAAATGGATGCAAAAGTTAATTTGGCTTTGATCTGACTTTTCGTTAATTTATGGTGAATTTTTTTCCCCCAACTTTTGACAGCTGTCAAAATCTGACAGCTCCATTGTTTCCTATGGGGGAGAAAAAAATTCACAAAAAATTAACGAAAAGTCAGATCAACGCCAAATTAAGTATGCACACATTTTAGAAGGTGCACTAATGATTCCAAGCATTTAAAACCGTTTTTCAACATGTTAAGACACTTTTATAATTGAAAAAATGAACATCTTTAAGTGAAGCAGGGGACCTAAAACCAAAAACGTTAAGCGAAGCATGGTCCCAAAATCGCTATGTGAAAATCGCCCATAGGGAAAAACGTTATACGAAGCACAATCTGACTCTGAAAAAATAAACGTTAAGTGAAAAAAACGTTAAACGAAGCAAACGTTATGCGAGGCACCACTGTAATATAAATTAGCAGTTCTTAACCTTTTATCATAGAACCCTTTAAATATACAGTGGTGCCTCGCATAACGTTTTTAATTGGTTCCAAAAAAAAAACCTTATGCGAAAAAAACTTTATGCGAAACACCATTTCCCATAGGAATGCATTGGAAACCGGTTAATCCGTTCCAATAGGCACGGATTGGCATCCTTAAGCAAAAAAACCCATAGGAAACATTGTTAAACGATACAATGTTTCCTCCATTGGAATGTATTGAAGCCGACTCAATACATTTCAATGGCTTTGCGAAGTCAGTTTTTGCAAATTTAAGTGTGTCATAAAAGGGTCAAAAATGGTTTTAAATGCTTGGATTAGCTTCTGCACCCTCTAAAACGGATGCAAAAGTTAATTTGGCTTTGATCTGACTTTTCGTTAATTTATGGTGAATTTTTTCCCCCCAACTTTTGACAGCTGTCAAAATCTGACAGCTCCATTGTTTCCTATGGGGGAGAAAAAAATTCACAAAAAATTAACGAAAAGTCAGATCAATGCCAAATTAAGTATGCACACATTTTAGAAGGTGCACTAATGATTCCAAGCATTTAAAACCGTTTTTCAACATGTTAAGACACTTTTGTAATTGAAAAAATGAACATCGTTAAGTGAAGCAGGGGACCTAAAACAAAAAACGTTAAGCGAAGCATGGTCCCAAAATCACTATGTGAAAATCGCCCATAGGGAAAAACGTTATACGAAGCACAATCTGACTCTGAAAAAATAAACGTTAAGCGAAAAAAACGTTAAACGAAGCAAACGTTATGCGAGGCACCACTGTATAGGCTAACACTTGTGGTGAGCAGTTATCTTTCTGGACAGAAAGCTCCAGCTAGCACGGTTATTCTCAGCACTTTGAGGCACCCTGTCAAAACAAACAAACAAACAAACAAACAAAAGACAGTCAGCACTACCAGCAGTGTATCTGAGTAAGAGAATACCTGTTTGTTTGTTTATTGTTTCAACTTATATTACACCCCATATTGCTAGAGGACTCTCAGAGCGTTTTACAATATGATTATCTAGACAATACATTGTCTCCCCCCCCCCGGTCCAGTGAGCTGGGTGCTCATGTTATCAGATGGAAGGCTGAGTCAACCATGAACTGGGTACCTGAACCCATCGGGATCAAACTCACGTCATGAGCAGAGTCCTGACTGCAGTACTGCAGCTTAACCACTGCACCATGGACTACAGTAAATATAATTATGTATCAACTAACACAGTGTTAAATTCTATTAGATGATCTGTGCAGTGTATACTACATACACTTATCCTTGTCTAGCATACATTTTATATTCGTTTTAAAATCAGACTGAGAGAATTTCTGGAAATGATATTTAGAAACTATTAAACCTTCTCCCGCAGAGCATACATATGGTGTGACCACAGTACAGTTAAAACTATTTTCAAACCATTCCACAGAGAAATTCTCCCACTGTGAAAAGTCCTTATGGTCATTAATTGTATTGAGTAGGCATCGCAGCCATTGATTAGCAGACAAATTAACTTGCTTTTTAAATGATAAACATTACAAGACGTCACTTTGGTTGCATTTACTCTGCTCAAATGTTAGTTAGGCATCCTTCAATCTCGAAAGACTATGGTAGCGTGCTCTGTATGGAGGACTTGGAACAGCGTCTAGTGTGGCTGAGGAGGCCAATTCGAGAGTGACAATCCCTTCCACACTGAAGACAAATCCAATCTGTCCCCTGTCCAGCTCCCTGGTTTTGCTGCTTTTGTGATTTCCTCTTTGCCTCGGCCTGCTGGGCAAGGGTCGCTTCAAATTGGGAGAGGCCACGATGCAGTGCCTGCCTCCAGGCTGAACGCTCAGATGTCAGGGTTTCCCATCTGTTGAGGTCTATTCCTAAGGCCTTCAGATCTCGCTTGCAGATGTCCTTGTATCGCAGCTGTGGTCTCCCTCTGGGGCGATTTCCCTGCACTAATTCTCCATACAGGAGGTCCTTTGGAATCCGACCATCAGCCATTCTCACGACGTGCCCAAGCCAACGTAGACGTCGCTGTTTCAGTAATGTATTCATGCTGAAAATTCCAGCTCGTTCTAGGACTACTCTGTTTGGGACTTTGTCCTGCCAGGTGATGCCAAAAATCCGTCGGAGGCAACGCATATGGAACGTGTTCAGCTTCCTCTCCTGCCGTGCACAAAGGGTCCAGGACTCGCTGCAGTACAGGAGTGTGCTTAGGACACAAATGTGCTCAAATGTGCTCACTTTTAAAATGAAGATACTCCAGTTCTACAAGCCTAAAGCCCTGTTGATTTAAATCTGCAAAGTCATTCATTTGGATAAAATTAATCTTTGATGCAAAAAATAAAGCCATAACAGCAGTGCATTAATACATTAGAGAACAAAAACCCTGTGAGTATCTTCAATCAAACTAACTGTCCCAGGTCAGTGTGAGACTATGTCACCTCTCTGCAAAGGTAATCCTTGAAATGTGCATTTTTCCTCACATGTGTATTTTACATTTAGCGTGCTTTGCACTGTCACAGGAAAGTATGCTTGAGCTTAAGTTGAAAGTCCAATTGCTGATGCATGTGTCTCTAAAGACATCCCATAGTACAAATATAAACAAACATAAGGAGCACAAATTCCTCTCACTTACTATTTTGGCCCTAAGGCATGCCTTCCCCATTTATTGGAGAAGTTGTATGCCCCGTTGCTGTGTTAATATGTGACATAAGTGATCTGTGTGGAGCTTTGTATGCATAGAGACCTACATTGCATGACTCATCTTGTGACTGCAGTCTTGATCAGTGCCCACCCTCTCTGCTTCCAATTTACCTTGTCAAAAAGGCATACGTTTGTCATGTAAATTGAAGGCACTGGTCTATTAATTAAAGCTCCCTACCTATCCTGTCTTGGTATCTGATCCATTTTAGATTCATGTATGTATTTTTGAGACATACACGAAAAGAAAGGCTAGGATTTCCAAGTAAAGTAAGATTTCATCTCCAGGGAATTTGATGTAGGGGATGAAATTGTCATGTAGGAAAAAGACAGATACGAGTTAAGCCAGAGTGCAACACAGCTGTGGTTGGGGTCTTGTGCTCACATTTGGAATGGAGCAGCATGCTGTGAGGACTCATTCTTGCCTGTTCCTCTCTGCATGTTTGACACATTACCTTGAATAGATGCTCTTACTCTATGAATACTTACTAAAATGGTTAGAGGATCTAACTCCATTCAACTCTTCTCAAGTATACTGTAAGTTCAACATGTAAGGAGATGGAGGGGAAATTATCTCAGAACCTCTGTCCCCTTTCTCAACATTATTGTTGCTCATGGAGGGTGGAGGGTGACTGTAAAAGAAAGACTCCCCAGTCTGTAGAACCTCTCTCAAATGCTGAGAAATATTGAAGAACGTCTACATGGATGCAGCAGGCTCTCTTCTGCCAGCAATCAGCCTTCAAGCATAGAAGGCAATAAACATGATCAGGGGGTTGTGGCAATCATGCTAGTTTTGTAGTCTCAAATCTGACTTCTTTAGTAATTTTCCATAGCCATGATGGGACATCCCTGGAGACCCCTGATATACCCTAATGATCTCCCCAAGTCAGGCCCAACCCTGCTTAGTTTTTCAAATAAAAGATCACTGTGTTCAGGGAAGTGTGAGTCTCTGTGTGTAAGGTCATATAATTCAATTGATGAATGTGTGATTCTGTTCTTACAAGGAATTGAATGAACTGGCTTTTCACCCGTGTAATACATTGTACACATGGCCTGAAGCCAGGTAATTTATACAAACTTTTAATAAAATTCTGTGCATGTATTTTTGAATAAGAGATACTCAGCTTGTAATATGACTATATATCAGACTGAAATTGCATGGGGCAAGCCTTACTCCAGGTCCTTTCCCTGCTTCTACAGGTGTTGGATTAGTAAAAGTAAAAGTCAACCTGTATTAGTATGAGCAAGATAAGGAAGGAAAGTAAACTTGCTTAACAAACTTTAAACACCTCCTAAACTAGTGTCTTGGATTGCAAACACTACATTAGGTAAAAGTTTGAATTTGGCATGCTTTTCACAATTAATGTGATCTTTGATGTTGTATGAATGCTGATAATTTGTCAAACGTTGGATCATACGCCGTTAGTTTGAGAGCAACACATGCATACTCAGGTCATCTGTCAGTCTGTTTCTGGTATCAGATTTGATATAATTCAAAGCTGAAAACAGCTGTTCACAAGCATAAAATGACCCAAACAAAGTAAGAAGAGCAATCCCAAGTGCTTTCATTGACTTAAAATTATTTTGCAGAGAATTCCACACTTTAAGGATTTCATTTTCAGAACTACCAACTGTGCTGTCCTTTGTCATCCCTTCGCACTCCAGTGTTGCATGCAGGTCATCGAATTTATTTTTCCAGATAAGAGTTTTCAATAGCTCCATTTCCAGATTTCAAAAACCTAACCAGTGTAAGCAGGAATGATCAAGTTCTTCAAATCTGGCTTTATCTGGAGAAGTAAGAAAACACAGGATTGTCTCCATCTTACAGAACTGTAAAAATCTGTTCCTAAAATTCTCCTTTGCAGCTGCTAGGATGCTAGAAAATTCCTTGTAGATTTCTTGATGGCTTGTAGGATTGTCTATAAATCCATCAAGGACCAAATCTGAAAAACTGTGAATCACAGACAATCAAAATGTATTTTTCCCTGCTATGTAATTGCAGCCTGAAACTGCAGTCTTCCTCTGACTTCACTCAGCTATGTCTATGCTGTTCTTAGTATCTACCACTGGAGAGAAAAGTCTGTCCGTAACTGTCTATGAAAATGCTTACTGTCCATTAAGGTTACTGTCCATTGACCCTCCATTGACTCAACATATATCAATAGAAGATTAGTCACCATTGACAAGCAATCAGCTTTACAATGTATTAGGGGATTTATAAGTGTTTGATTTCCTAGCTCAGGAAAAAAAATCCTAGTGGTTCATAATGCTTTTCTCAATCATTTTATTATAATAATCATAATAATGTGCCTTCAAATCAATTCTGACTTATGGAGACCCTTTCTAGGTGGTTTACCATTCCCTTCTTCTGTGGGCATCCTGGGACTGTGCAGCTAGGTCTACTTGTAGGAGGGACAGCAGCAGCTATCGAATGCCCAACCTCTGACTCTGCAGCCAGATACCTAAGCTACTGAGCTATAGTCCCAAGTTATTTATTCTGCTTTTAATTTACTATGCTGTTTCTTTGATAACATACTTCCCACAGAGATAAATGACTGAGCAAATGAGACTTGCATTTGCCTTTCAACAACCAATCACAAAACAAAGATCACTGGAATTTAAGAGTTCAAGGAAAGCACATGTTTTGACAATCAGATTTGTTTCACTAAGGGAGGGCTGGTTCTCACAACGTGTTAACTGTATTGGCTGTTTCAAGCCTGAGCCATGGAAGAAATCCTCTGTACCAGAATTGGGGGAGGGGGATATCTCCCCCATCTTTCTGCCATCTTGCTTCTTCCACAATAGTGGGTCTGTAGGCAGGCAGAGTTTGGAGGACAGAGGGTTAAGGTAATCTCTTTGCTTTTCCTTCATTCTGATTTGTTTCCGGATGCTGCTTTGATTTCTTACATGAAGAAGCATTACAAGGGTGTATTTCATACATTTGCATATTGTGTGCTTTTAAAAAATAGCAGTTAATGCCTCTCCTCATTAGAGATGGACAGTTAAGCCATTTTGTATTTCTCCTCCCATATTCATGGTTTCAAAAACTAACAATATCTTTCCATCCTTCAGATGAAAAAAAAACCACAGAACTATTATTAACTTCTTACATAGAAAGAAGCCATCTCCACACCACATTCAGTCTCTTTTTCCATATTTTTTTAATCTATAGCCTGTTTTCTTAGACTTTTCAGCATGAGCAAAATGTAAGTTTAATCAATAAAAAAAATAGAAATGCATAAAGGCATTTTTTCCTCCTACTTAAAATACACAATGATCTTATTTGGAAGTAGTAACTACCTTATAGACCTCACAACCAGCATATCTGTACGTTGGTTACTTTTAATTTTTAATTAAAATGTGCCTTGTGCAGTAAAAAATCCCAAAGCAATTAAATGTTTCCTTTTCCCTTTAAATGACTCTTTTTCTTTTACCATTGACAGTCTAATATGAAGACACAGAAATAAAAAGTTTGTCACCACATCTATTTAAAGTTTTATTATAGAAACATTGGTATGTAACTGAAATTGTCTCCCTGTGCTGAAGCCCTCTCAGGCATAGCCTTCCACAGCATGGTTTTTATTGGGGGGGGAGGGGGATTTAGGACATTGGTGGGGGGCAAGGATCCCTCTAAGGCATGTGGCTGCATGCGACTCTACCTCCTTCTACGTAGCTTTCCTCCTGCTCCTCAGTGCAGCCCCTTTGGTTCCAGTTGTAATGGAACCCCACATATGGGGGATGGATTCTCTTGCTCATGCAGGGGAAAAATCACGTGACAGAGAGGTGGAGCCCCACCCAGAGGGTTTGAAAATTAGAGGTTACATTGGTGGGGGACTACAAGAGGGAGATGGATTGTTCCTCTCATTTCTGAAGATGGAAGCTGCTTGTGCTGGGCCAGTTGACAACACTGGCTCTGGCAATCATTCATGGAGTCATAGAATAGTGAAGTTGGAAGGGGCTTGCAATGCCATAGTGTCCAACTCCTTGCTCTGTGTTGGTGTTTTGCAACCTTGCATGCTGCCTTTAACAGGTTTGGCTGAAAGGGACCTTTCTGGGCTGGGGAGATTGTCATTGTCTCAAGCACTAAGCAATCATTTTTTTCTCTGCCTCTGATTTCAAAAAGATCTCCATCTTTCTGCTGAAAACTTTTACCCTCTCTTGAGTCTGTTGAAGTCTGTTACTGAAAGCAGTCATGTTTGTCAGATTGCTCTTTGATCTGTTAAATTGTAGGTAAAGAAACCTTTTGTTATTTCTCCTACACATGTTTCAGAGTGAGTTATTGAGACTGTAAGTGCCAGTTAATGAGAAAGAAATGGGCTCTGGGGAACTTGTAGCTGTTCTTCTCTGTGAGTCACCATACTTCAACACTGCAGGCTACAGCCCCATGTCTATACATTGTAGCTTGAAAAAAGTAGAAGACCCACAGTGGCAGAGTAAAAAAATATCTGTGTCAGGAGCTAAAAGAGCTGGACTGATTTGAACTGGACTTTGCATCATGTGATCAGGAAAAATGTCAATTCATCTGTTTTACACCCACAGCAAATCCCACAGTATTTGATCATGTAGCTGAATTTATTTATTTATTTATTTATTTAATACCCCGCCTATCTGGTCATTACGACCACTCTAGTGCTAGAATTCACAAGCATTGAGGGACAGGGATATTTTTTAATGTACAGTTGGATACAAAAGGCTGAAATCCTATCGCACACTCCATGTGTATAATGAAGATGTTCCCAATTTCTTTGGAATTTTGGAGGGCATTGTGCGCAATCTGAAATTGACTTTAATCAAAGGCAATTTGCTATTGAGGATGACAGCCTATATATTGTGCACATGGTGCTGTGCAAAAGGATTTCAGTCAAAACATACAGATGGAAAAATGTCAAGTTGGAAATGGATAAATGTGCAGTTGGAGAAATACAGGAAAAATTTAGACAGGTTGTGTGTTTCTATTTGTTAAGAACTTAAATAACAGTGTCATGTAACACTATTTATGTAAGGGTTAGGAAATACCTGGTTTTCCTATATAAATTAAATTAAACTACCCAATCCATATTGAAACAAATTGTTTCTTTTTTGCTGGAACCTCCTTTACTTCAGCTCTTTCTGTGCTGAACATCTACAAGCCTTATTGACTGCAGTGTATAGAAACACTCATCTTAGCCACCTTGGGTCTTTTTAAGGAGAAAGGTGGAGTAAAAATGTTTTAAATAAATAAACCAGAAGATTCATGTTTAATGTATTTTAGGATGGGAGAGGATCTGGATGGAGCATTTTTATAGCTTCACACTCACATTATCACATGGAATGTGGGAATGAAACTGTTCGAGGATGGTATGTGTACTCTGTCTAGGCAATCTCTCTGCAACTGCCAAAATCACAGTTCAGGGAAAGTTGGTTTATATGACTCTGCAGTTAGGAACTCAATTCATTGAGCTATCTAGCCAACCGTGCATTTACATTTGGCTTTCATGAATGGAGTTTGGCTTAAGTGGTTAGGTACAGCCGCCTACCCCATTGGACTGTAGTGTTTCTATATTCAATATTAGAAGGGGTGGGGCTAGCACACTGCTGTCACATGCTTTCCGAACAACTGAATAGGGGTACGATCGAGCGGTGTGTCAAGAATGATTGGCAGTTTGAACCAATCTTAGATTGGCTGTGTAGAAGCCCTAAAGATTATCATCATTATTCTTCTACATAAGCATCACTGCCAATAGAAACAAAGAACTATCTTGGTCCTTCTGTCAATGCAGGCAAGTTGGAGAAAGTCTACAGTTAAAGGAGGAAGACTCCTGAGGAAGAAGCAAGTGATGTCTGTTGTTGGTAGTCTGAGAACGAAGACTTCAAATGAACTCAGAACTAAGCTTTAGAATATTCTTAGATGCAGGGAACCCCTACTGTAGGAAAGACTGCAAGTTCAGGCTTCACTAGCAGTTGATAGAGCACACCCAGAGCAGACCTACAGGTACCACACATACTGTTTTTAAAGCAGAGGTAACACTTGGATGCCTATGAGTCAAAGGGAACGTAAAAGGAACAACATACTAACTGAAATGTAAACTAGAGAAACCAGCAACAGTGCTTAACTTTATCATATATTTTCCAAGACTTGTTGACAAATCGTGTTTGTGCCTCCTTTTAGAATTTATAGGGGGCTGGCCCCCTCTTTCATTCATGAGTTACTTATGAAGTGCTGTCTATATTGTTAAAATAAATTTTCTTTAACTTTGTTTTAACTCAGTTCAACCTCCACTGTGTCTCATATTAAGCCTGCATCATGATACTGTGTAGGAGCTATTTCAATGACAGCCCATGGAGTAAGGGGGGGGGGGAAGTGTCTCATCCTGAAATGGTGGGGAGATGGGCCCCACCTTTCATTCTGTGAGCAGCCCATTGGTAAACTAAAATAAATTCCTCAGCAAGATTTCTCAAACTATATTGCTATGTATGCTGGCAACCTTTGCTGAAATGTGATTTAGTGCTTTGGAAAATAAATTACTGTTAACTGGGGTGGCACAAAGCCATCTGACTATGTGTTTAGATTTATTTTACAGATTTTCTTTATTTTTAAAAAAACAGCTGCTATTGTAGAGTCAGTCCAACGGTGACCACAAATCATCTGGCACTCCTCTATTTTGCTATTATAGAAAATAAAAGAAAATTATAGCAGACAGTACGTTTTAGAGAGTGAAATTTGGAACTACTGGGAAATATCAGCCTCTTTGGCTGCGTTTTCAAGTATCACATAAGTTCTGCCTAATTCTGTCTGTGGCATCGTATCTTGTTGTAATGAGCACATCTTCAACACCATTAAAATACAAGCACTCAAGCAAGTGGCACTACTTCTCATGCAAGTGGTTCAAAAGTACTTTGGCTTCAATGCAAGGATACTCTTGCACAAACAGAAAGAAATCTGCCTATTTAGGTGTGACAGGAGTTTCACTCCCACTTCTTGCCATAAGGTCTGATCACAGGAATTGGGGGAGGTCTAGACCACTGGTTCTTAACCTTGGGTTACTCAGGAGTTTTGGACTGCAACTCCCAGAAGCCTTCACCACCAACTGTGCTGGCTGGGGTTTCTGGGAGTTGCAGTTCAAAAACATCCAAGTAACGAAGGTTAAGAACCACTGGTCTAGACCATCTCCTCCCATGCTTTGCCATTTGTAAAGAGTGACAGCCTGAAAAAGGACACTACTAAACATACTTTTAGTATGTTTAGTACAGTGTCTTTTTACCCCCACACCACAATTGGAAAAATTATTTCATGGAGAAATTCCACAGTAGAGAAGACTATGATCTTCTGATTATCAGTCTTCACACATGAGGAATGGAGCAGAAAGTAGACTAGCTCTCTCTGCTCTCCTCACACATTCTGAAAACCTGAACTGAGCTAATGCTAACATTATGGCCATGAATCTTTGAATCACAGAATCATAGAATAATTGAGTTGAAAGGGGCTTAGAAGACCATCAAGTCCAACCTGCACTCAGTGCAGGAATCCAAGTCAAATGGCTGTCCAATTTCCTACTGAATGCCCCCAGTGTTGGAGTGCTCATCCCCTCCCAGAGTGATTGGTTCCATTGTAATACTGCTCTAACAGTTAAGAAGTTTTTCCTGATATTCAGCCGAAATCTGTCTTCCTATAGCTTGAGCCCATTATTATGTGTCCTGCACTATAGGATGATCGAGAATAGATCTTTCCCGTTCTCTGTATGACTGTCTTTCAAGTATTTGAAAAGTGCTATAATATCTCCCCTCAGTCTTCTTTTCTCAAGGCTAAACATGCCCAACTCTTCAGACTTTCCTCATAAGGCTTGGTTCCCTGATCATCCTTGTCTGCCTCTGAATTTGCTCCAGTTTGTTGGCATCCTTTTTAAAGTATGATGTCCAAAACTGGACACAGTATTCTAGGTGAGGTCTAACCAGTGCTGAATAGAGTGGAACTAGTGCCTCACTGGATTTGGAAAGTATACTTCTGTTAATGCAGCCTAAAATAGCATTTGCCCTTTTTTTGCAGCCACATCACACTGCTGGCTCATATTCATCTTTTGATCTACAATAATTCCAAGATCCTTTTAACTTGCAATATTACTGAGCCAAGTATCTCCCATCATATAACTATGCATTTGGTCTTTTGTCCCCTGTAGGTGTGGGTGTCAAACTCAAATTCATCGGGGGCCGCATCAGCAGTTTGGTCCCCATCAAAGGGCCGGTTGTATCTGTACTGATGGCCTTGCAAGGACCCCATCCGGCTTGGTGGGAAAAGGAAGGAAGAGAAAGTGTGTGTGTGTGTGTGTGTGTGTGTGTGTGTGTGTGTGTGTGTGTGTGTGTGTGTGTGAAGGAAGAGAAAGTGTGTGTGTGTGTGTGTGTGAAGGAAGAGAAAGTGTCGGGGTCTCTGTGTGTGTGTGTGTGTTTCTGTGTGTGAGAGAGATACAGGAAGGAAGAGAATGTGTGTGTGTGTGTGTGTGTGTGTGTGTGTGTGTGTGTGTGTGTGTGTGTGTGTGTGTGTGTGTGTGTGTGTGTGTGAAGGAAGAGAAAGTGCCGGGGTCTCTGTGTGTGAGAGAGAGAGAGAGAGAGAGAGAGACAGAGAGAGTTACAGGAAGGAAGAGAACACGTATGTGTGTGTGAAGGAAGGGAAAGTGCCGGGGTCTCTGTGTGTGTGTGTGTGTGTGTGTGTGTGTGTGTGAGAGAGAGAGAGAGAGAGAGACATTCCCACCCCACTTCCCTTCAACCTACCTGCGGGGGCGGAAAAGCTGCTGCCAAGGAATGTCGCCCGCTGGCCCCTCAGAGAAATCAGGCCTTTTTCGAGCAAGAGAGAGAACGGAATGGCCGGGAAGGGAAGGGAAGGGAAGCGAGCAACCAGCCAGCCCTCCTGCCCTCCCTCCCTTCTCTCCGCAGCTGGGTCCCGGGCGGCCTCCCTTACCTACCTAAGCCCTGGTTGGGTAACGTCGGAGGCGGCCGTTCGACCTGGCCGTTGTGCTGCAGGGCCGGCGCATCGCTCCGCGTTCCCTCTTCTCTCCCTCTCCTCAGGGCCGCGCTGGCCGCTGCCTCCCGCGTCCCCCCAGCATCTCCTCCCTCCGCCTCAGAGCCCGGCCAGGAACTCCCACCGCTCCCCTTCCCTTCCCTTCCCCTCGGGGGCGACAGAGGCGGCGCGGAGCCCCCTCCTCGCGCGGCCTTGGGAACGGCTCTCGCCTCAGGCCGAGAGCGAGCGAGGAACAGGCACGGGAGGGAGGGAGGGGGAGCAGGGGGCGGAGGGAGAGGAAAGGAGTGACAGCGCCACAGCCAGTCGGAAGGAGGACGTAGCCTTGTTAACTTGAGCCATTTTTTCAATGAATGTACTCCGTGCAGGCACGGAGTAAATTCATTGGAAAAAAAAGGGGGGGAGGCTGCAAGGCTGGCGGCGGCTCCGTGGGCCATCAGACGAGGTCTGGCGGGCCGGATTTGGCCCGCGGGCCTTGTTTTTGACACCTGTGGTGTAGAACTTTCCACTTATCCCTGTAAAAATTCACTCTGTTGTTTTCAGCCCAGTTCTCAAGGCTATTGAGATCTTTTTGAATTTTGTTCCTGTCTTCCAAGGTATTAGCTATTCCAACCCATTTTGTTTCATCTGCAAATCTGATAAGTATTCCCCGCACTCACTTATCCAAGTCATTAATAAAAAAGGCTGAAGAGTGCAAGTCCCAGAACTAACCCTTGGGGTACCCCACTTGTTACCTTTTCCCAGTTTGAGAAGGAGCCATTGATAAACACTCAGGTGTTCAGAAGGTGCAATTCCCAAAATATAGACTGGAATTAGTGTGCCTGTGTGTGTTTCATAATTCAACCCTTACAATAAAATTGCTAGTGTTTTACTGACTGCTTTGCCTCTCTTTGTCTACTTATATATTTTAATTACAGGTATGAACACAAGCAAGAGTGAGACTGTGAAAGAGCCCCCCTTGAAACCTTCCAGAAGATCCTTGCCATGTCTTGCACAGAGCCAGACCCATCCACACAGCCTCAGCAAGCATTCCTCCTTCCTTCAGCCAAACCGAGTGCAGCCACAACCTCAGCCAGTGAGTGCAGGGGCGTCCACCACCACAGTCAATGTTGTCTCAGAACGGGGTAGGTATCTGCCAGGCAAGGTCAAAGGCATTCCTTCAGATCTGTAAGACTTCTGAAAATGTGACCAAAAAAACCACAAAGCAAAACAAAACAAAAAAAAGGACAAGCCAATTGTGTGATCCAAATGAAGAATTTGATGGGAAATCTGTTGCCTTTCCTTTCAGCTAAAGTGATGGAAACTCTGGAAAACAACTTACTCAAGCTGTCTAATACAGAATACAGTGACCCATTTTTAGGTGAGTTTATACATTATTTATATTTCATATTATTTGTTAAATTAACCCTTCCCTCCTTCCATTTGATCAACCTAGAGATGAAACACGAAATCACTGTCTGCTGTCAAGGACAATTTGAAGCCATGCCAGAGTTCCATGTGTCTGAAACACTTTTATCCATTAAGCAAAATAAATATATATGTATGCATGCATATGTGTATGGTAATACAACAAGGTAGTAGTTACAAAGTTGGGGTATTAAACACATGTAGCATACTTTATGAGCTAATGTATGCTGTTTATATGAAACAGTGCATCAGGGAAGGTATTTTTAGAGTACAGTACAATAAAATTTAAAACTACGGAAAGTGTGTAATAGAATCTGAAGAAAAGAATCCTTGATCGTTTGATCAGATCTTATCCTAGCTTTCCATAAAGGGTAGAGTCTCTTCAACACATAGATGCCTTTTGATTCAGTAGAGGATATCACTGGTGAAAGAAGGAACAAATTCTTATTGATTCCCCCTCCAGTCCCATGCCATCCTTCCTTCCAGTATTCAAGACAGATCCCCAACCATCTAAAGTTTTTCAAAGGATGAATGCACAGAGGGAAGAGTGAATGAGCAAAAATCACCTGCCCCTTTCAGCAGCACAAAGGAAGTTTGGATCCAAGCTCTATAAATAGGAGACTGTTATGGAGACTGAATCGATCAAAATCCTAACAAGAATATGTACTAGCCAGGCCTTGCTTTGGAAATATCAGTGTTTCCTGTGCACTAACCACAACATCTCTGCTGCATAGGACCCCTGTGCAAAGGACCCCTTCTTTCCTTCACTTTTAAAAAAATCTAGTATCTTTTATGTGTTCTCATAATTTCACTCTGTTGGCTGCTCCCAGCAAGTGATGGGAACACATCATGCCATAGTAACTAATAATTCAATCTGTTTATTTGTGAGAAGACAGATATCTACCTGGGGATGTCTTTTAGGTTTCTGGTTCATGCATTTGGTTTTAGCAACAGTCCTATCTAAACTTAAAATTTCAACAGCACACTTAATATTGAGAATCAAAGCATTATCCTCTGATCCCCAAAAGTGTTGTGCTATTACAGAATCTATTAGTTGGGAATTGTTCTTCTGTAAGAACATCCTAGAAGTAGCCTGTTGAATGAATGAATAAAAATGACGCAACTGAAGTCCATGCTCCAGCACTAGTGAAGCTTATGTAACAGACGTGAGTAATGAGTTTCATTTCTCCAGTGATCTATTATGAACTGCCCCAGGAAAATATTAAAGATGGATCTGAATTAAATGAGTGAGATAAATGTTTAATCATGTAGTTGGAAGGAAGGACAAATAAAAGGAAAAGTGATATAGTTATGTGCAAAAAGAAGGCAAGAAGGCAACAGACACTAAAGCCTTTAATATAAATGGGAAAAATCCCAGAGATCTCCATGCTCCTTATAAAAAGCATTGCTCTATTTAGAATAGGGATATGCTTCAGATGTAAGCATCTCTTGCCTCATTGTTTTAATTTGTTTGAGTGAAAGATCCCTGTACTAATCCCTGGAGAATCCTGTGGTAAAATAAATTTCAATTTAAACCCCAAAAATCTGTGTTTACAACCCATGTATTGAAGGACCAGGGTGAAACATAGCACTGTTTATACTTGATCAGAAAAATCTGGGGCTCAGCAGGATCAGTGAAATGCATTAGTCATGTCTATTGAGTATTTCCAACAGAAACTCTCAACCAGTAAGTATGTATAGGGCAGAGATGGGCAGTCTCAGCATGGTTGAGGGCCAGTTTTCAGATATATTGGCACCCTGCAGGCTGCAGTCCCAAGAGGAGAGGGTCTTGGGTCTGGCTGCCTCCCCCTTCCCAACATCAGCCACCTGGCTCACTGAGTGAGAGACGGTGGGCTTGTGGTTGGCCGACTGCCAGCCTTTTGCCAAGGGAGCTGGCTAGGTCTCCCTCTGCTCTGCAGGACTAGGCCCCGTTGCCTCTGGCTGCCTCCCCCTTCCCAACATCAGCCACCTGGCTCAAGGGGGAAAGAAGGCTTTTAAGTCGGAGCTGCTTCTAGGGCCCCACCAGACCAGCATTCCTGCGCTCGGGGGAGCCAAGCAACATCTGCCTTCTACAGTTCACTGAGTGAGAGATGGTGGGACTATGGCTGGGCTCCTGCCAGCTGCCAGATCCCCTGAGGAAACTGGCTGGGGACCAAGCTGGGAAATGGGGGTTTGAAGGGTCTCTGGGGCAACCGATAGAGACTATATACAGCAGGGGAAGATATGGCGGTGGGAGTAGGGCATGCCCACGTAGGAGAAAGGAGGTTAGATACCTTACACCTATCCCCCTTTCTAGCTCTATTCCCAGCCAAACAGTACCAGGTGACCATATCAGCCACAATCGCACCTAGGCGCCCTCTCCCTGCCCGCAGAGCCTATATGGCTCCATGGTACACAGAGGAGCTTTTGGCCATGAAACGGTTGGGGAGACCGCTTGAGCGCAGGTGGAGGAAATATCGCTGCGACTATGACCAAATACAGCTTAGAGGCCATTATCAGGCCTACTCTGTGGCAATACGGCTCGCGAAACACCAGTATTTCTCCAGTCGTATCGCTTACTCGGTGTGTCGTCCAGCAGAGCTATTTCGAGTGGTCTGGGACCTTCTTCAAGCTAATGGTTCAGTGGAGGTCCTGGACTCCTCAGTGGCTCACTGTAACGAATTTGTTACACACTTTGAGGAAAAAATTGCTCAGATTTGCAAAGATTTGGACTCCACTGTTGATGCAAAGCCTATGGTTGTGTCCAGTGCTCCGGACTTATGTCATAATTTATTGGATGAGTTCCAGTTGTTGCGACCTGAGGATGTGGACAGGGTGCTTGGATAGGTTCGTGCCACAACTACACAACTCGACCCTTGCCCATCATGGCTAATAAAGAAATCTGCCAGGGGAGTTTGCACCTGGATTCTGGAGGTCATCAACTCCTCGTTAAGAGAGGGAGTGGTTCCTGCCCCATTAAAGGAGGCAGTGATTTGCCCACTCCTAAAAAATACCTAATCTAGACCCAGGTCTAGTGAACAACTATCGGCCAATAGCAAACCTCCCTTTTCTGGGCAAGGTGTTGGAACGTGTGGTGGCTGAGCAGCTCCAGGCTCTCCTGGATCCATTTTAACTGGGTTTCAGGCCGGGTTATGGGATGGAAACTGCCTTGGTCGCCCTGTTTGACAACCTTTGCCAGGAGAAAGACAGGGGTAATGCATCCCTGTTGATTCTCCTGGACCTCTCAGCAGCTTTCGACACCATCAACCATGGTGTCCTTCTGGACAGACTTGCTGGGATGGGAATTGGAGGCACTGTTTTACAGTGGTTCTGCTCCTACCTGGCTGATCAAGTCCAGAAGGTGGTGCTGGGGGACAGTAGCTCTGATCCATGGTGGTTGCATCATGGGATTCCTCAGAGCTCTATACTGTCCCCCATGCTGTTCAATATCTACATGAAACCGCTGGGGGAGGTCGTTAGGAGTTTTGGTCTGAGGAGTCAGCAATATCCTGATGACACCTAGCTCTACCTCTCATTCTCTACCAATCCAGGTGTGGCAGTCACCGTTCTGAACTCGTGCCTGGACTCGATAATGTGTCTGGATGAGGGTCAATAAACTGAGGCTCAATCCAGACAAGTCTGAAGTGCTGCTGGTAGGTGCCCCGCCAGATAGGTTAAAGGGTCATTTCCCTGCCTTGGATGGGATTACACTCCCCCTAAAGGACAGGGTCTGCAGCTTGGGGGTGCTCCTTGACCTGGGTCTGACCTTGGAAGCCCAGGTGGACTCGGTGTCCAGGGGTGCCTTCTTACAGCTGCAGAGAATATATCAACTTCGCCCTTACCTGGATGAGCGGAGCCTGGCAGCAGTCACTCATGCACTGGTAACAACCAGACTGGACTACAGCAATGCGCTATACGTGGTCCGGCAACTGCAGCTGGCACTGAACCGGGCTGCACGGCTGGTAAGTGGTGCCGCCGCACAGACTCATATCACGCCGGTTCTGAAAAATTTACACTGGCTGCCAGTTGCTGCCCGGGCCCAATTCAAAGTGCTTACTTTGACATATAAAGCCCTAAACGGCTTAGGACCTGGTTACCTAAAGGACCGCCTTTTTCCATATGAGCCTGCCCGTCCTCTAAGATCAGGCCAGGAGGCCCTTCTGAAGGTGCCATCCCTGAAAGAGGTGAGGGGGATGGCATGTCAAAATAGGGCCTTCTCGGCTGTTGCCCCCCAACTTTGGAATGTCCTCCCTATAGAGATCCGCCTGGCTCCAACACTCTTGGCTTTTCGGCGCCAGGCAAAGACCTTTCTGTTCAGCCAGCATTTTAATTAAACAGTATTCCCTAGCTGGCCACATGAGCAGCAGGACTTATTAATTTTAAATGTTTTAAAAATTGTTTTAATATATGACATTTTATATTGTCTTTTAAAATGTTTTTAATGTTTTTAAGTTTTAATGTTGTACACTGCCCAGAAGCCACTGGTAATGGTGGGGCTAAAAAATATTGTAAATAAATAAAAATAAATAAATAAAGGGGAGGTACATGGCCAAAGAAGCTATTTAGCCTATTTAATTATTCAAAGAGAAAGAGTACGTGTTAGTACAAAACCTGTGTGTTCCTTCTATTTATTGGGGGGGAAGTGTACATTTCCTGGTGAAAAACTGAAACAAAACACAATTTCTGACACTATCCAAGTACTGGAAATTTACTAGAGTAATTAGTAGTAATGAACCAAACCTGGATCAAACTGTAGTTTCAGACTCTTGTTTCTTAACAAAGTCATTGTCTACTACTACTGCTGCTGCTGCTGCTGTTGCTAGTAGTAGTAGTAGTAGTAGTAGTAGTAGTAGTAGTAGTAGTAGTGGTGGTGGTGGTGGTGGTGGTGGTGGTGGTGGTGTAATAGTGGTAATAGTAGCAGCAGCAGTAGTAGTAGTAATAGTAGTAATTTACTGCATTTATGTCCTGCTTTTCTGCTAGAAAATAGCACTCAGAGCAGCTTACAAATTTCATAAAAGAATTAAACAAGTAAAATTAAAGTTAACTATAACATCCTAAAATCAGGTAAAGCTAACCACATCATAAAATCAAGTAAATGCTCAAAAACTGTCACCAAAATCAACAAAGTAGGCTCATTGAATCAATGGGGATTCAACTCTTCTGAAAATTCCATTGATTCAAATGGGGCTACACTAACTGCAATTTATTTTAACCTGGTAATTCACAGCTGGAGAATACCAATTTGAATCAGTGGAAGATATGGAAGAATTGACTCAATAAATCCCCATTGATTCAGTGAGCCTACTCTAGTGCAATTTACTACACTAGGCAACAGGGATTTGGCCATAGAACAAACCACAGTTTGCCATATTGCAGTAATGGTACACTGTGGTTTATTCCAATGACCAACAAATGTTTCAGATTTGCTTGTAGGGGTGTGCCATTTGGATTTTTTGCTCACCAATTCTCAGCATTCCTCAAGAACTGTCTATGTAGAATCTTGGGAATTCTTTTGGTTTTTAAATCACAGATGTTCTTTTATTGTTGTTTAGGATCACTCATTAAACTTCTTATATTTGATTACACGTTTGCTTATTCAGGTGTTGTATTTACTTATTCACATTAACCAACTCAGTAATATTCTCTGACTATTTAGCTTTTTTATTCCATTTATCTCCTTCCCATTCTCTCTAACTCTCCAACTTTCCAATTCTCTCTCCTCAACTATCTCCAATTCCTCTCTAACTCTCCAATTCTCCTCTTTAACGGCCTCCCTCTGTCTAACTGTCTCTTTGACTCCGCCCCTCATTGGCTCCTGCACTTGAGCTTCAGCTATGATAGACAGGAGTGATGTGGGCATTCCGCCACAGGTGCGCACAGCCAACACAGTGTTTCCACCCATTTGCTTCTGGTTGCAACCAGAAGTTCATGCTCATGGGGCGGAATGGCCGCCCAACGCTCCAGAAAATTCGAGAGAACATCAGCTCAAGGGATCACACCGTTGGGCTAATTGTGAATGCATTCAATTAAAAAAAAATAGATGCCACAGTGATGGAAGAAAACCAACAGATGTAAAAAACAACAACTCTGGGCTGGTTCACATAGACTTTTATGTTGTATAGTCAACAGAGAATAAAGCTGCCTATTCCAATATTAATAATTGTGTGCCATTAAGTCAATTCTGACTTATATTGACTCTTTTCAGGGTTTTCTACATAGAGAGTACTCAGAAGTCGTTTAGCATTCCCTTCTTCTGGGGGCATCCTGGTACTGCACAACTTGCCAGAGACCACACAGACTGGCTGTTCTCAGATGCACAATAGGGAATCAAACTCCCAACTTCTCTTTTGAGATGGTGGAGTTGTCCATGAAAGCTCAAATTAAAATATAGCAGTTAGTCCTTAAGGTAGCACAATGTTTTTGTCTTTGTTTCTTTATTTTTCTTTTGGTTTTGAACGTATATGAAAATATGAAGGAGCATGTTCTTCCTGAGCTAGATAATATGGCTTGATTGGGCAGCTGGGCTTTGCAAGCATAAAGAGTATAGAAATTATGTTCATGTCTCCTAGCTTACACAGCTGCCCTCCCACTTCAGTCCATAGTGAATTCTTGCATAGATATGTCTTATTTTTATTTGCAAAAAACAAAGTTTATTATACAGACCTGCAGTTGGTCTCAGGTAGCATTCAGAACATAGCGGGTACTAAGATCTGATAAATGTTAATCCCTTTAAGTCTCACTGATTCCATGAGAGATATTCTACTTTGCCCAGTGGGAAGTACTCTCAGCTTCCTACTGAACCTAATCAAAGGGACATAGATAGGGTCATACTGAATCTGGTTCAAGTTCAGTTTTGCTGGAACATTCTCTCTTTGCAAACAAACAAAAAGTTTGCAAAAAAAATTGTTGGCTGTATCTCTCTGTGCTCTCCCAACACCCATTCATATGATCCGCTTCTACTTTATGTGGCACTGAGGCTGGGCTGGGAAGAGCATCCCTCTATTACAACATCAAACAACCAATTGGATCCCTGCCTTTCCCCATTAGACTAGAAATTTCATGACCAGAATTTGGGAAGAAAATTACATTTTTGGCTTGCAACCGCCAACAAATCTCAGTGCTTATGCTGGCTGAATGGACCTGAACATTGCAGTCCAAAGGAATAACTTTTCTCAGCACTTTTCAGTACACACCAGTATAACACAGTGAACATTTTACACTAACCCAGTTAAAGACATGGGTGGTTCCACACAGCTAAAGAAGCTGATTGGAACATGCATGACAATATGTGTTTGGTTGCTGATACAGATATGTGCATTTTATTTCATGGAGTCCTCACTTTGATGTCCATCTTCCTTCTGCTCTTCTCCATCTTTTCTGTCCCAACTAGCCAATTACCGTAAGCACTTCTTAACTGACTAGTTGGCATGAACCAGTACTGAACATTTGTCTTGGCAATGGGTCACATTCCCTCCTCCCATCACTACGTACGCCCATGATTCCTATTGTTTGAAAAGAGATGGGGATAAACATCCTTGAAAAGATGAACATGTATCATATGGGATGAAAATATTCATGAAATCCCCTTCCCTTGCTGATTTTAGCACCAATTCGCAGTGCTTGGCTTTGATTGCCATGTGTCCACTCTGTTACCCAACTGACTTTTCATATTTTGAGTTATGTGCTTTCTGAAATAAAGATATGATCAAACACTCAGGGAATGGTGGAAGGCAGCAGGAAAAGTGGAAAACCAAATATGAGATAAACTGACTCCCTAAAAGAGATCTCTCATTCGCAGGATCACCATAACTCAGAGTCAACTTGATGGCACATGACAAGAACAAACATCATACACTCAGGGTAAATCCCACTGAATCCAGCAGGGTGTGTGCATTTGACTGTGGGGTATTTATTTATTCATTCAATTTGTATCCCACTCCTATTAGTGTCACAGCACTACTCTGGGTATGTTGTTTAGACATTAAGTCATGTCCAACTCTTCGTGACCCCATGGACCAGAACACGGCAGGCCCTCCTGTCTTCCACTGCCTCCCGGAGTTGGGTCAAATTCATGTTGGTCACTTCGATGACACTGTCCAACCATCTCATCCTCTGTCATCCCCTTCTCTTCTTGCCTTCACATTTTCCCAACATCAGGGTCTTTGCCAGGGAGATTTCTCTTCTTATGAGATGGCCAAAGTATTGGAGCCTCAACTTCAGGATCTGTCCTTCCAGTGAGCACTCAGGGTTGATTTCCTTTAGAATTGATAGGTTTGTTCTCTTTGCAGTCCAGGGGACTCTCAAGAGTCTCCTCCAGCATCACAATTCAAAAGCATCAATTCCTCGGCGGTCAGCCTTCTTTATGGTCCAGCTCTCACTTCCATACACCACTGCATCGCTACTTCTCTACATCAACTCACTCTGGGTGAGTTACTTGTAAAACAGAAAACAAAAATAAAATTAGAAACATTAAAACCAATAGGAATAACCATAAAACAAACAAAAAACAGATGGCACCAACTAATTCCAGAGCAGATGGAGGGAAAGAGGGAAGGGAATAAGAGGAGGGAAAAGAAAAAAAGGAGGGGGAAGGGAGCATGCATTTTTTCAGTATATAAAAAGAATTTCGGTCACTTGGATCACCGTAACACTTTCTTTAGTTTTAGCTCTGCTGACATAAATATCGAATGAAGGACTAGTCCTTTCTACTGGCTATATATTATGAAGGATTTAAAAAAAAATAATAATTCATTTTCAACAACTTTTCAATGGAAATCCATGGAATTTTGGTTCACACCAAATTAACATATCGTTCGTTCATTTAGTCGTTTAGTCGTGTCCGACTCTTCGTGACCCCATGGACCAGAGCACGCCAGGCCCTCCTATCTTCCACTGCCTCCCGGAGTTGGGTCAGATTCATGTTGGTTGCTTCGGTGACACTGTCCAACCATCTCATCCTCTGTTGTCCCATTCTCCTCTTGCCTTCACACTTTCCAAACATTAAGGTGTTTTCCAGGGAGTCCTCTCTTCTCATGAGATGGCCAAAGTATTGGAGCCTCAGCTTCAGGATCTGTCCTTACAGTGAGCACTCAGGGTTGATTTCCTTTAGAACTGATAGGTTTGTTCTCCTTGCAGCCCAGGGGACTCTCAAGAGCCTCCTCCAGCACCACAATTCAAAGGCATCAATTCCTCAGAGGTCAGCTTTCTTTATAGTCCAGCTCTCACTTCCATACATCACTACAGGAAAAACCATAGCTTTGACTATTCGGACTTTTGTTGGCAAGGTGATGTCTCTGCTTTTTAAGATGCTGTCAAGGTTTGTCATCGCTTTCCTCCCAAGAAGCAGGCATCTTTTAATTTCGTGGCTGCTGTCTCCATCTGCAGTGATTATGGAGCCCAAGAAAGTAAAATCTGTCACTGCCTCCATATCTTCCTCTTCTATTTGCCAGGACGTGATGGGGCCAGTGGCCATGATCTTAGTTTTTTTGATGTTGAGTTTAAGACCGCTTTTTGCACTCTCCTCTTTCACCCTCATTACATGGTTCTTTAGTTCCTCCTCACTTTCTGCCATCAGAGTGGTATCATCTGCATATCGGAGGTTGTTGATATTTCTTCCGGCAATCTTAATTCCAGCTTGGGATTCCTCCAGTCCAGCCTTCCGCATGATGTATTCTGCATATAAATTAAATAAGCTGGGGGACAATATACAGCCTTGTCGTACTCCTTTCTCAATTTTGAACCAATCAGTTGTTCCATATCCAGTTCTAACTGTTGCTTCCTGTCCCACATATAGGTTTCTCAGGAGATGGATAAGGTGGCCAGGCACGCCCATTTCTTTAAGGACTTGCCATAGTTTGCTGTGGTCCACACAGTCAAAGGCTTTTGCATAATCAATGAAGCAGAAGTAGATGTTTTTCTGGAACTCTCTGGCTTTCTCCATAATATAGCGCATGTTAGCAATTTGGTCTCGAGTTCCTCTGCCCCTTCGGAATCCCGCTTGTACTTCTGGGAGTTCTCGGTCCACATATTGCTGAAGCCTACCTTGGAGGATTTTGAGCATAACCTTGCTAGCGTGTAAAATGAGTGCAATTGTGCGGTAGTTGGAGCATTCTTTGGCACTTCTCCTCATTGGTATTTGGTATTAAATTAACATATATTTAATTCCTTTATTGATACTTGTGGTGGAATCTAGTCCTTGTAAAGATCCATTCCCTTTGCATGCAACCCTATGTGTATATATATATGAAAGGGTTCTCATAGTACCCTCCAATACGCATACCAATATGTGGATCACCACGAAAGAGGTCATGGCCAGTCTCAATAACCATATCTAAGCCTCTGGGAAGGTTTGTTGCAGAACTGGAGAACTTTCCTGCCTCAATAATATTGTAAATATGGATATTCCAGACAAGTCCCTCTACTACATGGGCTTCCAGATTTTCAGCAGACTGATCATTAATGGCATATTTAAGATTTTGCAGTTGCCAGCGTCTCTGTCATATGAATATACATAGCATGCCACGTTCTCCTGCACACCACTGAGTTTGAATCTGAGTACTGAAAATTGTTGTCCTTTTAACTTGGTCATGAAATATTACTTATGTACTCAAGAAAAAAAGTGCTAAATTGTTTATGACATGCTGCATGGTTTTTGCCATAGTTAATTGTTGCATATGATTTCAGTATAGAGAAATTCATGTGTGAATAACAGAAGTCGTGGTCTACAGGTAAATGAGATTACCTCCCATAAGCAGAAAGCATAAACATTAAAGACTATTCTACCCCTCTTTTTTAAAATGTTGCTCTTAGATATTTATTGTGGTGTTCTGATATTTAGAAAGAATATATTATTTACAACATGAGAACAATAAGACTAACCTGGTGAGAAATTTCATGCTGTCATTAGAATTCCCTGTGAATTGAGGCGTTGTCCTGGGGTGTCTTCCTACAAGTACTGCATAATGCATAACTTGCATGTGGAATCAGTGAGCTGGCATTTGCATTGCTAAAGAATTGCTCTCGGTGTGTGTCTAGGGGGGATTCTGCACAAGGTCAGAAGATTTGTTACAAAATCGCTTTCATCTCTATAGTTTTATCAGGTTTGCTTACTCTTTATTTCAGGCATTTAGAATATCAGGCTTAGGTCCAACATATTACCTTTTGTTGTTGTTGTTGTTCGCTACCAGTTACTGATTATAAATAGTACATCTCATTTTATCGTATTAGGCGCTCAAGAATGTGTGCAGCTAATTACAGTTTCATCCAATTCCAATTCAGTGGTCAAGCTCCAGCAACAGATGCTTTACCAGTCAAGTCCAATAGAATCTGGGTTTTCTTCTGTTTTTTCATCCTTCCACTGTCCCCCAGGGCAACAAAAGCCTGCTTCCAGCATCCCAGAAAATGTTTTAAGTATGTGTTGAGGGCTGCAGGAAGGAGGAGGATTGCTGGGTATGGTGAGAACAACAGGATTCCTTGGAAGTACTGTATACCATAGGAGCTTAGCCTATGTAACATGTCATCAAGTTGCCTCTGACTTATGGTGACCCTATGAACAAGTGATCTGTCCTCAACAGCCCTGTTCAACTCTTGTAAACTCAAGCCTGTGTCTTCCTTTAGGGAATCACTGCATCTTGTTTTTGGTCTTTCTCTTTTCCAGTTGTCTTCAACCTTTCCCACATCGTTGTCTTTTCCAGCAAATCTTGCCTTGTCCTGATGTGCCCAAAGTAAGACAGCTTTGGTTGCATCCGTTTTGCCTCCAGATAGTTCATAGAAAATTTCTATGAGCACTAGAAAGTAATAAACTTTAAACTGTAGTGAATATTAGTTTTAACAATTTTATCTGTGTTTTATTATTTTAATTATCTTGGCCTGCATAATTAAAATGAGGATTTTTAAGTGCTCGTAGAAATTTTCTAAGCTTAGTAGGGGGTTGAGAATGTCAAAATATCTCTGTTTAACAATGCAGTTGGTTTTGTCTCTCTTAAGTTTACAGAGTTTACTTTTTTAAAAAAATCATCAGATTTTTGAGATTTAAGATTTGGCTGGAACACCCAGTTTGTGTTTTAGAGTTATTCAATAACTGCAATTCCTAAAAACACATTGAAGCAAAGTCTGAACTTTCACTAATGTGAACCTTTGGATATTTACTGAGATGTGTATCTTACCCTGTTCCCTAGTAAATAATCAAAAACCACCACCACCACCAACAACAACAACACCCTGCTACATTCTCTACATAAAGTCTTTTGCAGATGTCTGGGGAAATAGCATTCTAATCAGCAAACTATAATTAAATGAAATGTCTCTATGGTGGAATAACTGGGATAGGACAGTAATGATTCCACTACTTTTTTTATTCAAGGTATTATTATCGAAGTAAGTGCTAATCATGGCACAGTGATTAACCTACTGTAGTGCAGCCAAAACTGTGCTCATGACCCAGGTCTCAATCTCACCTAGTTGGCTCAAGGTTCACACAGCCTTCCATCCTTCAGAGTTCAGTAAAATGAGTGCCCAGCTCACCTGGGGAGAGAGGCAATATATAGCTTGCATAATTAACTTGTAAACCACCCAGAGAGTGCTTTAAGGACAGTAGATAAACAGCATACTGCTTTTCAAGGATGAACAATAGCTGTTTTAATATTATAGCAATAAATTCTTAAGAGAACCAGTAGCTTAGATTTTTAATGCATTATAGGAAGCATTGGCAAGCAGAACATAGAAAGCAAAAATGTTGACTGTGCTTCTAGAAAGTGTTGTTAGTTCCATAGAGGGTGCAGAGTGGGGGATCAATGCTTGGCTTTGTTCTGAGTTTTGTGTTGTTGTTGCTTTCTGAAAGTACCAACTGCGTGATCAATTTTACTTTACATAAAAAACAAAGCACATGAAATGCATTTCTCCCTTTCCTGTAATGCCCCAAACACCAGAAAGCCATTCAGTTCTAACCAGTGGTGGCTGTTTTCAATTTATGTTCGATTTATGCTCCCCTCCTCCAACTCTGCATGAAATTTGACAGTTTGGAATAAAGAATTTGTTTGGTAAAACAAAGCAACAAATGGAAAGGCAGGAAAATGACTTGGCAGAGAAAACTGGGAATCTTGCAAGCAGTGGCAGAGTTTTTTGCCATGACAAAGCAAGAGAAAAAATCTGAGCACTCCTCATATATCTAACAAGAGTACAATTAAAGAATGATTAAACAGTTGGAATATAGGAAGTTAGAAAAGAACGAGAATCAGCTATGGTAGCCTGGAACTTTAATTTACATCCTAGAACAGATATATCCCCAAGCACAGCCAATAAATAACGTTTGGATATGTAGCTGGCAGTATTTCCTTCCCATTGCTCAAAATCCTGTCTAGAGGTGTTATTCTGTGGAAAGGACAACACAGGAAAATCTGGTCTACACATTTAGCAGAATCTGAAGGAGGTGCAGAAGAAAGCACTCCTACTTGGTAAGGAATAGTTGGTGAGTGTTTACTCACACAAAAGCTTCTTGACAAGTGAAAATGAACAAATGTTAGGAAAATGTTGTGCCCAGCCAATTCATACTGCATTAATTTAATACCTAAAGGATATTTTTAACATGGGAGAAAAGAAAAAGAATATCCTTTACTGGTAGTTTGTAATAGTATACTCCAGTCAGGGCCATGCTACTTAGTTCATTCTGCTGGCAGATTCTTCCCTTCAACTGAAAGTAAAGCTGTCCACATTGGCTTATAGTAACTTATGTTGCCTCATCCATCATCTAAGATCATTTGGTAGTACATAAACTACCTAACATATTCTATTATTTTCCTCTAAGGGGGCTGTGGACCTGGCTAAGGAAAAAAAATATTTCTTAGTTTCAAGGGGCTCTTGTATGTTCAAAAAGGAAAATCAAGTGTCATATTTCAAATAGTAAAAAAAAAATATCAGTGAGTCTTTTTGACTTCCTATATATTTCATCTTTTGTATTATATCTGTTTGAGCTCCTATGCAAAATCGCTCCATTTAATACTCCAACAACGAGTAGCATCGCCAGTCTTGTGAGAACAGCAGCCAGCTGCTAACTAGGAGTCAGAGAAAAACCTGAAAGCATGAGTAGGAATCTTGAAAAGGGGCTGGAAAATATGTACAGTGGGGTCTCTACTTAAGAACGTCCCTACTTAAGAACAGCTCCATTTGCTAAATTTTGCTTCTACTTGAGAACAGAAATCCAAGATAAGAACAGGAAAAAAAACCTTTCCTGCTCTTTTTTTAACCTTAGGTCATCTTAGGTTAAAAAAAATTCTCCCCCTAGTGGTAGAATACGTATTAACCAGCTTTGCATTAGTTCCTATGGGAACTAATGCTTCAATGTACGAACGCACCTCTACATAACAAAAAAACAGCCAGAACGGATTAATTGGTTTTTAGTCCAATCCTATGGGAAATTTTGCTTCAACTTAAGAACGTTTCAACTTAAGAACACCATTCCAAAACCGATTAAGTTCTTAAGTAGAGGTTCCACTGTAGTTTCTATGGACGGAAAAGAGCAGATACGGATTAAATAGTTTTCAATGCATTCCTATGGGAAATGCAGATTCAACATAAGAACTTTTCAACTTGAGAACCACCTTCCCTACTTTCTGGGCATTTTATTTTATTTATTTTTAGAGGGTTTCCCCCTCATTCCCTGTCATGTTGCCTGAGGTGCCTGCCTGTCTGACCTTCTGACCTTTACCTGGTGAACTATTGTCTGTGTGGCTGGACTGAACCCCTTAAAATGTGGAGAGCTGTGCCCCAATTCCGAGTTTTGGGCAGGTTTGGGTTGAGGAGGTTGATTATATTGCCCTTATTCTCTCTCTCTGTTATTTTGATTGTGATTGTGATGATCTCTTTCTCATCTATCCTGTTTCCTACTGATAAATTGAGGATGAGGAAGATGGTGATATTATGTTAATTGTGAAATTTAAAGTACTGTTAGTGTCTGCATAGGTATTTGGATGACTGATTTTTCTTTTGAATGTACTGATTTCCCTCCTTTTGTAGTAAATGATTGTTGTTTTGTCCCTGGTTTTTTTGGACCAATTTTGAGTATCTATAGTGCTTAATTGTCTATAACACCAGAAACTAAAATGGGAAAACCAAAACAAAAGGAATGGAAAGAGTCAGATATTTTCAAGTTTATCAAAAGGACCTATACCTGAAAGAACCAAAACCAGTGACCCTGCCTTAACACCCAATTTATTGAAGTTTACACCTTAACACAGCATGCAGACTATACCATTCTAACCATCAGTCCCCCTAACTCCACTTTTTTTAAACGGCATATCTTGTGAAGATCTTTATTAAAATTCCAAAAGTTTGTATAGAGATTTTTCTACCTTTTTAGTTGACCTAATAAAAGTATCACCACAATATAATTTTTTGGTATTTGTATTGTGACCAAATGGCTTCTCCTGCATTCCTTCTAGCCTTTGTCCAAGGTTATTCGTAGAATCAGGATAATGAAGTTAGAAGAAGACTATAAAGCCACTAAGTCTAACCCCCTGCTTGATGCAGGAAGCCAAATCAAAGTACTGTATATCTGTCAGATGGTTGTTTCCTGAATGCCTCCAAATGCTGGAGAGCTCACCACCTTCTGAAGGAATTGGTTCCTTTGTCAAACTGCTCGTACAATTAGGAGGTTTTTCTTAATATTCAACCAAAATCTGGCTTCCTGTAACTTGAGCCCATTATTATGTGTCCTGAACTCTGAGATGCTTGCAAACAGATCCTGCCCCTCCATATGATTTTTCAAGTATTTGAAAAATGCTATAATTTCTCCCCTCAGTCCTCTTTTCTCAAAGTTAAGCATGACCGTTTCTTTCAGTCTTTCCTGATAGGACTTGGTTTCCCTCCTCTGAACTTCTTCTAGTTTGTCTGCATCCTTCTTAAAATGTTGCATCCAAGACTGTAGATAATACTCAAGAGGAGGCCTAACCAGTGTTGAATAGAGGGGAATTAGTACTTCATGTGAATTGGAGATTATACCATCTAATTTTGTGTCATCCCCAAATTTGATAAGTTTTCCCTGCACCCCCTCATCCAAATCTTTAATAAAAATGTTGAAGAGCACCAGACCTGAGCCTTATGGTGTTTTATTTATTTATTGCATTTATATGCCATACTCTGGGCAGCTCACAACATATACTAAAAACAATATAAAATATTTAACAGTTAAATTTAAAATAAATAGTTCCAGATGGCGTAAATCAAAAGAGAAAGAGAAAAAAATAAGAGTCATTTAACTGACTGAAGGGAAGGCCTGCTTGAATAGCCAAGTTTTCAACTGGCTTTTAAAGATGCCCAGTGAGGGTGCCAGCCGAATTTCGGTAGGGAGGGTGTTCCACAGCCGAGGGGCCACCGCCGAGAAGGACCGTTTTCTTGTTTTTTCCTTCCAGACATCCCTCAGTGTCAGACCCCTCAGCCGTCCCTGCTGGCTATGTCGGGTGATTCGGGTAGATCTGGGTGGGAGAAGACGATCTGCCAGATATTGAGGTCCCAAACCGTTTAGGGCTTTATATGTAATCATTAAAACTTTGAAGTCAACGCAGAAACGGACGGGCAACCAGTGCAGAGCAGCCAGAGTGGGGGAGATATGTTGGTGATTTGATTCAACATCTCACAAATATCTGGAATGGTTACTTGAACTAATCAGCTCAGATCAAGGAATCCTTGCCAGCATGCATTGTGTAAGCATCTCTCTATGCATTGGTGGAAGTCTCAGTAGAGCAAAAGGTGCTGTGTATGTGACACTGTTTTACACGTAAGGTATTTCTGATCCAAAAGCGGTCTAAAGTTGAAAGTCTTGGTGAATTGGAGTAGATTTCTTTTATTTGGAGAGGAGGGGGGTCTGTAATGCTATGTCACCCATCGAGAGGACCAGGACACTGATCCCTAGAAAAATAAATAAATAAATAAATAAATAAATAAATAAATAAATAAATAAATAAATAAATAAATAAATAAATAAATAAATAAATAAATAAATAAATAATGTTTTTATTTATTTCAGTGAGTACCTACCTGGTTGAAATGAAATGCTCCTGTTTAGCAACGGGAAAGTCTGTATTGACAAAAATCTATATTTAAAATTAAGCTCCACAGCAATGCCAAAGAAAGTCCTTGTGCAAAGTATGTGTCTGTGTGTGTGTGTTTGTTTGTTTGTTTGTTTATTTGATATACCACACCATTGGTGTGATTCAGTTTTCTGGGCAATTTAAAACAATATAGAAGTTATCATATACACAGCATAAATTGGTGGATATGATTTGGTGTGTGTGTGTGTGTGCACTAGACTATTGGCCAAGTCTTGTTTTTAGCTCTCTGCCATTTGCTTATAGAAGGAGTTTTATTGCTATTGGTGCATCAGAATTATTATTATTTTCTCCAGTGTCAAAAATGTCATGGAAGTCTGGTATAAACAACCTCCATGTCTCTCTGAAGCCACCACCCTGCCACTGACCCCAAACCATCCCCACCCTTTGCCATGAAGAAGTAGGGGGGGAAATACAGTTTACCTCAATAATACCTTATTTGCCCTTTAAATCAAGAAATATACTTTGTTTATAATTAATTAATTGCTTCTGGAGGACATAACTTCACTTGTAAACAATGCACACAGAGAATGTGCATGTTGTTTTAGAGAGAAAATGGCTTCAGTAAAGGTAACACACTCTTCTTTTATTGTCATTCGGGGACCATGGCAGCTACAAGTGCGGATACAGGAATAGTATACCACATGTGAGCTTGTGGGACTTTCTATTGCCCACCTTGATAGCAGGGTCAACAAGTTAAGATTTTGGTCCCAAGTAGAGAAGGGCACAAACTTCCGCTCAGAGGCTCATGCCAGTTCCTTCCCTTCCCCTGCTTGCCCAGCTAGATCTCCCACTCACCAGCTAGTGTGTGCTCCTCTCCTCCTCTTTGGCTGTTCGACCAGTCTCCAGCAGGACCACGAGCTTCCCTGTCCTGCCTCCTCAGCTGATCACCCACTCAGACAAGGAGGCAGGACAAGCAAACATGTACATATTCCTGCTTGGGACTGGTCAAACAGCCAAAGAGGAGGAGGAGAGGAGGACGTGTCGACTGGTGAATGGAGCATTGGCTGGGGAGGCAGGGGAAGGGAATATGAGGCACCTGCCATGTGTATGAACTGGCATAAACCTCCAAATTGAGGTTCGTGCCCATCTCTAGTCCCAAGATCTCTCACTATCCAGTTTATCACACATTCATTTTTAGTTACTCCATCTGGAGCTCATGAACAAATTTAACAACTGAGGAACACCTTTACACTCATATAATGTGAGTATCACAGAATAGTTTCCTGAAATCTTACTAGCATTACAACAACAAAAATGTTGCTTATGGTAAATAGCAGATTTTGCTTCAAAAATAGGTTACTGAAAGGACATAGAAACATGTGACAAATGTATTAAAAGCAGATAATTAAGAGAACTGTTCTTGAATCGTTGCTAGAATGTCTCCATAGTAATATCAAATGAGTCCATCTGTTTTTGGTATTTTTCCCCTCTCAGACATAGGAAGAGAGAAAGATATATATACAGATGATTCAGAACATGGGAATTATGATTCTCGTACAGATCAGTCTCTGCTTATTAAAAGTACGCCCACAAGACAGAAGACAGAACCACGGACAAAGTCATCATTAAAGGTAATGGTTGTTGCAAATTATTGGTATAAAATGCAGTACTTGGAAATTGTTTACTATTCTTTCTTATGGTGATGCTCTAGAACAGTGCAGTAAAATCATACTATATCAACACGGGCTACAAAGCTGACAGAAATGTAAACAAAATGTGAAGTGTCAAGATATCAGAGTTCTTCAATCAGGGTCCTCTACACCAGTGGTCCCCAACCTTGGCCTCCAAATGTTCTTGGACTTCAACTCCCAGAAGTCCTGGCCAGCAGGGGTGGTGGTGAAGGCTTCTGGGAATTGTAGTTTAAAAACATCTGGAGACCCAAGGTTGGGGACCACTGCTCTACAATAGTGGTTCCCAACTTTGGATCCCCTGATGTTCTTGGATAAAAATTCTCAGAAGCCTTCACCACTAGCTGTGCTGGCCAGGATTTCTGAGAGTTGTAGTCCAAAAACATATGAGGATCCAAGACTGAGAACCACAGCTCTAGACCATTCAGTTTCAACCTGGTACCCTCCAGCTCTTTCAGATTTTGACTCCTGTCAACTACAGGTATATAGCCCATGGTCAGAAATGTGGGGAATAGTAGCTCCAATGCATCTGGAGGGCCACATGAGCATCTGAAGAGCCTCAGTGTCACTGGGACAATTTTACCAAGTTTACCAATTTTGCCTCATGTGAACTGTCTTGAAAAATATTGCTTCCTTAAAGAGCTTGGGAGGACCTGGCCAAATTGACCCCAAAACCTAACTGACACAACAGGATTTTTGAACACAACTTGAGGGAGTTTGGGGGCATAGGGGTCGGGGTGGCCTCCAAGTTTGCCTATAGCCCTCCCAGGTCTGGAATGAGCGCATAGCATGATTTGTATTATATGCTGTATTCTTTAAATTTCAGACATTTGCAAGGCTCACAGTAAATTTGGGTCAAATAGAATTCACAATTTATTTGCATGCATTTGAGAGTCAGGTTCTGTTAGAGATATGAAACCTCTCATTGTAAAATTTATAGTATTTCTTCAAACTCCATCTGCATTCCTGTCCATTTCATATTTTCTGTACCATATACCTTTGTTTATACACTTTTCCTAATGCATGCATTTTTGTGTACAATAGGAATTTTGTGTAAATTCTCCCTTTGCTGTTCCATTGAGTAATTACATTCTTGTGCATTCTCCAACTGTATCCATTTCAGTTGTTTGCTGTTTTAAAACGTATGAACAAAATCATGCTTTCATTTTCATTATGAAAGGCTAAATGTGTATACTGTCAAAAATACATACAAGTAACTCAATGAAGTGTTTACAAAATGAGTAAACTGCAAGAATTGGTACATTAGGAAAAGTGTAAAATAAATAAAAGCCCTTTACAGAAACAGTGTATGGGAACTGTGCATGGATTTCAGTTTGGGGGGAAAATAACAAAGGATGGGAGGGGAATGCAGGTGGATTTGGGAAAAAACACAACTAAGTGTGCAAAGCAAAGTGTGCTGCTTATATACTGCCCCATAGCACTTAAAGCACTCTGGATGGTTTTTGATTTAATTATGCATGCTACATGTTTCCCCCCTATTTGAGTTGGGTACTCAGTTACCAACCTTGAAGGAGTGGAAGGCTGAGTGAACCTCGAGCAGGCTACCTGGGATTGAACCTGGGTCATGAGCAGAGTTTTGGCTGCAGTACTGCAGTTTAACCACTGTACCATGAGGCTCATATCTGCACCACAAGGCTCATATACAACAAACTCAAGATTGAGGTTTTCACTCCTCTCGTAGACTGTGGCTCTCAGGTGCACACAAAGAAATTGTGATCACAATTCCCTAAATGGAAGATGTGGGCACAGCAAGAAAAAAAATCAAAACAATTGTAAGTGGAAGAAGGTCTGATGCAAGAAAAAAAAATGAAATGCCCTATAGGATATTCTTTATAGTTATTGCTCTATTTGACAACTTTAAACAGTAATTTTTTTTTCAAATGACAACTCCAAGAATCTCCTAGCTGTTCCTTTGGGAGATATTATTCAAAAAAGGAATTTGCTTGAGTCCTGTTGTAATTTATGCTTTCTAAAATCATATAGTTTGAATTTTGGGGAATTTTTCTAGTCTTCACCCCCGCCATTCTCAGCGCAAATTCTGCACACAGGAAGGAGCTGCAGCATGTCTATCAGCCTCTACTTAAATTAATCTCTTGTGTGCTTCCTGTGACTATAAGGGCTAGATTACAATCTTCTACTTGTTTGGCAGTGTATTTTGTAATATCAAGCTGGCTGGAGAGTTCAGTGATTTAGATATCTGGCTGTGGGGCGAGAGTTTGGGAGTTCACTTCCCCACTATGCGTCCTGTGAGTAGAACCAGCCTATGTGGTCTTGGGCAAGCTTCACAGTTTCAAGGTGCCCCCAAGAAAATGGGAAAACACTTCTGAGTGGAAAACCCTATAAAGTCAGAAGTGACTTGGCAACACATGATGTTGAATACTATTACTCTGTAGTGTCATTGACTATATGTTAGATTGATGGGGAGGGTGGAGATGTGATTCAATAAATCAAAGAGTCACGAATAATCACAGTGTTGATCTTGATGGCTCATTCACTGTTGGTACTCTCATATTCAAGCAACAAATCTAGATGTGTGAACCAGCCTGTAGGTTTCCATTGACATGGTGTTATCTGTCACAATGAATTTAAATCTTGTGGTTTTACACAGCAGATGTTAGCCCTATTTGTACTGAGTGAACCACACTCCATCATCTCTTTAATCAGGGGAATCTGATTTTCTGAAAAGAAAAGAGGCTGCTTACCCATTAGCCTGTCCACACAAGCCAGAACTGCATTTTAGCCCTGTTCAGTTGGTACCCACCTACTCAGTATATCAGAGAGCTAAACCTTCACATCTCTGCTGTTCCTCTCTTCACTCTCAGAGTGATGTATCTGAAGAGAGGAAGCTGTTGCCTATGTGTGGGCTATAGATGTAAGCAAGAACACAGATTTTCCACTGTTCTTCCTTGAGTACAGAGACTACACAGCTGTTGCACTCTGGATTTTCAGATAAAGAGCAGAAAATGGAAGGTGTGTGTTATATGCAGAGCAGGGAAAGAACTAGTTATAAATAAGAGCAGGGAATTAACTGGGTACAAATACGTAACTAATTACTTGTAATTATTTCTTTTCCCCAATAAAAAAATTTGCAACTAAGTTTCATTATGGCAATAACTTAATGATACAGTATATCAGTTCAGTCCTTCTGAGTGTAGTGGTAACTTTTTAAAAGTTGCTTTTTGTTTATGAGTGTGCACCCTCACTAAACGGTGGCCTTACTTAGCCTGGAGGAACTCCCCATATATCATGCGCCTGAGGCTAGAATAGATGGAATACTAGAAAGGGGAGTACAATAAGGTTCAAGCACTGTGCCTCATGTTTGACTTTGGGTGCTGAGATGATGACAGGACAGACATTAAGAGAGTGTGCTTTGTATGCTAGATCTGTGACTTACAGTACTCAGACTTTTTTTAATTAGAAAAAATTACTATTTTGAGGCAAGAAAATTATGGGTTTTTTAAAAAAACAAAAGTAACTATTTTTTATAATGGTAGCCACTTTTAGAGGTCTTGGAATTCTAACTGTAGTTAACTTATTTTTATAAGAAATTCTGCATGCTCTCACATACGTGCTTTGACCCAGTGCAGTTTGTTGGACAGTGACAACAACCAGCCTTCTTTAAAGGGCAGGTACCTGAGATTCATTGTTCTTTGACTAGTTATTTACCAGTTGTTCTCCTAAGGCTAAATAATGAAGTTTGTAATCCCTTCCATGCTGGCTTCTGTAGGAATCTTTTCATGGGTACTACAAACTCTGATTATTGAGCTTTATAAACTGTGGAAGTTTATTAGTGTGCTTAAAGTAAGGTAGAGACCTGGACTTACTCAGTCCCGTGTTAAGACCAGAATGGCTGCTAGGGCTCTCCTGTGGCAGCTGGGAAACAAACAAGATGGCGGACGCCACATGGTGAGCAGCAAAGGGGCCAGGGAAGGTCCGTGCCTGGCCCGATGGCACCACCTCCTATGGGGATTGGCTGATGCAGGGCAACAGGTGTGGGGCTGCTTGCCGGTGCACCTGAGGGATGGGGTTTCCAGTCCAGTGCGCCAGCACAGTTTAAAGGGGCGAGCTGAGGCAGGGAGCCTCAGTTTGCCAGAGCACAAGTCCCTCTCCCCACCCACCCTAGCTGGTTGCATTAACTTCTTTTGGTTACATGTTGATTTGAATGTTACTCTGTTGGGTTTTCTAGTTTTATATGTTGACTCATCATAATTTGGTTGGGCATTTTCAGGCATTGGGAAGAATCCAGCCAGATGGCGACCTGCATGTCTGGGTGAGGGAAGAAATCCCCACATGGGATCCTGGGTGGGGTCCCGGATCTCTCCCACCTGGTGGGGGGGAGATTTGTCCCCACCCTAGGAGGCAGGGGAGCCACAGAGTGGCTTACATCTTCGTGGCCTCCCAAGGGAACTGCCACCCCAGAGGTCTCTCAAGGAGGTGGTAGTTTGCATTGGAGGGGCATTTGGGTCCCCCCATGAAGTGGATCCAACCCAATGCTTTGCCAGGACAACTGCTGCTGTGATCAATAAAGTTGTGGCCTCTTTAATTATTGTGTGTGTGTGTGTGTTTGTGTGTGTGTGTGTGTGTGTGTGTGTGTGTGTGAGAGAGAGAGAGAGAGAGAGAGAGAGAGAGAGACAGAGACAGAGAGAGAGAGAGAGAGAGAGAGAGATTTAGGCCCAGCCAGCTCAGCAGTAGGCCATCAAAGTACATGCCTTGGGAAGAAAAAACAGTGAGAGTTTGGCCAGTTTCTTTAATGTGTTCATCTGATTGTATCCTATCTTTCTCCCCGAACTGGAACTCTAGTTCCTTTTCAAGTTGTAGAGATGTGAATTTTGGATCTTCAAAAGGTGAAGGAATGTCACATGGTTTGAATACTGTATTGTATCTTTTGTGGGTACTGTGGCAACAAACAGCTTGATCTGCTGTGTTTTGTTCTGCAAGACAGTGACTAGAAGCTCCTTTCTAGTAACTACTATGTAATTATTTAATTACTTTTCAGAAGTACAAGACTAAAGTGTGGATTTTTTTTTATTTTATTGGAAAGTGCAACCATGTTAATAACTAGCAATTGGAACAAGTGCTGTATTTGCATGATTTTATAAAATAACTTGCCAAGCTTTGAGTATTATTCAGTGGGAACTTATGTCTTTCAAATTCCCAGTATCCCTAATGTATTTCCTTCTCATGCTGTCCCACTCTATGCAATAAATGGAAAATTGTTTTTGTCTGGACACGAGACAATTTTTTTCAGCTCAGCAGCTAGCACGTTAAGTTATGCTAATGTAGAAAAACCTAGCCCAGTGGGACTATTGATTTAGAGCAATGTTAAGGAACCATTTTGGCTTTAGGTCAAATTCAAATTTGGGAAAATTTTCAGAGACTAGGGATGCCAAGATGGAAACATCCTGTTCTCTAAGATTTAAGAGCCAATCCCCGAGACCAGGGAATAGGTCCTGTTGATGTCACAGGGTGGGTTCTTATGATGTCCAACATGCAACTTCTAGATATGTTCATTACAGAAAGGGGCAGAAAGAGAATATAGAATGAAGGCAAATCTTGACTAGCCAAGATTTGCAACTTAAAGCCTTTGGAGAAAATAGTCTGATGGCCAGAGGCAAATGGATCTAGGAGAAGTAGTGGATTTCTAGGGCTCTGTATATTCTGGCATGATATACTAAACAACAACTGTTAGGACTAGAGGAAAGCTTACTACCAGGTTGTGTGCTGCTCCTGCCAGGGCCCGAACAAGAATAAGATGTCTCATGGGTCATGGCATGAGCTTTCTACTTTCCCATGTGCCCTGTGGCACCATGGGTCCAACTGAACATACCCAACACCTCTCTCCCTAGTTCTGTCCCTTGCACCATTTTTAATGTTTTTTTTTAATGGTGCAAGGGAGATTTGTAGATTTGTAGAAGCACAGCATCACTGCTCTGAGCCCACCATCCCTGAAGCCATCTGGGAGTGGGTAGACATGGCCCTCAGGTCTTAAAGCTGCCTCACAGACAAAAGTGAAACTGTCCCCTCTCCAGCACCCCTTGGCCCAAGATTTGGCCCTCCTCATGGGCACCAAGAGAAGCATAGCTGTTCCTGAAGTTTCAGCTAATGAGACATTGGAGCCTTGTGATGGGGACTTGTTCCAGACATGGCTAAATCCAAAGAGCAGGACTAAAAGTGAGGTGGGCATAACCAGATGTTTATTTTATTTATTTATTTATTTACTTAATTTGTACCCCGCCCATCTGGTCCTACGACCACTCTAGGTGGCTATGTAAATTTTACTAGTTTGCCTCCATGTATTTTTCCAGTGTACAAACTGGGGCATCTGTTCCATGAAAAGCCATGGAACAGGTTTTTCTGTTAGTCTGCAGGACTACATGTAAATCCTTCGTTGTCCGCAAACCTGAGTTCCTAATTCATGTAAAACCTTTCTGAGGTGCACATGATCCCAAATGCACATGTCCATCTCTGTCAGACCTGCCAGCATTGTATGGTGATGGACTAGAACTCAGCAAACCTGGGTTCAAATCCCCAACTGGCTTTGGAGAAACAGTGGAGAGAGGCAACACTGATAAAACCACTCCTTAAATATCTCACATCCCTTGAATTAGACATTAAAGCTGCCATAATTCAGGCACACCTTGACAGCATGTAAACCTCTTGGTACACACATCAGATTTCTTGGTCCATTCAAGACTGTCTTGCTTTGCAGACCAGAGCCTGTTCAGTGCAAAACCTTCCTGAGTTCTAAACTGCCTTATATCTCCCTTGCTTTAGATGATATTAAGATGTTCACTGCAAAGAATAAAACAGTGTTAGTAATAATGCAACAACAACAAGGCCAGTGGAGGTGATGGCATTCCAGTGGAACTATTTAAAATCTTAAAAGATGATGCTGTTAAGGTGCTACATTCAATATGCCACCTAGTTTGGAAAACTCAACAGTGGCCAGAGGACTGGAAAAGGTCAGTCTACATCCCAATCCTGAAGAAGGGCAGTGCCAAAAAATGCTCCAACTACCGTACAGTTGCACTCATTTCACACGCTAGCAAGGTTATGCTCAAAATCCTCCAAGGTAGGCTTCAGCAGTACGTGGACTGAGAACTCCCAGATGTACAAACTGGATTCCGAAGGGGCAGAGGAACTCGAGACCAAATTGCCAACATGCACTGGATTATGGAGAAAGACAGAGAGTTCCAGAAAACATTGACTTCTGCTTCTTTGACTATGCAAAAACGTTTGACTATGTGGACCACAGCAAACTATGGCATGCCCTTATAGAAATGGGATTGCCTGACCACCTCATCTCCTGAGAAATCTATAAATGGGACAGGAAGCAACAGTTAGAACTGGATATGGAAGAACTGATTGGTTCAAAATTGGGAAAGGAGTATGACAAGGCTGTATATTGTCCCCAAGCTTTTTTAACTTATATGCAGAATACATCATGTGAAAGGCCGGACTGGAGGAATTCCAAGCCGGAATTAAGATTGCCAGAAGAAATATCAACGATCTCAGATATGCAGATGATACCACTCTGATGGCAGAAAGTGAGGAGGATTTAAAGAACCTCTTAATGAGAGAGAAAGAGGATAGCAGAAAAAATGGTCTGAAGCTCAACATCAAAAAACTAAGATCATGGCCACTGGTCCCGTCACCTCCTGGGAAATAGAAGGGGAAGATATAGAGGCAGTGACAGAGTTTACTTTCTTGGACTCCCTGAACACTGCAGATGGGGACAGCAGCCACAAAATTAAAAGACGCCTGCTTCTCGGGAGGAAAGTGATGACAAACCTAGACAGCATCTTAAAAAGCAGAGACATCACCTTGCCAACAAAAGTCCGAATAGCCACAGCTATGGTTTTTCCTGTAGTGATGTACGGAAGTGCAAACTGGACATAAAGAAAGCTGACCTCTGAAGAATTGATGCTTTTGAATTGTGGTGCTGGAGGAGGCTCTTGAGAGTCCCCTGGGCTGCAAGAACAAACCTATCAATTCTAAAGGAAATCAAGCCTGAGTGCTCACTAGAAGGACAGATCCTGAAGCTAAGGCTCCAATACTTTGGCCATCTCACGAGAAGAGAAGACTCCCTGAAAAAGACGCTGATATTAGGAAAGTGTGAAGGCAAGAGGAGAAGGGGATGACAGAGGATGAAATGGTTCGACAGTGTCATCAAAGCTACCAACATGAATTTGACCCAACTCCAGGAGGCAGTGGAAGACAGGAGGGCCTGGCATGCTCTGGTCCATGGGGTCACGAAAAGTCGGACACAACTAAACAACAACATACTTAGTCAGAAGAAAGACCATAATATAAGATATGTAGATTCAGTATGTGTAATATCGGTGTTTTTACACTGCTCTTTGCAGGGATGAGACTATCTAAAAGACCCATACTATAAGACTTTGCCCACAAATAATGGACAATGGAACACCTCTAAGCCTTCTGCACATTTAATAAAGCTAAACCTCAGTGCTTTGAGGGAGTGAAAACATTGACAAATATAAAGGGGTTTGTTTATTTCTTGACATAAAAGTCTAAAATCTATGAATATTCTAAAAACAGCCAATGTGCTAAAGCAGCACAACCGCTGTGTGGCGCTAGAAACTGATAGCACTGGAGTTGTTTTCATCTGTGCCTAAATCATTTGTGCATGATATTCTGAAATATTAGTTCGTTATGTGCTGTCAAATCAGAATTGACCTGCAGCAACCCTGATAGGGCTTTCAAGGGAAGAGAGATTTTTGAGGGGTGGTTTTGCCAATTCCACACCTCCGCTGAGTTTCCACAGCCAAGTGGGGATTTGAACTCTGGTTTGCAGAGTCCTAGTCCATCACTCTGTCCACTACTTTGTGCAGGGCATCTAAAATATTAGCAGAAAAGAAATAACCTTTAAGTTCCGGGGAATACTATATGCCTCATTGGTCATCCCATGAATTGTTGTGGCCTCTTTCATTATCCTCATCTCCTCTTCTCTCCTTACCTTCTGCGGCCAACTTGTCACTAATCCACTTCTAGCCTGAAATGAACCTTTACTCTTCCTGGGGAGCAGAAAAGTATATGAGAATGTGGCTTTGGGATAGCAGAAGGAAGGTAAAACCTTTTCCTATAAGATGCTGTTGTGGCGATTCACCACCTCTGGTTGCTTAGGTGGCTTCCAGGTGGAACCAAAAGCTTGAGAAGTGATGCACATCTTTTGAAAAGTGGGGCAAAGAGTTGTATATATCATATATCAGTGGCTATTGTGATAAACTGCTGAAGCTGTAAATTATTTATTGCCGAGAGTAATGTCACTATTCATCACAGCTTATAATATCTGCAGTTGTCCAACATTTGACAGACCACTGCATAATGACTTCTCGGAAGATGTGTGACTCTGTCAGCAGAGTGGGCTCTGGGTGTAATTTTCCATTAGCATGAAACGCTGCTCTGAAGTACCTGTGGGGGTGGATGTTCCCCAAATATATGAGGATAACTTGTTTCAGTATCTTTATCAGTGTCTTCTGAAGGAAACTCCAGCTGCCCCCCAGCACATGTCACAAGCTTTTGCTTGTTTTGCAAGATAACACTCGTCTGGAGCACAACCAAACATTCTGAGAATCTGGAGATGACAAAACTAAATTACATTTGCTATTGTATCATCATTTTCAGGACATAATTTATTACTACAGATGGCTAAGCACCCCCCAACTTCTCTCTCTGGTTTTACTTGCAAATTACTTCCTGAGAAAAATCAAATATTTTTTCAGTCTATCCAAATCTTCATTTTTAAAAAAGGGTTGCCTATTCCTTTATTTGCTATCTGGTTCTTTAAATTAAACACACACACACCGGCCGCATTTATTTTGTAAACAATCCTGGATGTGAGCAGGAAAACAACAGTAGTATTTAGCAAGGAAATACAGTAAGTAATACTCCTCCCCTTCTGTCATCACTCTGTGTGTGTGCTGATGTTCAAAAGTCCAAAACACTATGAGAGATGTAGTTTTTTTGAAAGTTGTTGCAACAATAGCTGCCCCCCCAAAACTAGAATTCCTGTGTTCCCCCAAATTTTCTGTTGTGACACACTGCTGCAAAGTTTTGCTCCTTGGAGAGAGCATGGACAACAAATGACAATTATGCAGCCAAGTCTCCAGAGTGGATACTAGGGATGAGTATAATTTTCTAATAAATGCCAACATTTATATCAGCGTTCCAGGCAGCATGTTTAATGACTGAACAAACTTTCACAGCTCAGCTGGCATTCTTAGCTATTAGGTTTCATTGCTTGGCAGTTATCACACACAATATTTCAAATCGTTGCCAGTTTTCCTTGATCATTCTTCTTAGACTTCATCATGAGTCCTGTAATCTTAAGGGTATGCACTAGGACTCTCTGAATTGTAACATGAAATTAAAAATTTCATGCTGTCCTCAGCAAACAGGAACAAAATAAAATCCAAAATGTTCTTGCATCCTTATGCTGGCATAACACAAATGGGGTAACCTTTGTAGGTGTTTCCTTAAGTTAAGACATCTTCATACACATAATCTTTTGTATACTGAATTTTGCAACTCAACATGCAATAGATAATGGCTGAAATCCAGTAGAAAGTCACAACCATTGAGTTGGTCCATTGAGTCAGTGGAGATTTAGTGAGTCAACTCCACCACAAATTCTATTGATTGAGCGGGTTTTCTCTAGTTAAGCTTACTGCTGAATTTCAGTCATTGCTTGTGGAACATTTCTTAATTTGAGGCAACTCACCTCCCCAAGTATGGTTTTTGCTTAGCTGTGCCAGAGGATTTTGGCCAAAGTGCTGGTTTTCTTAAAGGAAGTGTTAAATCTGAATTGTTCTCATTCCAAGTGATTTTCTTCATCTTTCACTTACCCGTTAGATTGAGCAAGTTTTCTCCTTTAATCCCTTGAGGCAGCTTCCACTTGTGCATTCTCACTTTTTATTCATTTCCTTAGACATACATATCAGCAATTGCATTCTACTTCAAATGATTTCAACACCCACTGAAGTGGGATGTGAGCAGTCACATCAGATACGTGACTTTGGTGCCAAATCCTTCAGCATCTGAAATTATATAACTGGAAGAAAGAACAGTCTCTGTCAAGGGAGATTGATCTGCATGAAGAACCACGGGAAGACTAAAGCACTTGGATGTAAAAACTGGCAAGTGTACTCTGAGACTACAGTCTCGTTCAGCTAATGGCTGAATGAGACCATACTGCTGGCCGAAGAGCCATGGTGGGAAGATGAACTGAACTGAAATGACATGTCTTGATGGACTCCACCAGTGTAGTTGGTGCACCTCCCACTTCTGTTTGATTGTTGTGAAAATTCATATATAAATTAAGAAACTGCTGTCCCCAAGAAATATGGCAATACATTGTTGACAAATTGTTCAACACATTTTAGAAAAATCTGTCGTGTACTTATGCTGCTGCTTCTTAGAAATGTAAGGAGACAGACAGCTATTAGTCATGAATCAGTACTTGCAGTGTAGCCTTTAAAGGGAAAACATGCAGATAAGGGTGGAGGAAGTGATTTCTGATTCCTGCTCTTCTTTAGAAATTGTCCCAGGCATAGAAGTGCTGCAGTTACTGCATCTACAGTAAAGTAGCAACCAAGTAAAATGTGGATACCACTAGTTCCCTCCCCTGAACAGGTTGATAGCAGCTTGTACAGATGTGCACTGATGCTGTCTCCAACTTTTAGTGGGTGTTATGATTCTCTATTGTGGTGAAGCATGGAAGCACTTGCTTTGCTCAAAGTGCTCTGCTAGAGCAGCTCTTCTCAGTAATAGCCAGAAGGTATGTCTTACCTGTGAACCACTAGTAGATGGAAGACATCCACAAATTCTTGTGCATGGATTGCACAGCACAGAAATTTTCCATATTTGCCCTTTACTGAGGTAGGTTTGAAGAGAATGTTTGGTGCAGGAGGGATAAAATAGTGAAATGCAGAGATATAATTTGAAAAATTGAAAAACTTTAAAAAATGTTTAAGCTTTTTAAAAATCCCAATATATATATTAAAAAAGGAACAATTGTTTTCAGGACTGTAAGAAGGAGCAGTGAAAGCATGAAGACACACACAGAATTTGGAGGTGTCACATTACAACTAATAATGTTATGTGTAATATGTTACATTTTGTACTAGTGAGGAAGTAACAACACCCCTTTTGAAAGTAACATAATATTGGGCCATTTTGTTACTTTTTAATGATGTTTACTTTTGACTTTTACCTCTTACTATTGGGCGTATTGTGAAACAATTTATTCTCAAATTTTAGGTCTTTTTCACACAGTCTTTGGGCAGTTATGAGATTTCATTAAAACAGCTGGTTTTTTTCTCCTTAACTTCATGGATGAATTAATTAGCCAGCCACACAAAGAGTCTAGATCATATAGGGTGAAGACAACAAAAATATAAAAATACTTCATGGAATAACCGAAAATCACTGATATTATCTTCTGTAGATTAAAAGTTAAATAAAATATATAGTTTTGTTGTATATTACAGTAAAAGTTTAAAGCAACAGTGATGTGAGAAATTTATGGAAAATTGGTCATGCTTCATGGATTTTTGTGAAATTAATACCATATAGTCATTTCAGAGAGTTGTTAAATACTATCCTTCATTTATTTATTTGATTTATATCCCATCTTTCTCTCAGTGCTGTGTCTCAAATTGGTTACCTAGTCATAACTTCGTGCAAAAAGGTGTACACCATTAATTGTGATATTTCCATATATTAGTTTAAATTACCATATGCAAATATAATGCAAAATTTCAATTTTTGTGAAGAATGTTTTCCTTTTCTGGCATCCCATGTTCTTTGGTCTGGTGCTGTCTGTCCTCCTTTTTGATGATGGAACAGCAACCATGCTAGTTGTGGGGATGATATTGAAAAAGGCAATGTGGCCAAGCTTCCTGTAGGCTTGAGTTTTTTGCCTCCAACCTCTTTCTTCACATGGGAACTTGAAGCATTTTTAAACTGAGCTAGTTTCCTTCAGAGAAGCTGCAAGAATTACACTGATGATGATCAACGGCAGGAGCTTGAGGCTGACCAGGTTCTCATTGATTTCCTCCCGCTACTTCTGCCTCAAGTGTAGTCCATGCCACATATATTGCACTTGCCAGCCCACCATTCCAAACCACATATCTGACACCATTTTCTGTTAATAATAGTAGCAGTAGTAATGGAAGCATAGGAAATGTTTTATATTGAGTCAGACTATTGAGCCATCTATCCCGACATTATCAGTTCTCAATATCCTGAAAAGAATATGGTGAGCATATTAAGAGGACCTGCCTTCTCTGTTTCACAGGAAGAAGTTTTCTCGAGAGGGCCCTACAGGCATGCCATTTAAAAGAGCTTGGCAATGTTATTTCTCCTCCTCTTTTCTTTTTAAATGTGGATATTTTATAGCTATTGCTTAAAAGATCAGTAGATCAAACTGCTTTAATAATTTATTCAAAAGCGTATTGAAGTACATTAGTAGCAAATTACTTTCAGAATGGTTTGTAGAGACTCTATTAAAATAAAGCAGATCTTGTTTGGTGCAAATGACAGGGCTAATGGTTTTAAGGTGCTGGGCACAAGTTGTAAATCACAGTGTTACCATGAAGCTGCTACAAGGCTTTTTAATCAGCTTGAATAAAAGTGTTTGTAGTTTAGGGAAAGAGATGGAAACCCCTCCAAAAAATGAAAAGAAAAGGCAAAGAAAGAGAGAGAGAAAAACTGTGTGCCTTGTTTTTCCTTTCAAACTAAGTGCTGATGCCTTCAGAGTTTGGTCATGCAGAGGCTCCCCCCCCACCCTACATTTTCTTTTTCTCTTTGATGAAGGAAAACTCCTACACAAACCCGTGGGAATTCCGCCTCTGAATCAAGAAGCACCTTGATTCTGTGGAATCAAGAGCCTTGCCATTACCCATGATCTGTAATATGTGAGTGAGAATCAAGGTGGCTATTGAAGCAGAAAACAGGAAAGCCTCAAGGTTCCATGACTTAAAATACCAGTGAATTCCTTCTGGGTGCTCACTCAGTAGTAAAAGTATTCACTCATATTTGAGAAAGCTTCAGTGGGCTCTGTTATGAGTCCCACTGGGGCAATTTTACATTACAAGGAGGGGGTGAGGCGGCAACAATCTCTTTTCGATAAAGTTGTAGCAGTAAGAGGCACTACCCAGCATTTTGAAACCTCAGGCATTAAGAAGGATACAAAGAAGCCGTTGGCTGGAAGATGCTACTTTAAAGAAGATATCCTACTATTATGTGTGCATGCATGAAATATAAAATGCAACTGGACGCATCTCTCTCATTGTCAAGCATGGATAAAAAGGTAACGTGCATATGATTAGTTTTATCTTTAGAGTAAGAACATTCTTGTAAGAACATATTTGAGCTGTTGTCAGAGGTATGTGATCTTTGTAACATAATATTTGCATCTGTATTTGCATAAGTAGGCTGATATTTTCTTTACTAGGTAATGTAAGCACTATTATCATATGCAGTTTAAGAGTTACGAAGAGTGCAGTTCTGTTCCATTAAACTCATTTTCCCCATTGGGTTCCATAGCATAGAAGGATCACACCCTATTTCCATTAAGAAATAACTTGCTTTTGGTTCGCATGAAGTTGTATTGAACAGCTTGTAGGGTTGTTGTTGCTGTTGATTTTCTAATTCCCTCCCAAGATCATGCAGGGCTTATTCATATGTGATAATTCATCATTTCTTAATGTATTATAATCATAGTACAGTAATTTCCAACTAGAGAAGCACAGAAATCTTCAGCAAAAAAAGTTAGGTATAGTAGTCATGGATGAGGGAAATAATTAACTATGCCCATGGCTGGGCAAAGCTAAATGCATTATTATTGCAGAGGTTAGCAGAAAAGATAATATACAAGGAATGATGTGGTCACCAGTGTAAATCCAACAAAGTATTTTATCAGTCTGAACCAAATGAAGTCATGAGAAAGGAATTTATCAAAAAACTCAGTTTTCAATCATGGTGCTGAGGCTAGACTTTGTAAAGTATAAGAAGTGATTCTGATGTATATTTCTAATGCTTAAGATGAAATGTATATTGTAATATGCATTGTAAAATTCCTGAGGGGATGCTCAAATCAAGCAGGCTAAGAGTCACCATGACCCTATGAATTATGGTAACAGATGAGGAAACCCATATCAAAAGTCCTAGGTCAAATATATACAGTACTTCCTTTTGACCTCTTTTGTTAAAACAAGAATAACAGTGGTTTATGCTGTAAATAATATACAGTTAATCTCAAGATGCAGACAGCTGATCCTCTCATGTCAGCTACATTTGTTTTGCCACACGTAGAGGCTTCTGTTACACTGTACTGTGTTGGGTGAAGTATAGTACAACCCACATAAATTGCACAGGTCCTCTGTGCTTTCAGCATACAGTGGTAAAAATTAACTAACATAGTCCATTGGCAGGACAAGGCAAGACATTCTATATGCTGTGTGTGTGTGTGTGTGTGTGTGTGTGTGTGTGTGTGTGTGTGTGTGTGTGTGTGTGTGTGTGAGAGAGAGAGAGAGAGAGAGAGAGAGAGAGAGAGAGAGAAGTCTGACTTTCCAGTTCTTGGGCTGCAATTCACATGACCCCTCACCATTAACTGTTCTGGATAAGAGGAGGGGAAATGCTGCCCAACAACATCTGGTGAGTCAAATGCCACCCATCCTTATTTTACAGTTTTTTCCTGCTTCCAAACAACAAACCTTCATGCAAGCAAGCAAGCAAAATAAGTTTATTGAGTGGCACACAACAAAATCAATGGTAAATTCAGCATGAATTGGAGATTTAAAATAGAAGGTATCCTTTCTTTGATACCAGGACAGAGCAAAAATCAACCAGTGACCTTCCTTGCTGTCTCAGGGATCCATTACACTTATCCCCACCTGCATAATCGTTTTTGATTATCACACCACTGTATTATTGGAGCTGGCTATAGGGTAACTGTTTATGCAGCAAAACAACAATGGGATAGGAAACAATTGAATTGTCCTCTCCACCTCAGTGAGTTACAGAAGGAAAGGTAAAATGGGGGGAAGCTTCGACCTTGTCCCCATCCCATCCTAGAAATACTACTCGCCATAAAAGGTTCACCCTGTCCCAGTAATCTATAGAGTGAGATAGATTATATGTTTATCATATATATGTAGTATTTGCTTGCAAATGATGTGCTTATGTACAAACTCAACCCCCCGCCCCCGCTGCCAACTCAGGGGAAGTTGCACATTCCTACCTTAAACCTATTCCTTGTCTGATATAGCTTTGGATGTATGGAGGACTTGGAACAGTGTCTAGTGTGGCTGAGAAGGCCAATTTGAGAGTGACAATCCTTCCACACTGAAGACAAATCCAATCTGTCCCCTGTCCAGCTCCCTGATTTTCGTAACTGCCTCTTTGCCTCAGCCTGCTGTACAGGTGTCTCTTCAAATTGGGAGAGGCCATGATGCACCGCCTGCCTCCAGGCTGAACGCTCAGACGTCAAGGTTTCCTATCTGTTGAGATCCATTCCTAAGGCCTTCAGATCCCGCTTGCAGATGTCCTTGTATCGCAGTTGTGGTCTCCCCTTCCTATAACAATAGCCCTGTTCTTTATATCTACATTTGTATGTATTTTCCTATGCATTTCATTCTATAACTTACTAGAATTTGATAAATTTGGGGAGGGAGACCTTTCCCTTCACAATTAACTTAAAATTGTCTGTCAAAAATATTATACTTTGTCTGGAATATTTTGCCTAAGAAAGGTCTGAGCTGAATGTATTTGTATGTTCTGCATAAGTGATTCCAAAAGAGTAAGTACCTTGCCTTTATATTTCATGTTTCCGTCATATGGAGAACTTGCCATTTTTTGAAACTATGCTCAAAGATAGTTGCCTCTCTGTGTATAATGCCAATGATTACAATGAAAGTGATACTTTTGTTCAGCCTGTGCTTAAATTCCATGATTCATCTTTCCCATTTTACTGTTGTCTGAAGAGTCAAGTAAATCCTTGGTTCTGAGTGATCTGTGGATTGATAATCTAAACTGCCAGCAGCAGTATCATAAAGTGGGTGGGTGGATGGGGGTTGGCATTTACAGTGCTTCATTACAATACTTTGTGAAGAGGGCTTAGATGGAGCAAGAGCTAAGCCAGAGAAGCTTGTATTCTCAGGACTTAAGACTGAAGCAACAGAAGTAATGAGAATGAAAAGAGTGGTTAAGCATGGGTAGATAGCATGTGGTAGTGGCCATTGTTGATGATGGGCAAAGTCTGAGCAGCCTTTGGTTGGTGAAGCCAGGGATGACAATTTGCTACCATGTGCCATTGGTTCATTCTTGTCTCTCCACCCGCTGTTTCAGAGACACTGACACAGAGTGGGGTGAACATGTGGATTTAGCAAGGGGAAAACACATACGAGTCTTGACGAGGGGTGGGATGCTTGGGCATATCCACCAGACTGTGCGTATCCTGAGTCTGAGGTGGGGCAATCATTTGCCCTAATGACCAGCCATCACTGGCATGAGCAAATAAAGGATCTTCTGCCTGCATGTCAATAGAATCTATCTGTTGATGATTTATCTCACATATTTCTATACTCCTTTTCCATAGATATAAAATGTCTCACACAGTGAAAGCTGCAATAAAACCAACTAATGATGATCCTGAAACAGCTGTAATGCTTTTTGCCCAGAAGAAGTTTAAAATAAGATGTCACCTTTATAATTGTTGCTTTAGTGGCTGAAGCTTTCCTAACACCGGGCTCAAGGTCAAATTTAAGCAACACATTACAGCTCCATTTAGATGCAGAACTCCCTTAAGCGGTAAAATCCCTGCCTGTCCTAGTCTCTTCCCACTTCCAATTCATGCGAATTAGCTAATTTTATATCTGTGACGATTCTCATTCATTCAGGTGAGATTATCTGGAAGTTGAGTCATGACAATGGGTGGAGAAGGACTGCAGAAGTGGGGTTATCCCTCACCCCCAGTCCTTTGTCCTTCTAACAAGCCTATTCAGACCAGGGGAAGTGAAACCAACATGGAGGATATATCAGGGACCTCCTCAAGACTGAAGAAGCTACTTGGATGAGTAGCAAAATGTTTCAATCTAATATGGAAGAAGTCCAGTTGCCATGACTCAACTTCCAGATTAACGAACTTTGTTTTGTTAATGGTCATTAAAAGATAAACATGGGCTTAATTTGCAAGCATGATTGCTCAGGGAGACAATTCTGAGGGAATCTTGTTGCTGGAGGAAAAATATATTATCAGCCTACAAGTGTAAGCTGGGTGTGTTTTCTGGTTTCACCCAAAGAGAAAAGTACATAACTGAATATAGTCTAATATTATACTTGTGGAAGCCTGTGCTGCTGGTCAACTTTCATTTTGACTCAGACCACCGCCTCCATCTTTCTTGGAACATTGATGAAGGCTAATTGGTCAAAGCAGTTGACGCTGTTATGATGACCATGTACTTTGATGATTTCTTAGTCAAAATGAAAAAAGAGAATGTGAGTGGTCTGGGCAGAGGAACTCTCAGATGTGCTGAACTTAAATAATCTCCAGATGCAATCAGCAAAATAGCTTGCCATGCATTCACAGGTAAAAATAACAGTGAGAAACCTCTGTGACCACAGAAACTAATCAGTCCTCACCCTTTTCATAAAGCAACACTTGGTGCACCCCTTCCAAACAAAGCATATCAGTAAAACACCCTTTCTCAGTAAATAGTCCTGCCCACATTATTGTAGCTGTAATAAATCTGACCTGAAAGATGCACTTTTGAGATATGAGATTTGCTGGCTTTCTTACTATGCTGAGACAGAGCTTTTATTTTATGATGAATGCTCTGTCAGGACTGCAGAATAAAAAATGATTCATATTTTTCAAAGAACTGCTTCTTTTTAAAAAGTCAGTTTTCAAATGTTCCGCTGGTTCCAATCCTCTATACACATTTACTGTACTTAGTTGGATGCTTTCTGCTAGCAAGGTTTCTGCAGAACTGACATAATAAAAGCTGAACGAAAACTTTTCCTAACATCCCTTAGCACTTCTACTAGCTTTGATCCAGCATCACTAGCATAATATGCCACCCTCACTTAATATATTTTAACAGCCTGATTTCAGTCATAAAGTGTGCTGCTTATAATACTGCCCCTTAGTGCTTAAAGCACTCTCTGAGTGGTTTACAATTATAATAACACAAGCTACACATTGTTCCCCTACACACCCCAACCACCTTAGCACTCAATTTACCAACTTTGGAAGGATAGATGGCTGAGTCAGCCTTGAGCTGATTACCTGAGTCCCTTGGGATCAAACTCTGGCTGTGAATAGAGTCTTTCACTGTAGTACTGCAGTGTAACCACTGCAACGTGAAACTCCAGTCAGTGTACTATGTTTGACTTTTTGAGAGGATGTGCACTAGAATACAGGAGATAGGTGTCTCTTTTACAAGGGTGCGAAGCTAAGAAAAAAGTAGAATTTCACAGAATGGAAGTGTTTTGCTAAGAAGCACAGAGTAAAGCAGAATGCATATTTCAGAGAGACAAAAAAGATCTAAAAAGATGCATGTAAATCTATCTTGTCTATGACTTGCTGCTCCAGTTTATCAATTCATTGACAAACATAAGATGCAGCTTAAATTTTTTTAAAAAGACTGTATATTCTGTCTTCATTTGTAAGATTGTCTAATAGGTTTAATAGTAAAGGCCTGCAGCTCATTGCATTTAAAAAAAATAACTAGAAAACAATTGTAACTTCTTTTGGTTGAGTGGCTTTTAAGTTCGTTGTCGTTTAGTCGTTTAGTCATTTCCGACTCTTCGTGACCCCATGGACCAGAGCACACCAGGCCCTCCTGTCTTCCACTGCCTCACGGAGTTGTGTCAAATTCATTCTGGTAGCTTCGATGACACTGTCCAACCATCTCATCCTCTGTCATCCCCTTCTCCTCTTGCCTTCACACTTTCCTAACATCAAGGTCTTTTCCAAGGAGTCTTCTCTTCTCATGAGATGGCCAAAGTATTGGAGTCTCAGCTTCAGGATCTGTCCTTCCAGTGAGCACTCAGAGTTGATTTCCTTTAGAATTGATAGGTTTGTTCTCCTTGCAGTCTAGGGATCTCTCAAGAGCCTCCTCCACTACCACAATTCAAAGGCATCAATTCTTTGGCGGTCAGCTTTATTTATGGTCCAGCTCTCACTTCCATACATCACTACAGGAAAAACCATAGCTTGGACTATTCGGACTTTGTTGGCAAGATTATGTCTCTGCTTTTTAGGATGCTGTTAAGGTTTGTCATCGCTTTCCTTCCAAGAAGCAGGCGTCTTTTAATTTCGTGGCTGCTGTCTCCATCTGCAGTGATCATGGAGCGCAAGAAAATAAAATCTGTCACTGCCTCCATATCTTCCCCTTCTATTTCCCAGGAGGTGATGGGACCAGTGGCCATGATCTTAGTTGTTTTGATGTTCAGCTTCTGACCGTTTTTTGCACTCTCCTCTTTCACCCTCATTACAAGGTTCCTTAATTCCTCCTCACTTTCTGCCATCAGAGTAGTATCATCTGCATATCGGAGGTTGTTGATATTTCTTCCGGCAATCTTAATTCCGGCTTGGGATTCCTCCAGTCCAGCCTTTCGCATGATGTATTTTGCATATAAGTTGAATAAGCAGGGGGACAATATACAGCCTTGTCGTACTCTTTTCCCAATTTTGGACCAATCAGTTTTTCCATATCCAGTTCTAACTGTTGCTTCTTTTCCCACGTATAAGTTTCTCAGGAGACAGATAAGGTGGTGAGGCACTCCCATTTCTTTAAGGACTTGCCATAGTTTGCTGTGCTCCACACAGTCAAAGGCTTTTGCATAGTCAATGAAGCAGAGGTAGATGTTTTTCTGGAATTCTCTGGCTTTCTCTATAATCCAGCGCATGTTTGCAATTTGGTCTCTAGTTCCTCTGCCCCTTTGGAATCCAGCTTGTACTTCAGGGAGTTCTCGGTCCACATACTGCTGAAGCCTACCTTGGAGGATTTTGAGCATAACCTTGCTAGCGAGTGAAATGAGTGTAATTGTACGGTAGTTGGAGCATTCTTTGGCACTGCCCTTCTTTGGGATTGGGATGTAGACTGATCTTTTCCAGTCCTCTGGCCACTGTTGAGTTTTCCAAACTTGCTGGCATATTGAATGTAGCACCTTAACAGCATCATCTTTTAAGATTTTAAATAGTTCAACTGGAATGTCATCACCTCCACTGGCCTTGTTGTTAGCCAGGCTTTCTAAGGCCCACTTGACTTCACTCTCCAGGATGTCTGGCTCAAGGTCAGCAACTACATTATCTGGGTTGTTGTTGGAGCCCTTGGAAAATGTGATCTTTCTGAATGAAAATATGCAACAATGAATGACAACTGTACAATTATCACACAAAGAACATTGGCTGACATGGTGATGTATAAAATATGCTATGATTATCCAGACTATTAAACCGTCATTAGAAAAATGGCATGCTGTTATCACATAGCTCACCAAACCATGATTTATTGTGGTGAGAGGTGCAGTAGACCACCGGATGAACTTTCTGAGTTGAATGTAGCATTTTGGTGCTTTTGAAGAGGGAAAGAGGTTAGTTAAAGAAATGAGAAGGAGCTATTTCAGGCAAGTTGGAAAGATAAGAAAGTAAGCTGAAGTACCAGCAAATCCTTTTATTTCATAACATTCATGTGAAGTGGATGGAGGGTAGAGGAAAGCATCAAACCTTAAATTTCACAGAGAAAAAAAAGAGATGGTGAGTATAAAGATGGCACATGGCAAAGAGCTTGATGCATCACTGATATGCAGTAGTAGCAGTGAAGGAGCAAAGGTGGGCCTACACTAGTCTCAGTCTGCCCAGAAAGAAGCATTTAGACTTACCTGAAAAGTAAATCCATAGTGCTCAGTGGTGTTAGCATTGTCACTTTAACTTCCACTTAATGTCAATGAAAGTATGAATTCTGAGCATGTCTTCTAGTTTTTGCCTGCTGTGATCCAAAATGTTAAGACAGGAACATTCTCAGTCAGTGATACATGTGCTCTCGGTAGATTTCAGACATAGTCTAGGTGTGCTAATTGCTTAGAACGCTCCTTCAATCCTTATCTCCCCCTGAAAATGCAGTGTGCTGCCTTCTATGCATTTGTAATATTTTTGGCATTCTAGTGATGTCTCTAGGTGCTGTTCCTCCTAATGTCCTATCCCCACCACCTGCCAGCTTACTGAAAATTATAGATATGAGATATATATTATAGATATATATAGTCATTATATCTATAATCATTATAGATATAATGATTATGTCATTATAGATATAATGACTATAAATGTATGTCATTATTGGGAAAACAGGAGTTTTAGATCATGGTGGGACTTGGGCCCTTTGATAGCAATTGGTAGGATGTTAAGATATGAAAGTCTGAGATCCATTGCTTTAAATTGGTTTCCTTCTGACTCAATGTTAAATGGCCCAGCTGTACTCTCCTTCTAGAGATGAAGGCTATGAGCCACTGATAAGTGATGAAACTGGGAAGGGCAAAGAGAATTATTGATATAAAAATTATCAGAACCTGTTCTGCAAATGCAGTGTGCTTTATACACATCACTTCAAGCAATCAGGGTGGTGCAAAAACCTTTATGTCATTCCACATACAGTAACAGTAAAATATACAAATAGGGCTGAGGCAAACAATAGCTCACTCTCTCCTGTATAAGTAGGACAGATCCTGTTATTAAAATGAGGATTTATTCATGGTGGGTATCGTGTCTGATGCTTCCTGACATGTTGCAGTCTAAAGGTTGAAAGAATTTGCAACCAAGCTTTATAGGAGTCAAATCAACAGCAAACAGGTCTTGCACAACAGGTGTGGAATCAGTGTCCTTGTTTGTCCTAACGTTAGTCCCTGCATCCTGCACATGCACCTCTAAGCTTTCTTGGCTGGGCTAAAATTTGAACCCATTCCAGTCTGGATTCAGATCTCATCTGGGGACTAAAACATTTTGGGTTTCCTTGCTGGATAGCCACTAGATGCATGCAAGTTCTATTGTATGCTTCAACAGTGTTGTATGTTTTGAATTGTTGTGTCCTTCTGGGACAGTTCTTTCTCCTCCATCACTTTATGGAAGACCAGGAATTATCGTTATCTTCCAAGATGCATAAATTATTTATAGACCAGGAAATCTTTGAGCGTATGCATGGATGAAGGATAGAATCTGATCTGATTGTTCCTCTGCAGTATTCTAATATTCTGGACAGTCACTGCCATTTGGTATGCCTCACAGGCTTCACTGTGCTCATTTGATGAGCTGGATCTTTCTACCTATGTTGATAAACTGTGTACTTTGGTTGTGGTGTGAAAGCAAAGGCTAAGATATGCCACATAAGGGGATGGAAGATGGATGTGAGAAATAAGCTGAGAGAGGGAGGGGGAGAGAGAGAGAGAGAACGACTTAAAAAGCACTTCAATCAAGATTTTTCTGGGTGCCTGTGAGAGATGCAGCTAATCACTAAGATATATATACATGTTTATCAGAGCAACTGAAGAAGGAAGAAGCCAAAACATTTTGCTTAAATAGCACCATTTGTTAGCCAGTCTTATAAGTGTGTGTGTGTGCGCGCGCGCACGCGCGCGCGCGCGCACGCACGCACGCACGCACGCACGCACGCACGCACGCACGCACGCACGCACACACACACACTTCAGTATATATTGTGAATGGTAGCAAGCATAAGAAACTAGCAGTGTTCACAGTACCCCAAACAGCAGTACCAGCAGTTGTATTCTGAAGCCCAATTCCATCACCCCTGCAACAACAGGGCAAGGGCAATCTTTGTGAAAGCATAGCAGGGGTCTATTCTTCAGAGTCATCATCCCAGAGGAAGGACATGGCAGAGGCAGAGGTAGAGGCATGTATATTCAGGAAACCAAAAAAGACCGACCCCTTGTCTTACTGGGCTGAGAAGGAGTCTGTTTGGGGAGGTCTGGTCAAGGTGCCAGTAGAACAGCTGTCTTGCCCACCAACCAGTAAGAGAATGTAATCTCAGGCAAGGGACATTGTCAGTCCACACTGCTCACACGTGGGTCTGTAGAAAAACATACAGTGGCGCCTCGCAAGACAAATGCCTCGCAGGACAAAAACTTGCAAGACAAATGGTTTTGGCAATGGGGTTGATGACTCGCAAGACAAATGTTCCTATGGCCGTGCTTCACAAGACAAATGTTTTACGTTCTTTGCTCCTGCCCTATGTTTGCTGATTTTTAAATGTTTTTCTATGATGTTTAAAATGTTAAAGTTTTTTGATTGAAATTTTTAAATCATCTGCACAATATGTATGGCTTTAAAGAACACTTAATAAAGCCTTTGTAAACCAAATTTGACTTAGTTCTGACTTTTTTTGCCCATAGGAATGCATTAATTAGATTTAAATGTATTCCTATGGGAAAACGCATTTCGCAAGATGAATTTTTCACAAGACAACATTAACCGCGGAACGAATTAAATTTGTCTTGCGAGGCACCACTATATTTTCCTTCAGGTCAATCTACCATTGCTGGACTTCCCTGAAGTTCCCTTTAAGTAAGAGAGAATGGCACACTCTGCTCACAGTACTAAGTGTGCCATGCTTCAGTCTGCTGCTCCCTTCTTTCTCATCTTTCATTCTTCCATCTGCTACTCCAAGACTGTGTTCAGTCACTCGACTGTATTGTGCCCCATGCTGTTGGCACAGTCCACATCACAGCTGCTCTAATATGTCTGCCAGTGCTACCCTATTCCCCAGTGTGACCTGTCTTCTGCTTCCCCAATGCTACTAGTATTTCCTGCTGGCATTCCTACTGTTCATGGTTCAATCAGTATGCCTATTACAATTATTTCTTAGTACCTTGGCACTGTTGACTGTTGATGCACACATTTTTGTTGTTGTTGCACAATTGCTGGGAAGGTGTCAGACAACACATGGAAATCATGCAAAAATGTTTTTCCTGTTTGTGTTTTTTATGGGGAAAATAATGGCTATATAATATTCATATTAACTGTAATGGAGTTCTAGATCAGTGGTTCTTAACCTTTGTTACTCGGATGTTTTTGAACTGCAACTCCCAGAAACCCCAGCCAGCACAGTTGGTGGTGAAGGCTTCTGGGAGCTGCAGTCCAAAACTCCTGAGTAACCCAAGGTTAAGAACCATTGTTCTAGATAACCTGAAATTTTGAATGTTTAAAATTCTAAATCTGAAGGACTGTAATTTTAAATTCCAAACATAAATTTTGGAAGAATTTAGGTTTTTCCCTGGATCAGTGTTGGTTGAAATCACCAAAGTGTCTGAAAGATGTAGGGCTAGTCACACATTCTCTATTATAATTAACTAGGCAGGTGAGGAGTGGGAAATCCCTCTCATCTCTGGTCATGATGAGTCTGAAGGAAAAAAGCTTCCTTTACATGTGGATATTCTCCTTGTAAGGCAGAACTTTGGATAATCAAGATTGTCCACAATCCCCACTCCATATAGGACATTCACCACTTTAGGCTCCTTGATTTTTGTCTAAGTAAAGTGAAAGGAGAAGTGCTCCCCTTTTTATATGTTTAGCTAACACTTATGTAGAATGCCTAAATAGCAATACTGTATAGCTGCCCTTCTTCTGTCTCAGTTCACCACCTGCCAAATTCAGGCTAATGTGGTACTCATTTTCTTTAGACTAGATGTCAAGTTTGATATTTCTTTTCCCCCTTTTTTTCTTTCAGAATGATATGAGTGCCCTGGCAACTTCAGGTCTCTTCTTCAAGGATGGAAAAAAGCGTATAGACTACATTTTAGTTTATAAAAAGTCTAGCCCACAAATAGAGAAAAGAAGCACTTTTGAAAAGAATCTGCGGGCAGAAGGATTAATGTTAGAAAGAGAGGTATGTTTCTGCAGTGACTGTGCAATGGGGTCCTTAAGCAGAGAGAACAAACCCATCTTCCAAAGCTATCTTTTGTCAGACAGTGCAGGCACAACTTTTACTGACTTTTATGGGAGGTGGGTTGCAATTTTTTGATTCAGTGGTTGGGCAACAAGACCATCATTTTTAGTTGCCTAGAGTGGTCGCAAGACCAGATGGGCGGGGTATAAATAAAATAAATGAATAAAATAAATACTGGCAAGGGAATCAAAACTTCTATGAGGACTCTAGATCTTTAGATATCTGTCCTATCACAGAATGCACTAAAAAGTGTGCTGCTTATATAAGCATAGAGCTTAAAGCACTCTCTGGGTGGGTTTAGAACTTATCTATGTAGGCTACACATTGCTTCTGCTCTGGGAGCTAAGAACTTAATTTGCTGACCTCAGAAGGATGTAAGGCTGACTGAACCTCAAGACAGGTATCTGGGATTGAACCTGGGTTGTGAGCAGAATTTTGGCTGTATTACTGAAGCTTAACCACTGTGTCATGAGGCTATTTCTTCTAGTAGGTGGTATTTTCCTGGAGGAAAGAATTCCAGTCAAAAACCTATACCTTCAAGGCTGCAGGGGCAGACATACCTCCTATGCAGAAAGTCACAATTACTCCTCCATAGATGATGTGTGTGGCAAAATTAAAATGAGGAAAACACTCATAAATGTTGTGGAAGGTGGTAATGGTTCTTTCCTCTGATATTTTTAGGACCACAGAAGGGGTAGAGCTAAGTACCCACTCTCCCCTTATATTTGATAAAGGACCAAGGATCTGTCTGTATATTCTTGAGGAATTCCCTTGACAGTAGACGCTGGGGAAAGTGCAACCATAAAAATAATAATATGGAAATAGTTTCTGGTTGTTTGTAAATTCCCTGAGTAGACACCACATGAAAAGAGAGGCAGGCAGTGTGTATCATAACTGAATTGTGTCCTCCGAACTGTGATGGGCTGCTTTTAGAAAGGACATTTGACCTCTTCCTGTGAAATGTATGTGTCATTCAGACATCCTAGAGCAAAGTAAGGAGAGTCCTAGCAAAAGCTGGAATTTCAGTAATTAATAGGAATCTACTTTAAAGTATGCTAAGAAACTGCCTAGATCTGGAATGGTAATGACTGCTTATTTTGTTACCTTTTGCAGCCAGCCATTACAAATAGTGATATTATGTTTGTTAAAATTCACTGTCCTTGGGACACGCTATGCAAATATGCTGAAAGAATGAACATCAGGATGCCTTTCAGGTAATGTCATTCTTGGTCTCATTTTTATTCTTTATTTTTAGAAATGTATGAAGCAAACAGGCTTGACTTCAAAAACAATGTTTTTGTATACTTATATTTTCCTAATGTTCTGAAGAAGATATTTTCAAGAAATATGAATGTTGCACTTGCATTAATTTTAATCAGATTCAGCACATCCTTATATCTATCTATCGATCTATCGATCTATCGATCTATCCATCCATCCATCCATCCATCCATCCATCCATCCATCCATCCATCCATCCATCCATCCATCCATCCAACCATCCATCCATCCATCGATCTATCGATCTATCAATCTATCTATCTATCTATCTATCTATCTATCTATCTATCTATCTATCTATCTATCTATCTATCTATCTATCTATCTATCTATCTATCTATCTATCTATCTATCTATCTATCTATCTATCTATCTATCTATCTATCTGTCTGTCTGTCTGTCTGTCTATCTATCTGTCTATCTATCTATCTGTCTATCTATCTATCTATCTATCTATTTGATTTAACAGTAACTTTCCAAGTGAAAAGAAATGCAATGGCAAAGACAAATAGTCTATTCTTTATTAGTAATGATCTCTGTAAATTCTTGTGTCACATTTCAAAAGATTTCTGTATGAGATCTTTAGGCTTAATTTAAGGTATTGAAGATGAGATGGTTAGCAAGGGAGACAGGAAGATGAGTTTCACCTTGTTTCCCATAATTCCCTCTCACTTCAAAAGTTTGTAGCTACATATAAATCCTGCAAAACATTCGTGTACAATCTCCATTTGAGTATCATTTGAATGGAGATGAATGTAGGATGAAACAATCAACATTCAGTTGGCTGAATGAAGTCATCCTTTTCAAAGCTGTCTCTATTTAGCTAATGAAACTTTTAAATAGGCCAATTGACTACAGTCTCCCCCTTGTTGCACCCAGTGTAGTCCACATGAATTCTGAAGGAGCAAAGCTTGTTTGTTAGGCTCAAGCTCTATTTAATTTACCCCAGAGGAGTATATATATGTGACTCTTCCAGAATTAAGTGGCTGATGGATCAAACCAACAGCCATGAACCAACAGTTTTAAGGAAGGGAAGCTAATTAATTTCAAGGAGTGATTTTAATGGCCATTACTTAGCATTTGTGTAAACAGGCCAGTTTTCATCATGCTGACTTCAAAAAGGGGGATTCTTTATAAAAGAAGAGCAAAGAAATTCACGATTAATGTGTTTAATAAAAGATATTATTTTGAGCATTCTTTCCTGCTTTGAGGGTTTACGTAGAATGATTGAATAATATGAGTTGTTCCTTCCATCTGAGCAGAAGAAAATACGACACTTATGTGACTAATACTGCAGGTTTTTATGCTTTAAAAATTGCCCTGTCTCTTGAGAAGCATCAAAGCTTATTGTGCCGTTTTTGGCTAGCTTTCCTCTCAGAATAATCTATCTCGCAGAGTTTTTGCAAAGTTTTAATGGGAAAGCTACACCAATCCCTCTCAGCTCTGTGGGGAGAAGGAGCAAATAAGTACAGGCTCTTCATTCTACAAAAAAATGGGAAAAAAAAGAAACCTCAGCCCTGCTTTTAAAACATGACAGAACATGAAGAAGTTACTTTCTTAAAACACAATTCCTCTCACCAGCATGGCCACTTGAAGAACCCAGCTCTTTCCCCCCCCAAAAAAAAAAACCTCCAAAGGGAACTGGAGAGTATTAAAAGGAAGAAAGATAAAAGGCCTCTTCAGTTGTTAACTTTGCTGCTGCCAACACAAATAATAAGAAGTAGCAACCCATCTATTAAATATAGGTTCCTACTTGGATGCAGGCTCCACACAGGCAAGAACCCTAGAGCAACGGTTATGTACCACAGACCCTCTTCAAAAATCTTTTTTGTCATGGACTACCAAGACTTAACTCAAGATTTTGCTTTGAACAGGATGCACCCTCATCAACAGTATTTACATTTCAAATACAGCCAGTGATCCATTCTGAGGCTCAGCCAAAATATATTGCTATGAAATTCACTGAGATTATATTGAAAAGTCGCTTTACCCGACAATAACTAAATGGTTTTACTAGCAGAAATCAAAGAAGAAACATGATTACAAAGTCTGCCTGAACACTCATTCACACTGACACTGACTAACTCCGACTCTCTCTCTTCCTGAGGCTTCTGACTGTCTGCTCAATAGCAAGAAATGTCATGTGCTGCCACCCAGCTGCTCAGTGTCATTCACTTGTATGTTCTCACCGTGTGCAGAAATATGAAACAGCTATTTGCTATCAGTTATTTTTATAGCCAGTTTTTACTTTTGTTTGTTTTTAATGGAGGTGGTAAGGTTTTACACAAACAAGCAAGGGAAATTAAGATGTTTTTCTATGTTTCCTTTTCTTTCTTGCTTTCTTTCATTCACACGTTCTCTCTCTTTTAAGTGCAAAATATCGCAATCAAGCCTTCGTGGACCCCCTGTGAGGACATTGTGGACCCCTGGGGGTCCACAGACCACAGGTTAAGAAAGTGTGCCCTAGAGCAGTGATGGCTAACCTTTTTGAGCCTGAATGCCCAAACTTAAAATCAACAACAACAACCCAGTGGGCAGCGGGTGGCGGGAGCGGGAGTGGAAGTGGCAGCGGAAGGGGGAATCCTGGGCACGGAGGTGCCTCCAGATCCCCAACCCCTGCCAGCGCCAGCTGCTCTGGATCCTGGCCCGCCACCTGTTGGGGTGCTAGCACCGTGGCTGCAGCTGCCTTCTCAGGTTTGGTAGCAATCCGGCAACTTATGGCTTGCGTGTCTGCAGAGAGGGCTCTGCTGCCAGCTATGACACACATGCCATAGGTTGTCCATTGCTGCCCAGAGAATCTATTTTCTTACTCCTGTATACAACCTACACACAACCAGGATCCTTCCCTTCATACTTCACCGTTAATGTGAACAAATAAAGCAGAGAAGGGGCATGGCTATTTGCCTCTCTCTGTCCATGTTGATAATAAAGTCTGAACTGGGCTATTCTTGCAAAAAAAATGTTTTTATTCTGCTGAGTAATCTTAAAATATTTGTAGGTAATCTTGAGGGGTTTTTAAAGGATAATAGGTATGTGCTAATTATCAAGTGAATGGCTGTAAAATGAAGCATCCTGGGAGCTGTTACCCCTGAAAATATTTCGGTACAGGGGTTTCACGATTGGAAGGGTCAGGTAAACCATGCCTTTGGCACTGCACATGGTGTTGCATCGTCCCAGACTACTAAACCCTGACATTCATTCACTGGACATGGACCTCTAGAACCTGTTAAATCTTATGGCCATAGGCTTCCATGTAATCTGGAACCCTTAAAAAATTAGAGTTCTACAGAATCCTATATCCTACATGTGTCGATGTGACTATGTGTGGATATTGGGGATCCAGGGAAAATGTTTTACAGGGCTAGCAGTGTGGCTCTCTGCTCTATCTAGCTAGTAGAACCCTTCTTCATGTTGAAAGTGATTAATATGCCAAGCAGGTGGTTTCTCACATACAGCTAGCTTGGAAGTCCTTCAGGATCAAGATTCCAAAGCAGCAATAGAAATAGTCCTGTTTAGGGTCAGTGTTCTGGTCCCCCAATTGAATTTTTTAGCTAGTTTGGGGCTACTCCTGAATATATTCTGATTTAGTCAGGAGTTCTGCCACAGATCCAACTCAGTTTGTAAGTTTATAAGGCCATCATGCTCTGTGCTCTGGAAAACCAACCTAATTGTAACTCTGTTTCTGTATTGAATTTGGAGGCATGGTAAAACCTAAAAGAGAGAGGCTCACCTGCTAAATTTCAGACAGCTGGCTTCACGAGTTTGTGTACTAGGCATCTTTAAAATTTGCTTTTAAAATAAGAAATCAGTTTGGTTCAGAATTTGTGATTTGTTCAAAGCTAATGCACAGTCCTAATTCTAAGTCAATGGCCAGTATCCTGTTGCTTAGTGAATTAAATCACATTAGAGTAGTCCCAATGAATCCATGAAGCATATGACAGAGTTGACTCACCAAATATCTGGGCCTAATCCAGTGCAATTTACTGAGGTAAATAATAGGGTTTTGGCTATTCTGTGACATTCAGACTACTGCTGGACCCCTGTATTTATAGATACCTGTGGCCAACTCCTTACCTCTTTACAATGATGTGCTGATTTGATGGGCTAAGATGGCAAATGATGATGATGCACTTGCAGTATTAAAGTTATGCTGAAGAATTTGTGTTAGCTGCCTTGTGTTCTCTGTCAGAACAGTGAGAACTAGGACATACACAAAAATTAAATTAAGCCATGGGAGCTGTTACTTGTCAAGTCAAGGTGGCATGCCATGCTTCACTTTCCGTCAAAGCTTCTTACTGCAAGGAAGAGCGCTGTTCTTTTTCATTGCTGTGATAATTGACACAAAAGATGGCAAAAGGAGAGAATCATCACCCCGTCCTTCCCAACATAAAAAAGAATCTCCTTACTCAGTTCTGCTGTTCATAAATGTGTCTGGGTATGACAGTTGGGACTATGTCTCCTATCCATCCATCATTACAGGATACCTTTGTGTAGTGAATTTATAGAGTAACTATTTTGTTGATACTTTGTGTCAGCATTTCAGGAAAAAAATGTGTGACGTTTTTCACCTATACTTACGGGGTTCACTTAAGGAACCAAAAAACAAACAAACAAACAAAAAGAGTCAGAAGGTTATCAGTTTCAGTTCCTGCATCCAGGTATCTACGTCCTGTGATATGTGTTCAAAAGATTAGCTGATAGAATGGCAACACTCTTCACACTATTAAAAAAATCAGTGCAAACTGAAAAGGAAAAGATGTGTTGTCTCCAGGGTTCTGTAATGCATAACAACTTAATGCATGCTAAATGTTTAATTTAAAGTAGTTCAATCTTTATCCACGTCATTAATATTTAATCTATTTTCATGCAGGAATTTCTCAGTCAACAGTTTTTTAAAAATATCTCCTCCTCTTTTAAATGATGCTTTCTGGCACCTTCCTTTTATAAAGGTCCATTTTACAAATCAGCTACGCTCCAATGTTTGTGTGTGTGTGCTTCCTTTTGCTCAGTACAAAACTGTTCTCAGATAATTTGTGTTGTTCTTGCAGGAAAAAATGTTACTACACTGACTGGAGGAGCAAAACGATGGGCAGGTTGGTGGGTGCTGCATAGCTTTTAATTTTGAAAGATACTCACTTAAGTCAATTGCATCCTGACAGTTGTAAATTTATCCTAATTTGGTATCAGATTGATTTGATCAATGGATTCAGTTGAATGTTGCTTTGTTTTTGTTTTTAATTTTAGAGATGTGATAATTTTTCACACAAAATAAGCAGAGGTGGAGAGTTTTTTTGGTGTTGGATATTGTTCTCATAGTGCCAACTTGCCATGAGTTTGGTATTCTGAAGGTTGTAGTCCAAAACCCAAATACCTGCTTGTCTGAGATTGGTAGCGTTTTGATAGGAGGATCTATGCTAAGAGTCCATATGAGGACAAGAAGCGGAGGGTCTATATAGCTTGACTCGTGACTGGAGAAGAGGGTGCTCCTTGAAATTTGAGGGTAAAGCAGCTCCCCATGTTGATCCAGGAGCCACCTCTTGGTGTCCATGAGAATGTTGGTCCTGAGCTATGAGTGGAACAGAACTTGCAGAAAATACCTTTCTGTAGCCTCCTCCTTTTCACTGTCCTTACTGTTCTAGAAACTCTCTGAAAAGCTTCCCTGGAAGATTGTGGGCCTCACCTGAATGGATGCAGTCAGATGCCTCATGGGTTAGAGGCACCTTTTACAAAGAGAACTCTACTCACATAATGTGCCTCTGCCCATTTTTATCCAGTTTCTCCATATCTCATTGTTGTCTCTGAACCTAATCCCACATGAGTCTAGACAGAATGTAATCCACCACAGACGTGCAAGGGAAGGGGGGGCAAGGAGATCCTTGTCAATCAACTTCTTTCTGCTTGCAGTTCTGAGGATTCCATCCAAGGTCTTGTCAAGCCCTTTTTCTGTAAGAACACTAAAGCTGAACATGACCAGAGGTGACTCTGAGGACTTCTGTGTATACCACATGCCATTTAACAGTATGGTATGCCATTACTACATTAGTCCTAGATGCTGGTAATTTCTATTCAGCTGAGTTGTGATCCAAGGCATCTGCTCCATGATGCATAAGAGGGGGGGGGAGCAAAAGTGTGGGAAGAAATAGAGCAAGGTGTCAATTTATGCTGTGATGGGGTATTTCATTATAAACCCACCTTACATTCATTCAATTATTGGATGTGTTCCCAGACATCACAGTAAAATTCCAAAAGAGAATTGCTGTCTTTCATTTTTTGTGCCTCTCTTACATGTGTTTTTTTCTATAGATTTTGATTCATAGTTAGAATTATTGAAGTTCTACTGCATTTTCTTCATATTTCATTAAACAAATGCTGTAACGTAACAGATTTCAGTTGTTGCATTCAAAAGAAAATTGTTTCATTTGTCATTATTCCATACCAAAAAATGGCTGAAAGCAAAAGAAGCATTTCAGATACCCTGAAATTTAAAAGATAGAAAATTCTCAACCGTCCCCCACAGAGCGAATAATACTGTGTGGTTGCTATTTTCACTGAATATAATGAAAATTGCTAAATTTATTATTACTACTTTCCTAGGACCTCCAAATACAGAAGGCCTATTATGATTGAGAATACATTTAGTATGCTTAACATATGTTAAACATATTTTAGATTTGGTGGAAGATAGATGCATAATTTTAAAATAACTTTGCATATATTACTGGCAGGGGCCTTAAATATTTTACAACTTATTTCCTCTCCTGAATCATGCATGTACTTGCTTTCAATCGCATAATGTGTGCATATAATATTCACATGCCTTTGTGTTATGATATGTCAATTAACATTTTCCACTCAACATCTAGAACATCCAGATCTACAGTCTTGTAATAGTACTAAAAATGATTTTCCCACTTAATGGTTCCGTTTGTTTATTCCTGTTAGAGTGTGTTGTTTTTTCTTCTCTTTTATCTTTCTTTTTCTTTTTTGTTTGTTTGTTTCTCTTGTTTTGGAGGATAATGAAGTTGTTTCTGAGAATAATGAAGTCATGACTCATGAGAGAATTCATAGATTCACTTTACTAATTATGTGCTCTGAAGCTTTGGTTTTCACTGTTTGACAGGATGAGCAGAGAAAGATGGAATCCCTCCTTTTCTTCAGTTCCACACAGGAATGGGGTGGAGTGGGGAATGGGATGGTCCCCAGGAATATTCCAATGATACATCCCTGAATTTTATGCTGTGTAGATATAAGTATCCTTCATATTTTAGAGTTATAAGGAAAAGGAAGAAATATTTTAACCCAGTAAAAACAACAACAAAGTGAATGGAGTTGCAGGGGTTAAATCGCCATCACTAAGTGTTTCGGTTAAAAAAAAAGATTAAAATTCATAGGCAACTGGTGATTGGAACAGGAAATCCCTTGTGAAATTTTGGGGTCAGGTGCCCCCCCCCCGCTCTGTTAACAGGCAACCTAATAGTGATGCAGGTTGATTAAACCATTATATGAATGTTAAATGATATGCTCCTTATATACTCATAAATTTGTAAAAAGAAACCCATATTCCTGGGTACCCTCCCATTCCCCACTCCAAAACAAGAGAAACAAACAAAACAGAAAAAGAAAAAGAAAGGTAAACGAGAAGAAAAAACAACAAACTTTAACAGGAATAAACAAACAGAACTATTATCTGGGAAAATCATTTTTAGTACTATTACAAGCCAACAGTAAAAGCAGAAACAATGAGGTTAGCCTTAACTCTGGCTGCTTCTAGAAATTATATAGTAAACCATTTTGATATTACAACTGCTTATTTAAATGCAGAGTTACAAGAAGAATTGTATATGGCGCAGGAACATGGTTTTGAAAGCTCTAAACCAGGAATAGTATACAGATTATACAAAACAATTTATGGATTGAAACAATCAGCAAATAATTGGAATCTGTGTCTGCATTCAACACTGAAAAAGTTAAAATATAGAAACAGTTTGGCAGATCTATCTTTATATGTGAAAGAATGCAGAAAAGAGCTAAATATTTTGTAAGCTTATGTAGATGCCATATGTTTTATGTCAAAGGATCAGAGCCAAATAGATTTATTTGAAAAGCAGTTGAAAAAGGAATTCAATTTGAAGAACCTAGGCCCAATACAAAATTATTTGGGGGTGCAAATTCAGAAACAAGACAAAGGTTATGTGTTAGGTCAGAAAGTGAAATTTGAACAAATATTGGTAAAATATAACCATGCAAGAATGTAAAAGTGTACAAACACCAATGATAGTGGACTTTCAAAAGTCAGAAATTGGGAACAAAGAGTTTGAAAATCAGGAAATATATCAGTCAGCAATAGGAAGTCTGCTGTATCTTGCCAATTGGACAAGACCAGACATTGCTGCAGTGGTGAATATTCTGAGTAGACATGTGTCAAAACCTACACAAAAACATTGGTTAGGAGTTAAAGGGGTGTTCAGATATTTAAAAGGAACACTTGACAAGTTAGTCTTGTACAGCACTGCATAGCACGTGGTGGAGGGGAAAGGCGAAACAGCCATGAAAACCTAACATGTTTTTTCAATGCATTGTTTTTGCAGTTTGCAGAGGAATATGAGACAACTGAAAAGCTGGTTACCCAGGAATCCTATGAAACTTGATAAAGAAGCACTTCCTGACCTAGAAGAAACAGATTGCTACACAGCACCCTTCAGTCGAGCACGCATACATCAGTAAGCGGTCGTCTAAAATACATTCCTATTCATAAGACACCCACATTAATATTTCATTTTTCCTCAGCAGGTGACACAACAACAATCATAATTAACAGATGGCTGATGTCAAAACGAAGCGGAAATTATATTCCAAAAATTCTCTCATCCAGAAGCGGAGTCTGTATTCTATCATTTCTTCTAGTGAAATATCTTTGGTTAACATAATTCCACTCAGAAAATTGATTTCATTTTCTGAAAATAGTACAGTTAAGAATACTCAATTTAAAAGGTTTTAGGTGACTGAACTACTTTAAAACTTTGAAGGCCATGGTCTTTAGTGTTATCTTCCCCCCCCACACACACACACATAAAGCAGATCATGTTACATTTTCTTTACATTTTCTTAATTGAAGTCATCATTTTATAAATACACGTCTTACTGCATCCTTTTCAATTTGACTTCAGAGTAAATAATCAGTGAAATAACAAAAAATGGTTAATAATAAGGAGGTTTGAGACACTTATTCCAATTAGGCCACTGTCTCAGAAGAATCATCTTACCAAATCATCTTACCAAAGATAGGTGAGAATCTTCAGTTACCTTTTGATCAGAATTTACGAAAATTTTCAGAATTCAAGTGCAAGGGTAATGAGTGTATTTATTTATACCCAGGAATGTATGAGAAGTCTGTTTCAGTTAATGTTTGATTAGAATTTTCCAAAATTCTCAAAATTCACCTGTAGCAGAAAGCAGAATTGACAGATTTGCTCATTCCTCTATTTTCTACAACTTATATACAAATGTTTGTATTTAACTAGTGAACTTATTTTGATGAAATACATCCATCAGAGGACAAGGGAGGAGAACATTTTAGTAATTCCAGTATCTCCTGCAGCCCCTTGTGCCTCCATCAACATCTCTTCTGGAGGCTTAGGGTCTCTGCAGTGGCCATCACAATGACTGACTCTGGGGAGCCCTCAGAGCCAAGCACTGAGGGACAGGGACTCCAGAGAACTTGCCAGGCCACATACTTTGCTCTGAGAAGGTCCTTCTTCAGAATAAGACATTGGGCAGATTCCTACTGTCAGTATTCATGTGTGTAAGGTAAATCACATAAGCCTTAGCAATAAATCGCTACTTATTAACAACGTACCAAGGGACATAGTCAACACTTGATTAATGAGCAACAATTTGCCATGATTTCCCTCATGTAACCATAAAATGGCAAGAGGATTCTGCCTATTGTGGGCAAGGGGCCCTCAAGATTGTCTGTGTTACAATAGTCCAAGCAGATTCCATGGCCTAGTCCTACCCCTTTGAGTGAGGTATGAGGGGAAAGGCCATGGGCAAAGTGTGTCCTCCAACTTCAACCAATAGGACATCTTGTGCCACTATGGACTGTGACAAAGTTTCTTTCCTCTGTGCTCTGCCTTAATAATATGTTATGGACAAGGAAACATTATTGGAACTGTGCCTGGTTTAATCCCCGTAGGCTTGGTTGGCATAGCAGTTAAACTGCAGTACTGTAGTCAAGACTCTGGTCACAACCTGAGTTTAGTCCCAAAAGGCTCAGGTAGCCAGCTCAAGGTTGACTCAGCCTTCCATTCTTCTAAGGTCATTAAACTGAGTACCCATCTCACTGGGTGGGCAATGCATAACTTGCATAATTATATTGTAAACAATCCAGAGAGTGTTGTAAGTGCTATGGGCCATTATACAAGCAAGACACGTTGCTTTGCTTTTGGTTATTTGAAGCCTATGGATCGTTAAATAAATAAACAATACTGGTATGAAGTTCTATGTTTAAACTGTGATATGACTTCATTCATTGTGCAAAAAAACTATGATATGCTGGGACTTAGACAGCTGCTCTGCCAATTAATTGACACCAACTATCTTTTTCACAGTTTTACAATAAACAACAAAGACAGCTTCTTCAGCAACTCCACAAGAAGTAGGATAGTACACCATATGCTGCAGAGGACAAAGTATGAAGACGGGAAATCAAAAATGGGTACAATTTCATAAAAATATTTTGGGCATTAAACTGCTTCTTTCTAGCAACCCACAGTCAGGGAATAACTTACTGGGCAGAGCAATCTCTCTCTCTCTCCTTTATATATGTCTATGTTACATAGCAAGGCATCTGTTTTATGCAGAGCCCTCTCTGATTGTTGTGAGCAAGGTAGGAGAGTAGATGTGTGTGTTTTATCCTTTCTTTTTAAATTATTTTTAGTTCCACTTCAGGGAATAAGCCTGCAGGGAGAGGAAATATTTATTTTATTTATTTATTTACAAGATTTTTTTAGCCGCACCTTTACCAATGGTCTCTGAGAGGCATACAACAATGTTAAAACTTTTTAAAACATTGAAATCATTAAAAATAGGCAATACAGTGGTGCCTCGCAAGATGAGCGCCCCGTTTAACGACGAAATCGCATCACAACGAAGTTTTTGCGATCGCAAAATGATGTTTCCTATGGGAGAATTTCGCTTTGCAATGATCGGTTCCCTGCTTCGGGAACCGATTCTCGCAAAACAACGATTTTTGACCAGCTGATTGGCGGTTTCAAAATGGCCACTGGGTAAAAAAAATGGCTCCCCACTGTTTTTTGGAATGGATTCCTCGCTGCACGGGCAGCGAAAATTGCCGCGCTATGGTGGATCTTCGCTGCACAGTGAGTTTCAAGCCCATCAGAATGCATTAATCGGGTTTTAATGCATTTCTGTGGGCTTTTTAATTTCGCATTACGATGTTTTCGTTCTACAGTGATTTCGCTGGAACGAATTAACATTGTAATGCGAGGCACCACTGTATTATAATAATAATAATCTATATTTAAAACAGTCATTAAAACATTAATATCAATAAATTCTGCTGCTCATATGACCAGCTAATGGATACTATTTAATTAAAATGCTGGCTAAACAGAAAAGTCTTTGCTTGGCACCAAAAAACCAAAAGTGTTGGAGCCAGGCAGATCTCTATGGGGGGGCATTCCAAAGTTGGGGGGTAACAGCCGAGAAGGCCCTATTTTGGCATGCTATCCCCCTCACCTCTTTCAGGGATGGCACCTTCAGAAGGGCCTCCTGGCCTGATCTTAGAGGACAGGCAGGCTTGTATGGAAGAAGGTGGTCCTTTGGATAACCAGGTCTTAAGCCATTTAGGGCTTTATATGTCATAGTAAGCACTTTGAATTGGGCCCGAGCAGCAACCGGCAGCCAGTGTAATTTTTCAGAACTGGCGTGATGTGAGTCTGTGTGGCGACACCACTTACCAGCCGCGTTCCATCTATACCATCACCATGGCTGGAAGTTATTGAGGGGTGTTGAGATACATGTTGCACATATTGGGCAATGGTGGGGCTTTGGTTTCAGTGAATTCAAAGCCACACTTGGCGAGCCCACTTTAGCCCAATCACTTTGGCAGAGCTTTCTTGAATTGTACTGGGGTGGGGGTGGGCAGCAGGGTCAAGACTGCTGTTCCATTGTAACCTCTCTCTGCTGCTGCCATCCCTGAAAGAGGTGAGGGGCATGGCATGCCAAAATAGGGCCTTCTCGGCTGTTGCCCCCCAACTTTGGAAAAGCAGCATTTATGCTTCTTCTTATGACCCCATAGCCTCTTCCAGACTTGTTTTCGTTACGTACTAGTCACCTTGATGCTCCATAGGAAACTCACCGTGTTTGTTGGATATATGTTGTTGCTTACAAAATATATTTTTCAGAAATAATATATTTTCACAAGAGAGGCTTATGAAGTTTGGATTGCTTTCCTGATGCAATAGCATTACTGTTGCTTTTTGCCCTTTGTTTGTCGTCTTCATTAATTTCCATACATGTCTTTGCAGATGTAAAGGAAAAAAAGATATACAGACTGTAAATTGCAGTAAATTCCGAAGTGATTCACTCCAATTCACCATTTGGGCTTTGTGCAAAGTGGATGCTGTCCTGTACTTGTGAGGTTTCAAATTAAAATAGCACCTTCCTGTCAGCAAATAAAAGCTATACGCTAGTCTCGCAAAATCTGGTCATTTGCTCATATCAAAAGCCATGAAACATGGGTACATTTACTAATTATTAGAGTTCAGGATGAGCTTTAAAGCTTCCATTGACAGCCACTTAAGTGACTAGCAGACGCAGGTCCTATATAACAGGCTAGGGCAACAAAATTACCAGGTTCAATTTTGCTGTGCTTGTCTGAATCCCACCTTGCAATTTTTTTGTACTGTTTTCTTTTTCTACTGAGTTGTAAGCTTTTTTCCTGCACTGAAATCTTCATGTGCATACTGTACATTTCCACTTCTTTCCTGATGCATACACTGATGTGGACATTTTGCCTAGTCTAAGCTACTTTTACACATTGAATAATGTATGTTTGCACATCCCCCCCAATTATGCGCTCTTTGGCCATTTACAGTTTAAATGCCTGTGCTGTTTTGCATACACTGAATGCCTCACAAATGTGTGAATTCTTGAGTTTATGTGTGTTTCTTCTCATAATGAGAGACCAACATTTATTGTGTTTGACATTTCTTTTGGAATGTTTAGAAAATTAAAAGAAATTACTTCAGTATATATGCAGAGCAATTTTATATTATTGCTAATGTAAATGTATGTCTTCTTTTCTGTTTAGGCATTAACAGGTTACTCAACAATGGAACTTATGAAGCTGCATTTCCACCTCATGAGGTAGTTTAAGTAGTAGTGCTTTAAGTATGGTATGTTCATTCTAAATTTGCTTTAACCTCCTGAAGTCTATAAATAAAATTTAAATTTACTCCCAGGTACTTCTACTTATCTATTTTGTAAATCTTCTCTGAGGGCTCCCATTTCAGCCTGTTATGATCTGGATCCCACAATTTTTGACTATCATACACGTTTATCATTGCATGATATATAACTCCATCTGATGCATGTTTACTCAAAGCTATGTTACAAAGCGATCATCTCCCTTTGAGATGTTCACATCAATGTGTGCAGCCAGTGGCATGCAGGCTGAATCCTATAAACTATCAATTTTCTCTCCCTGAAAGTCATAAGTTACCTTACTGTTATAGTCAGTCCATTGGGATTCCATACGCTGTATATGAGTTCTTTTTTCCTAGCCCCTATATTTACAGTTCAGCCCTTGGTTTGTGAAAGAAACCCTGGAGATTCTGTTAACTCAGCTGTCATTGTGTGCTTTACACAGATGGAGAGATGGGGATAGCAAAAGTCAATTCATACATGCTGCATTGTGGGAAACAAAATATTATTTCACTCAGAAATGTGACAATTTACTTTTTTCAACCATTTCCCAGAATACCAGTGTTAGTTGCAATATGCAGTGAGCTGAAGTCCAAAAAAAGTAACTTTTCCATGTGATTTCACTGTACTCGGCTTCTTGTTGAAAATAATCCTTTACAGATGGGCAATATAAAGTATTTATAGGGAATTTAGGGAGAGATCCACATAGCTGATTCATTAAACAATAGAATGTTCTCCTCCAACTTTTTCCCAACATACCATTGCACAGGAAGACAAGGACTGGATGAGGAAGTTGGGTGCCACATGGTCCACATGCCATAACACTATCCTGCACACTGGTCTGCTGAAGGCAGGTGCTGGTGGTGGCATGAAGAGGTAGATAGAGAGAGTTTTGCCAGCTCAGCAGATTTCTGTTATTGATTTTATACCCTCCATGTTTAGTATGAAAAAAATACTCTAGGCTGTTACAGTCTTGTTCTACTGCAGTTCTCTGCACAGTATTCCACTAATCCAGAAGTGTCCATAACCCTCTGGAGTGACATTTCAAAGATTGCAAGGGATTGCAAAGAGGGGAGCCAGAAAAATAAGGTGCTCTGGCTTCTGCATGTGCAAGTGTTTCACATTAGCACAAAGCAACCATGAGATGCCGCACAATGAGTGTACAGACCAGAATGTTTTTTAATATTCAAATATATATTAAAAATTAATAAAAGGTTACAGGTTTAAGTAGGCACATTTATTTATTTATTTATTTATTTAATTTATATGCCGCCCACACTACCCAAAGGTCTCTGGGCGGCTTACAGCATTTAAAATACAATAAAGATATGTACAATTAAAATACAATTAAAATATATATAAAATTGCCATCAGACCCACAGTTAACATTATTTCAGTTAAAAGCCTTCTGGAACAGGAAGGTTTTGACCTGGCACCGAAATGTCATCAGTGTCGGCGCCAGACGAATCTCAGTCGGGAGGGCATTCCAGAGTCTGGGGGCAGCTGCCGAGAAGGCCCTTTGTCTGCAAGCCATCCCTCTTACCTCCTTGAGGGATGGCTCTTTCAAAAGGGCCCCCTGGCTAGATCTTAACTGCCGGGTAGGCTCATATGGAAGGAGGCGGTCCTTCAGGTATCCAGGGCCCAAGCCGTTTAGGGCTTTATATGTCATGTGATCCAAAGGAGTGTTTTGGGTGTACAAAGAGTAAAATTGCTGCAAAAAAGGGGGCGGGGGAGGGTGGGAAGTAACAACTTTAAGACAAGGTACACAAAAGGTAGGACACATAAAACCTGTGAATGTAAAGACGTTGGAACGTTCTGCAGTTTTGTCTATCTACAGTACTACATCATTTTGCAGATGAAATAAAAGTTCACGAGTGGAGGAAAAGTCCAATCCAGAAAACTGAATGCTATTTAGTCATATTAGAACAAATTTGTTCACAGGAGACATTTGTTCCTTTTTTTGTTCACTTCTTCAGTTTATACCCTTCAGTGGGCTTCAGTGTCAGCACACTACTAGCTATAACTCTTGAGTACATCTCACTTGTTTCAGCTGTACTTTTCCTCAAATAAACATGCAGAGAGGTGCAGTGCTATGTTTGAATGCCTTTCATAGAATCCTAGCTCATCTTTAGGTGATTCTCTGTCCTCTACACCTCTGGATTTTACTTTTAACTGGGAGTTACTGGGAGGATAAATTAGATAACCACTGTAATGCACTTGGTCCATAAGTGTGCTCTATAAATCTGCATTAAAAATTAACTGAGTCTCCCAGCTGGAAAATGTTTCAGTTCTATATAGTCCAGAGACAGTAATTCTGTTTTTGTTCCAAAGAATATTTCCATTCCACAGAGAGGTTTGTAACAACATGAGCTTTGACTGTAACTTCAAAACTGTTTTTTCAGCAATTTGCGGCAATACATGGGCCAACTGTTCTTTGACAGAATAGTCATGACTTTCTCGTATTTCCATTTCCATTGTAGAGATTTGTTTTCGAGATTTCATGACTTTTGGTGTCTTTTTCATTTTTTAAAATTTCTTTGCTGCAGGGAAGTCACAAGAGCAGGCATCCCATCAAAACTCATGGAGCTCAGAATCATCGGCATCTGTTGTATGAACGCTGGGCACGATGGGGGATGTGGTACAAATATCAGCCTCTGGATTTAATTAGGTACTCAAAACAATGGTCACATTTGTGCATCATGCTAAAGTATGTTTTATGTTAGGCATGTTTTTTTGCTTTAGACCAGCCATTCTCAACCTTTTTTTGGTCATGGCTCTTTTAGAAGGTCCCAGGATCCCCTGACAAACTAGGAAAGCCTTTACCTGTGTGCAAACGATATAACATGAACAGATGAATCTGGGGGCCCCTTCAAATGTGCTAGCCTCTCCAGGGTCCATGTGGCCCCCATTGAGAATGGCTGCTTTAGACCATAATTGTCCTATAAATTATAGTTTCTTTTCCTCTTTTGTTGTCTGTTGTCTTCAAAATGGACAGCTAGAAAAACAAGCCAAGGATAAAGCATGATTCTGGGCTAAAACATAACATGAAACCATGATTGAATAAGTTTGTTGCCACAGGTAAAGGTAAAGTTTCCCCTTGACATTTAGTCCAGTCATGTCCAATTCTAGGGCACGGTGCTCATCCCCATCTCCAAACCATAGAGCTAGCGTTTGTCTGTATACAGTTTCCGTGGTCACGTGGCCAGCATGACTAGACATGGGATGCTGTTACCTTCCCACTGAGGTGGTACCTATTTATCTACTCACATTTTTACATGCTTTCAAACTGCTAGGTTGGCAGGAGCTGGGACAAGCGACGGGGGCTCACTCTGTTACATGGATTCAATCTTACAACGGCTGGTCTTCTGACCTTGCAGCACACAGAGGCTTCTGTGGTTTAACCTGCAGCACCATCACGCCCTACTTGGTTGCCACAAGCCAACAACAAATTAGTTTCCAGTTGTGGTTTCTGGCTGGCTAACAAACCTATGCCTCATGGCTCTAAGAATCCTTTTATTCCTGTTCTGCCTGTAGGAGCAAATAGTTGCACCCTACAAAACAAAAACTGTTTGAAAAAACGTATTGTCTAGGATGCGATCAGTGAGATTAGGACTGTGTGGTGCAATGAAATAAAAGGAATTTATCACAATTCTTGTAATTTTTATGCACCATCGAGTCGCTTATGACTTATGGTGACCCTGTGAATGAGTGATTTCCAAAATCTCCCGTCCTCGGTTACAATGCTCAGCTCCTGCAGTCCGAGGTGCCCGAACGGTGACTTCCTTTAGGGAGTTAGCCCATCTCTTGTTTGGTCTTCTTCTTTTCCTGATCCCTTCTACCTTACCACAACTATTTCTAGACATTTCCCAAGTCTTAAGCATGAAACAGTATGATTTGTTTTTAAGATGAATGTTCTATGTCCATGACTGGCATATTCATTTACTTTCAACATTTCAGTAAAAAGCAACTTTATTCTTTTCTCTCTTTTTTTTTGTACAGGAGATATTTTGGAGAGAAAATTGGTCTTTATTTTGCCTGGCTAGGATGGTATACAGGCATGCTTATTCCTGCTGCACTTGTGGGGTTGTTTGTTTTCCTTTATGGATTATTTACCATGGATTCTAGCCAAGTAAGGTAAGGAGGTGAAATAATGCCCGGTTTTTAGAAAACCCTAACACTGGATTACTTGCATACTCTGTTACTGTGAGTAAAGCTGTCAAGGCCTATACAAATAACATGTTGATTTTTTTCTTTGAATATTGCCAGTATGGGATTAGTGCAAATTGGCCAAAGAAAACCCATTCTAGTCTCGTGTCTGAGCATTTTTTGGATTAATTACAAGGCTAACTTTGGCTTTCTGGGTATGCTTTTCACGGGCCAAGATTTTTAATACATTCTTTTTTAAAGTTCAATTTCTATATGCCATTTTTATTTCACCAAACCCTATTGCTTTGCTAGTACAGTGGTGCCTCACTTAACGATTTTAATTGGTTCCAAAAAAATTGTCGCTAAGTGAAAACATCGCTAAGCGAAATGCGGTTTCCCATTGAAATGCATTGAAAACTGGATAATCCATTCCAATAGGAACGAATTGCCGTCCTTAAGCAAAAATCGCCATAGGAAACATCGCCAAGCGAAATGCAGTTCCCCAATTGAAATGCATTGAAACCTATTCAATGCATCTCAATGGGGGAAAAATCAACAACAAATTAAAAAAGAGTCAGAACAAAGTCAAATTTGGTTAACAAAGGGTTTATTAAGTGCACTTTATGATTTCAAACATTTTAAACAGTAAAATGTAACTTTGTAACATTTAAAAAACAGCAAACATGAGGCTGTTTAAACGATCGTTAAGTGAAACAGGGGACCCAAAAATGTAATCGTTATGCAAAGCATAGTCCCAACATCGCTAAGCAAAAATCGCCCATAGGGACCATCGTTAAACAAAGCGCAAAAACGCTCCAAAAAACTCATCGCTAAGCAAATTAATTGTTAAACAAAGCGCTCGTTAAGCGAGGCACCACTGTAATTTGCACTAGATTAGGCCCATTGAATCAATGGGAATTTGGTGATTCAACACCTCCATAATTTCCATTGATTCAAATGGATTCACTCTAACAGCAACTTACTTTAGCATAGATGACTCACCAAATTCCCATTGATTCAATGGACCTAATCTACTGCAATTTACTACACTAAGCAACAGGATTTTGGCCTCTATGGATTCTGTGCCTGAGAGCTACTACCTTTTGTACTGGAGGTCTAACACACAGATGCTTCATCAGGAAGTAGTCCCATTGATAGAAACCATTTTAATTGCAGCTGTTTCCAAGAGAAAAGATGACGGAAAAGATACTTGCTTGCATACACAATGTTTTAAGGATATTTTGGTTGCTGACACCATGCATGTGCACTATGATGATTAGTAATCATAACTGATCAATAATCATACCACAGTGGGAGCCCATTTTGAACAATCACTTGCTAAACCTACAAAAATATTTTAACATTCAGCTAAATAGGAACCTGAGGCAGTTGAACCCATCACTTATTTCAACACCTAAATTTATACACCAGTGTTTCCAAACCTTAGGGGCCCAGATCTTCTTGGACTGCAACTCCCAGAAATCCTGGCTAGCACAACTAGTGGTGAAGGCTTCTAGGAGTTTTCATAAACGAACATCAGCAGACCCAATACTGAGAACCACTGAAGTAGACTAAGCTGTACCATTTTTATCTGAATGTGAAAGCCAGAATTTCTTGTAGTTTCAACCAGAGATTTTGTAACACAGAAGCCTGGAAACATTCCACATAATTTGAATGATATTTCCCAACCTTTTCCATACACATGTCCAGCTGAGGAAAATACTACTCAGCGGAATAACAGATTAAATATCCTAGCAAGACAAAGCAAAAACCTTGTTCGGTTTAGTATGCAGATAAACAAATGTGTAAGTCCTCCTGTCTTGCTTTGGGTTCTGTGATTCAAGGATCACTTTAACATCTTTCAAAGCCTCTTTATAACAAGAGTAGCTGGAAAAGGAATAGGAGGCAATTATTTACAGGGTTTTAATTGATTCAGCATTCTGCAGCCATTGCACTCTGAAATTGCAATGTCCATCTGCAGAATACATTGATGACATTGCTTTGACCCTCATCAACCCCCAGTGCCAAAGAATACAATGATTGTTCCGGCAGTTCATTATGCAGTAAGACATTATGTCAGTTTGACAAACTAGCATTCCCTCCAGACACAGCTATTAATTTATCACAGTTCAATACAAGCTATGATAAAACTAGTGGATCCTGAAGCTGCTAATTCTCATAACTGGAAAATTAGCAACTATATGCATCATAGATTTATTTATTTATTTATTTATTTATTTATTTATTTATTTATTTATTTATTTATTTATTTATTTATTTATTTATTTATTTATTTATTTATTTATTTATTTATTTATTTATTTATTTATTTAAAATATGTTTACCCTACCTTTTCTCCTCAAAAGGATCCAAGGCTGCTTAGATTGTTAAAAAGACAATATTTAAGGCTAAAAACAGTAAGTATACAAATTATTTAAAAGAATTAAAACAAATATTATAATAAAAATGCTAGATAAAATAAATACTAAAAACACGTTTTAAAACAACAGTGCACAACAATCCATTTAAAAAAACTTTTCTCTCATGTAACATATGGTTTGTTAGCACTATCATATAAATTTACTTGAAACTAGATCATACTACAATTGAGCTTATCAGGAGTCTATTTTAAGTATAAAGGACAATGTTTGAGACATATATCTAATAAAATGTGCCTCTAGTAGGAATATGGTAAGTTCTCAAAAAGTTTCTCATTCTCTGTGATTTTCTAAATTTTACCATACTGATACATCCTGTCACAACTTCTCCCTGTATTAGTAAGAATTCCTAGCTTTATCCAAAAATACGACTTGAGTATCATTCCCTGCCCACCCCCTCACACACCTTATTGCCATTCTGTGAAACAAACTGCCAAATTATTTGCAGCTTCATGCCCTTTCCAGTGACCTCTGTGCAGGAAAGAAGCCATTCTGTGCAGGAATTGTAACAATCCTCCACAGGAAGGGTACCATCCTCTGCAGAAATTGTTAAAATCCTGTGCAGCTTGGCATTTCTTCGGAACTAAAAAGATTTGAGAATTTCTGAAAATTTTAATGAGGTTTCTCAGGTTATATATATATATATATATATATATATATATATATATATATATATATATATATATATATATATATATATATATATATATATATATATATATATATATATATATATATATATATATATATATATATATATATATATATCTATCTATCTATCTATCTATATATATATATATATATATATATATATATATATATATATATATATATATATAAAAACTGCATGTCAGATAAACTTGATGAGGGGATGGATAGTTTGTTTCCAGTTGATGATTCTCAGGCAGGCAGAAGCTGTAAATCCCAAAATATTTCCTTCTGTACACATAACACTTTGTCTTGCTGACTCCACTTCATTCTGACCATACTTTGACACTTTCTGTCATCTGTCGCTTTTTGTCATTAATGCTGGTTTTGCCAGTGTTGGGGGGTGTGTGGAGAAAAAGACAATTCTTTGCAGATCTGTAGAACAGTTCTTAGAGTTATGTAACAGTCTGCCACTTAAATAAAGTGAGTCTTCCCTCTTGTGGTTTGTGATGAATTTGACTGCAAAAATTGTATCTGCACAGTACAGCTTGCATTAATAAAGAATGGCAGACAAGTAATTCAGGTATAATTAACATTCACAGTCAAATAGCAATGAAGTGTTTCTGAAGTTTCAACATTAAGGTCACGTATGTTTCAGATTATGGTTTCTACTCTGGGATTTCAGACCTAGTTTCTAGGTCAGGTGTAAGAAACATATTCCTCCATTTACAGTGTTTTTGGGCTGCTTCTCCTAGGATCTCTCAACATTAGCTAACTTGACTAGGGCTGACAGAAGAAGCAGTCCAATAACATAATGCAGACCTGTATTTACCAGCAATATACCAAATAAATAAAGTTAGAGATTAAACTGAAACAGGCTGTTTCTGAAATGGGTTTGGCTGGGTGTTCCCTTGTTGTCTAAAATAAGACAAAATTATCATGTATTACACTAGATAGTGGTTGCTTTAAAAGGAAAGATAAGTCTTGTATATGTTTTGTTCTGTAAAACAGTAACAGGCATGGCTAGTAGGCAGGAACAACTCATATTTGAGCTTTGTTTGTATACCATGCATATAAATTGGTTCATGATGCTCCATCTAGTGGTCCTTGTTCCAAGTGCCTGCAGGCTCATGGAAGAAATCAGATATCTTTTCTTTGAGATCCCTGCACAGTTGGAACAAATGTGGTCCATTGGTCCAGATAGGCGGGGTACAAATGAAATGAAATGAAATGAAATGAAATCAATCAATCAATCAATCAATCAATCAATCAATCAATCAATCAATCAATCAATCAATAAATAAATGTCCCAGAATGTCCCATCATATAGAGAGGAGACAAACATCAACATGTTCTTTTTCCCATTCTGACATCTACTAAGTAAAGCAGAACTTCAAACTTGAAGTGTCTAATCCACTTTCAGTAAATGAGAGGATCAGTACAAAACCCATTGTTCAGGATAGGACATATTTTTCTCCTTCTCAGCATCAGCAGAGATGATCTCAGTTTTGTGTAGAACTTACCAAAGTGGCTTTTATAATCTATGCATCCAAGAATCCAGGGTCATGCTGCTGGCTGAGAGATTCTGGGAACACTTGCCCCAAAAGCAGTCATTTTTAAAAGGTCTGGTTTTGTGTCCACAAGTAATGATACTGCAAGCATTGTTCTGGCAACTGGACAGTGGTTTTAAAAGAAAGAAGATACGCTATTCTGTTTCCTTGGCAACATATCCATGTCTCCAACAGCTCCCCATTAAAAACTGTAAGATGTGATGCCCTGGCACAATGGCTCTTTCTGTTGGGAGATCTGGAAAAACAGTAGCAGGAGAGGAAGGGAAGGGAAGAAGTACTGAACTCCTGTTTGTTCTGATTAGGGATGTCTGCTGCCTTCAGGCAGGAGCATAAATACAAGCTGAGCTGGGATACAGTGGATCCTCGACTTATGGAATTAATCCGTATTGGAACAGTGGCTGCAGGTCGAAAAGTCCGTAGGTCGAGGATCCATTTCCCATAGGAATGCATTGAAAACCATTTAATCTGTTTGAGGCAAAGAAAAAAAATCCTGGGCTTCCAAAGCTCCCCTCCCTGGTGCCCTCTGCCTTCTGTCCCTATGTGGACAGAAGGCAGAGGGCAGCGGGTGCAGCTTTGGAAGCCCGGGAAGACGAAATCCACTCCACGCCCACTGCTGGCTTTCTGAGCTGCTCCACCCCCACTGCCAGCTTTTGGCTTTCCAGGCTTCAAAACCCCTCTCCGCTGCTCTCTGTCTCCCGCCCCTGGTGCCCTCTGCTTTCTGTCCCCACAGGGACAGAAGGCACAGGGCACTAGGGACAGGAGACAGGGATGGAGAAGGGAGTTGTGAAGCTCGGGAAGCCGAAAGTGAGCAGTGGGGGTGGAGCTGCTCAAAAAGCTGGCAGCGAGCGCAGAGTGGCTTGGCGGAGGACCTCCAGATGCCTTCCCCGCCACCATGGGAGGCCTCTTGGAGGTCTCCCCCACGCCACCGATAGTGCCTCCAAAGCACTATCGGCAGCGGGGGGACCTCCAAGAGGCCTCCCATGGTGGCGGGGAAGGCATCCGGAGGGCCGCCGCCGCTGCTGAGAGCAGTGCCATGCTGGGTGATTGCAGCCATGCTCGGACTCCTGGACAGTCCAGGAGTCTGAGCATGGCTGGGATCGCCCAGTGCGGCGCAGCTGCCAGCAGCAGCGGCGGCGGGGGACCTCAAGGTGCCTTCCAGGGCTTCTCCGCTGCCATGGGAGGCATCTCAGAGGTCCCCCTCCGCCACCGATAGTGGCTCCAAAGCACTATCAGCAGTAGGGGGGAACTCCGAGGTGCCTCCCATGATGGCAGAGAAGCCCTGGAAGGCATCTGGAAGTACGACCTACGGCCTACGGCTGGAAGGGGGAGGTGGGGAAAGCGCCAAGCTTTCCCCACCTCCCCCTTCTGGTCCGTAGGTCGATTCTCCGGCCGCAAGTCAAAGTGAAAATTTGCGGCCGGAGAAGTACGTAGGTCGAAAAGTACGTAAGTGGAGCTGACCGTAAGTCGAGACTCCACTGTATATTGGATAGAGCCCAGAGGAAATAATGGATCCTACATGTTAAATAAAGCATTTGCATGCCATTATTAGAAATTGGAAAAGAGAAAGAAAAACTAAGGCATATAGTCAGTTAGTAGCACTAGAGAAGCATAGTCTACTTTTCTTTTTCTTTTCTTTTTTTTTAATCAATCTTCATTTTTTCCAGTCATTGATTAAATTACCACAGTTTAAACTGTGGTTGCAGCACCATTGGTTTCAGATCCAGGGACAAGGAAGGATGAAGGAAAGAGAGAGGACAGAAAGTGTGGAGAAGAGGAGATTCCAGCATTGCCCATTTAAGGACGATGTTCTTATGGCTCTTTTAAGGCCCCTGCCTCACTCATTTCCCTGTAGCTGCCTTACAAAATGGCTCAGAACTTTATTCTGGCAGCTGTAAAAAAATAAATAAATAAAAACAAAGTGCCCAGCTGCACCGTTGCCACAGCCCTGAACAGGAACGCTTTTATTCTGCCTCAACCATTCAGTCTACAAATGAACTGGTCTTGTCATTTTCATTTCCCCATTTATGAGAATAGATTTTTTTCCCATAGAAAATGAGATAAAGACAGATAACACCATGGAAACCAGGCAAGGATCAGGTCAGAATGTCTCCAAAAGGGCAAAAGGCAGGCACCAATATGTGTGCCTTTATTTGGGAAGTGGATCATGGCAAGGCCAATAAACACTTCTTGTTTTAATGCTGGGGTGTGCAAGGTCTACAGGTTTGAAAGCAAAACTCTCCTCCATCCCACCCAGGACTCACTACAGCCCCAAACTTGAAGTACCTGGAAGTTCACATGGATTTGTTTAAAAGAAAAACACACACACACCAGTATGCCATGCACATTGACTAAAATAGAGATGGGGAATCTCAGACCCTGAAGCCAAGTTCTACCCTTTTGAGTCCCTTCTTCAGAGGACTCTACTTCCTTCCTTGTAACACCATTATCTGCCAGGTTTCCAGCTATGCATTGTACAGATTTTTTTTCCATTCTAAAACTTAGTTATGTCACTTCTTAAGCTTAGTTACTTATTATAGGAGCTTTGAATCAAAACAGTTTGATATCTGGGTTCTCACTCTTTTACCTTTTGCCCCTGTGGGAGCCTCTCTGAAACTGGATTTGGTTCTGAGGCTGTGAGCAACTTCTCCTTCTTTTATTAAAGCCATTCAAGAAATTTCTGAGAGTGGCAATACTTGTTTTGCAACCAAATTTTATTTTCATCAGAGAGGGGAGGGTGTCTGTAGAAGGCACGTAGGGAGCAAGGCTTAGAGAAACAGCCTTGAGGATGGAGTGGAATGAAACTTGCTGCCCATACTGTATGGTTCTCCCACTGTTCTAACATGCTGAGAAAGGTGGCATAAAAATCTTCCAAATTAATGAATAAATGGATATAATACGGAAATGAATCCTATGGACACCATCACATTTCTTGTGGCAGCTGTCTAGTCCAGATATACAATGTTGTATGTATCTCATAGTCTAAGCAGGTGGGAGGGTGTCAAATTGATCACCTTGAAACACTCGTCACTCGGCTTGCTCTACAAGCCACTATTCAGGAAGGCAGACTACTTAATTAGCTATTAACCTTTTCTCTGAAGTGCTGTCTTTCAATAAAAGTTTTCACAAAGAAGCCCAGAATTTATTCCAGTTACAATTGATTTTATTACATTTGATTTTATGTCATTTGATTTTTACCTTGCCTTTCTCCTAGAAAGGACCAAAAGCAGCTTAGGGAGCAAGCATTTTACTGACACTGAAAATCGTCAGTGGACTTCCATATTCAGTATCTTGCCTGCAGCAAACTTCGTTTAGATGCAGTTCCCTAGATGTAAAGACACTGTCACAAAAACTGAAAGTGATGCAGCCTATGTTGTCTATACTCATTAATATCACAAACATTATACTGACTAGGAATAACCATTCCACTTTTATTTCCTGCTGCAGCAAAGAGATCTGTGAGGCAAATGACACCATCATGTGCCCAATGTGTGAGAAGAATTGCACTCTGCAAAAACTCAATGAAAGCTGCATCTATGCAAAGGTAACTTGCTTCCAATGTCAGAAATGTTTTGCTTTACAAATGACAGTTGTAAAGGACCCCAGTTGTTCCTTCAGGAAAAGGCTTTCCCAAGGCACAGTGGTGCTGGACAAACTACAATAATCAGCAAATGGAAAAGCTTTCACATTCACTCCTTCACAAAGAACAAGGCTGGCTTCTGCTAACAATAAAGCCAACTGTGGCAGAAAGTCAAGATAAATGAAGATCATACAATGGGCCATCTGTAGGTGGTGCCAAGAGGGGAAATGCCAGCCATAAAAATAACCTGCCTCCATGCCTGCTCACCCTGTAAAATAATATGTATGTCTGAAGAGGAACCCCCCCCCAAAAGCTGGAAGTATATGCAGAGAGAAATACATATTCTTATTAAACAATCAGAAATCACATTTAGTATTATTATGTTCAGGCATATGTAAAGCACAATTTACTGTCCGGATAAATGTTTACAAATCTCTGTCCTAGGCTATAACCAATGTCAAATCTTTCATCAGTTCTTGATTATTTTATTTGAAAACCCTATGATTTTACACTTGCAAGTTAGTCATCTGCACTATATAGTTACTAAGGACAGAATTCTGGTTGTTTTTGCCATGTATGCAACAGTCTCTTGTGAACACAGTCACTCTTTTCCCACATTTGTGGAAGGGGGTATTATCATCCTCTTCCCAGAGGTGTCTTCCCCTGAACTCATCCAGGATGATGTGCCTCAGCTGGAAAAGTCTGCGTTGAAGGAATGCTTGAGCTACCAGGTTGGGTGCCACTCTCTAGTGACCCAAGTGGCTGAGGCCAAGCTTGGACCGCCCAGAGAGAATCTAACCCCTCCAGAGCAAAAGATAGCTAGTTAGAGTTGGCTATCTTGAACTTAGACTTCAGTGCAAAGGTCTGATGGAGGACCCTCAGGTGAAGGGTTTTCCTGAGCAATTGCATGTATGAAAGTTCTTCAGCAGGAACTGCACAAGAAAGCCAGTTGCTGAGAAGTTCAGGTTTCCTCAGCGTGTTGCTTTATCTCAACACCTTAGCCATCCTCTGACTTTTCGTCTTGCTGTTCTTTCCTTAGACTGATGAACTGGTAGGACTCTGATATATGGTTCAGCCTTGTATTCTAACACCTTTCACCTGCTCCTTTTAACAGCCTACTTATGTTTCCCTTGTGCTCTGACCAGGGTCTGCTTTTTCACTTCCTTTTCAAGGCTGTCAAATAAACTATACCCTTCTCTGGCACATTAACTCAGCCAGGTCAGGGGGCACTGAGAGCTGCAGACTGAGATGTATGTTCACTAACCCCATGAAATACAGCATTCTGTGTTTCATCAACTGGATTCTGCCCAAAATAAATACATAAAATATTCTACCAGAAAGAAGTTACTGTTATTTACTGTTTGGGGAATATAATCTCCCTACTTTCATTTCAACATTTCTATTTTCCTCTGATTTTCATATGAAAGCTATTTTACTTCACATTTGTTTAATAATCATGACAAAACCAAAACCAGAGATATGTGTGTGTGTGTGTTTTTTTTTTAAAAAAAATCATGCATTCATTTTTATTGTACAGTATTTGTGGAACACATGTGCTAAGACAATGTGCTTTAGTTGTTGGTAATAAGTGTGCACTTTTTCAATATATTAAAATCAGCAGGGACTTGGCAGCTTATCTGAATAAATTGTGGAATGAGTGCACAACAGCACGGCACAGTGTAATGGATGCATTCAACAGAAAAAGATCCAGAGGATGTTATGCTATAAATGTCATTTTAAAACTTTCAAAAAAAAAAGTTAACAGAAAATACATTGTGGGTGTCTGTTATGCATAAACATTTTGTTTGCCCTCTGATAAATAACAGAACATTCCCAACCACCTCAGGTGGCTGTCCAAGTGGGGTAGAGATAGGTGAGATCCTTCCTGTCCAGAGCAGGTCCAGTAAAGGCGAGAGTGCCCTCCCCAGGCTCCCCATTTTAATCCACAGAGAGTTCTACAAGTAAAGAAATCTGCCACCCGTGGAGTTTTAGTCAGTGATAGGCAGTGGAAAGACCTGAAATTGTCATTCTGGAATTGGAGCACAGGCAGCCTGGAGTGTCCTTGGATCCACTGAATCCAAAGCCTCACTCTGTATCCAGGGAGGTCTCAGGATTATCTCTGCCTAGACCAATTTAGGAGCAACTAGACAGCCTTATCTCAAGCTGGATAGGGCTAAACAGGCTTGCTTTGAATTGTAGTATGCCATTGTAATTAATTTATTCTTACTGGTGTTTTTATGTGGATATTGATTTTCGTTTGTAATGCCACCCAGAGTAGAGATTGGCCACTAGATGGGTGGGGTAGAAATTTAATAAAATAAATAAAAATAAATTTAAAAAATTGGATGGTGTGAAAGCAGGAAACCTCACTAACACTAACAGTCTTCTCTTCTCATGAGATGGACAAAGTACAGTATTAGAGCATGGGTTGGAGAACAGGGGTTAATTACCCCAAATGGGGTAAAAGTGAAAATCCTGGGGGTAATGAGCTGGCTGCTACCCCCCTCCCTCCCACCCACCCCCACCCTCTGCAGCCCAAGCTTTAATTGGAAACCACCTCACTCTGTTACTTTCTTTGTTGCAGCAGGGCACTTCTAAATGCTCTGTTCTGTTAGAGATCGGAGAGATAAGCCTAATTGGTTGCAGCTGGGGATTAGCCCCTCAGTTTCAGGATCTGTCCTTCCAGTGAGCACTCGGGATTGATTTCCTTCAGAATGGATAGGTTTGATCTCCTTGCAGTCCAGGAGACTCTCAAGAGTCTCCTCCAGCACCACAATTCAAAGGCATCAATTCTTCAGCGTTCAGCCTTCGTTATGGTCCAGCTCTCACTTCCATATATCGCTACTGGAAAAAAGATAGCTTTGACTATGTGGACCTTTTGTTGGCAAGGTGATGTCTCTGCTTTTTAAGATGCTATCTAGGTTTGTCATTGCTTTCCTCTGAAGAAGCAGGCGTCTTTTAATTTCATGACTGCTGTCTCCATCTGCAGTGATCATGGAGCCCAAGAAAGTAAACTCTGTCACTGCCTCCATATCTTCCCTTCTATTTGCCAGGAGGTGATAGGACCTGTGGCCATGATCTTAGTTTTTTTGATGTTGAGATTCAGACCAGTTTTTTTGCTCTCATCTTTCACCCTCATTAAGAGGTTCTTTAATTCCTCCTCACTTTCTGCCATCAGAGTGGTATCATCTGCGTATCTGAGGTTGTTGATATTTCTTCCGGCAATCTTAATTCTGGCTTGGGATTCATCCAGTCCTGCCTTTGGTATTATACATTCTGCATATAAGCTAAATAAGCAGAGAGACAGTATACAGCCTTATTGTACTCCTTTCCCAATTTTGAACCAATCAGTTGTTCCCTATCCAGTTCTAACTGTTGCTTCCTGTCCCACGTATAGGTTTCTCAGGAGATAGATAAGGTGGTCAGGCACGCCCCTTTCTTTAAGAACTTGCCATAGTTTGTTGTGGTCAGCACAGTCAAAGTCTTTTCATGTGTGTAGTCAATGAAGCAGAAGTAGATGCTTTTCTGGAACTCTCTAGCTTTCTACATAAACCAGCGCATGTTAGCAATTTGGTCTCTAGTTTCTCTGCCCCTTCAAAATCCATCTTGTACTTCTGGGAGTTCTTGGTCCACATACTGCTGAAGCCTACCTTGTAGGATTTTGAGCATAACCTTGCTAGTATGTGAAATGAGTGCAATTGTACAGTATCTATCTATCTATCTATCTATCTATCTATCTATCTATCTATCTATCTATCTATCTATCTATCTATCTATCTATCTATCTATCTATCTATCTATCTATCTATCTATCTATCTATCTATCTATCTATCTATCTATCTATCTATCTAATTTGTTTGTTTGTTTGTTTGTTTGTTTATTTATTTATTTATTTATTTGACTTATATACCGCCCCATAGCGCTACAAGCACTCTCCAGGCGGTTTACTATTTTAATTATACAGGCTACACATTGCCCCCCCCCCCCGCAAGCTGGGTATTCATTTTACCAACCTCGGAAGGATGGAAGGCTGAGTCAACCTTGAGCTGGCTACCTGGGATTTGAACCCCAGGTCGTGAGCACAGTTTTAGCTGCAGTACAGCATTTTAACCACTGTGCCACGAGGCTCTTCTATTTATTTATTTATTTATTTATTTATTTATTTATTTATTTATTTATTTATTTATTTATTTATTTATTTATTTGATTGATTGATTGATTGATTGATTGATTGATTGATTGATTGATTGATTGATTGATTGATTGATTGATTGATTGATTGATACCCCACCCATCTAGACCAAAGGTCTACCCTGGACCAAGGTAGTTGGAGCATTCTTTGGCACTACCCTTCTTTGGGATTGGGATGTAGACTGATCTTTTCCAGTCCTCTGGCTACTGCTGAGTTTTCCAAACTCGCTCGTATATTGAGTGTAGCACCTTAACAGTGTCATCTTTTAAGATTTAAATAGTTCCACTGGAATGCCATCACCTCCACTGGCCTTGTTGTTAGCCATGCTTTCTAAGGCCCACTTGACTTCACTCTCCAGAATGTCTGGCTCAAGGTCAGCAACCACATTTTCTGGGTTGTCTGGTACATTCAGATCTTTCTGGTATAAGTCTTCTGTGTATTCTAGCCACCTCTTCTTTATGTCTTTTGCTTCTTTGAAGTCTCTACCATTTTTGTCCTTTATCATGTCCATCTTTGCACAAAATGTTCTTTTCATAGCTCCAGTTTTCTTGAACATATCTCTATTTTTTCCCTTTCTATTATTTTCCTCTATATCTTTGCATTGTTCATTTAAGAATGCCCTCCTGTCTTTCCTTGCTATTCTTTGGAAGTCTACATTCCATTTTCTGTAACTTTCCCTAACATTTTGTTTCCCTTCTCTTCTCTGATATTTGTAAGGCCTCGTTGGACAGCCACTTTGCTTTCTTGCATTTCCTTTTCTTTGGGATGGTTTTTGCTGCCTTCTGTACAATTTTACAAGCCTCCATCCAGAGTTATTCAGGCACTCTGTCCACCAAATCGAGTTCCTTAAATATGTTCTTCACTTCCATTGTGTATTCAAAAGGGGATTTGGTTTAGATTATATCTGACTAGCCCAGTGGTTTTTCCTACTTTCTTCAGTTTAAGCTTGAGTTTTGCTTTAAGAAGCTGATTATCAGAGGCACAATCAGCTTTGGCCCAACCACTTCATTAGCTCTGCAGCTACTCATACTTGTCCTCCACTCTTCCTCAGTAGCATGTTGGATGCCTTCCGACCTGAGGGGCCCATCTTCCAGCATCATATCTTTTAGCCATTTGTTTCTGTCCGTGGAGTTTTCCTGGCAAAGATACTGGAGTGGCATTGCCAGTTCCTACTCCAGGTGGATTGTGTTTAGTCAGAACTCTCCACTATGATCTGTCTGCCTTGGGTGTCCCTGCACGGCATAGCCCATAGCTTCTCTGATTTACTCAAGCCCCTTCGCCACGACAAGGCAGCAATCCATGAAGGGGTTAAAATATATACATATATATATATATTTGTAAATGGTATATCACTGAATTGGCTTGAGGCAGCAGGAAGCTGGGTTTTATTGTGAATTTATTTAGTGGTATCATTTCCCCCTGAATAAAGGTTTTATTCTGCAGCAGCTCAAGCAAAGTGATAGCTAATCAATGTAAGTTTGTTACTTGCAATCACACATACAGGAACTGTACACAAACTGAGCAATTCTACCCTCACTTAAAAAAAAAATTGCTCATGCCAGGGACCCAAAAGTGTGTGGGCCAGTTTTGCAACTGATTCTTGCATTGTATGGTTACCAGAACAGGGAGTGAACCTGCCTGTCCCCAAAGTGGTTGAAACCTAAAACAAAGTGCCGTCTGATTGCATCCTTAGGTTCCTGTCAGTTTGGACTGTATTTTAAGTCAGTTGGGCTCTGAAAGTGGCAGAAGATCTGCTGTTTTGCCCTTAACGTAACCCCCATTTTATTTATATATTAGATTTATATAGCACCCATCTAGAATGTGTCTACTCTGTGTGGTTAATAGTTGATTGTTGAACTAATCTTATTCTCTGCTCATTTTGAGCTGTCTTTGGTTTCCATTTATTAAAGTTGGTATAGCCCTGCTAGGTCCGATGAAATTTCTAGCCCCTTTCAGAGCTTCCCCAAAATCATGTATTCACTGAACACACAGAGTAGGTAGTGCAACCATTATCACTGGCGTCATAAGCAGTGTCAGTGAGGAGTCTAATATGTGGCTTCAGATCTTCCAAAAATAAAGTCAGAGGAGCAGAACCTTCAAGCTGGGGAACTACTGAATTTGGCCCACCCTCCAAACATTTACTGAATATATGAATCCCACCAAGGTATTCTGCAATAAACATTAAAAGATGTACATGGGAAGGGGAGTGCCTTAGCCTCACCCTCTGTCCTCATTTTCCCTGTGTGGAACAAGGCAATCTGAAAAAGAGAGCTTGTGTGATATATGCAGGTTCTCAACACAAACATAAACCTGATAAATCAGAGGTCTCAATCACATGGGCTGCCAGGGGTGCTTGGACAGGTTCTGTACCCTTTCCTCCAGTGCCAGAATGTCTTGATGTTCTGCTTCTCATGTCCTCAGGGTGAGCTTTGTTACATTTCTGTAGCCCATTCCTCTAAATATAGAAATATGCCCTCTGTTTTTGCACCAAATAAAAGAAGCACGGATGCTGTATATTTGAGTCCCTATTATTCTTCATATGCAACAGTCAACAATATGGTATTTAATGTGACATTGCGGCACTTAAGTGCATTAACTGTTCTGCCAAGACCTCTAATTAGTGTCTCAGACAGTTCCCCACCCCCCAGTGCAAGACATTTAGTATTGCTGTCCCGGGAGAAATTGCATTGTTAATTACTAGCCTCTTAAAACCTTTTGGAAAATTCATCTGGCAGTTACTGGCTTATCTCTTTGCAAGAGAAGATAGTCTGCCCATTGTAAAGAATGAGCTCCCACACATCCCAACATTTTGTAACATGCCCCCAAAAATAAAGGGTTGTTCAGTTTTGTTTTGTTTTTTAGTCTCAAAAACTTGCACAGAGAATTTTGTGGCTTCTTTTTGTTTGCCTAACACTAAAACAGAGTTTTCAACACAACAGAGGTGTTGTATACTTCTTGTGCATTACACTATCTAAGTGATAAAATAGGTTAATTTACCCCTTATCCTGTCCAGCTTCCATAAAAAAGTTTATGCAATTAATTATATTATTTATTCCTGTAAAGGGGATTTAACGTTTTAATTTCATCCATTGATTTGCATGGTGTTTTTTTCTCTCTCCTAAGGTCACACACTTATTTGACAATGGAGGGACTGTCTTCTTTGCCATTTTCATGGCCATCTGGGGTAAGTGCTTTTCTCCATCTGTCACCGGGCAAGAAGGAATGAAAGGTTACTCTCAGTGGTGCTTGACATTCGAAATGAACTTTAAGAGGAAAAAAAATGTTGAATTTGTTTTTATTCTGTGTGCCTGGGATAGGCATTACTACACATTTCTGAAACTTGTTCAGATTGTTTGAACTTGTTCATTCTTTATGAGAACACAATGACATGACATTCTTTGGGATGGTGTTCTGGATGCCAGGGATGGGTGGCTTCAGTGTGTCATTGTATACATTCTCTTCACAGTCTGTGGTCCAAATGAGGGACCTCACACCAAAATGTTTACATTAAACTCCCCACACAAATACATACACAGCATTTGGACCCAAGCCTTCACTGATAGCTGCTAAGAGTCATTTCTAATCCTGATTAAGATAATACACTCTTCAGAAACACAAGTGGCCGGTGTAGTATCTCTGTTGTCTCTGACTCTGAACTGCTGGAGATCAGGCTGCTTTCAGCTTGTGAAAGAAAGCAAAGTAAAATCTCCGAAAAGTACATGGCTTGAGTGTTCATTAAAAGGCTTCAGAAGGATTATTCTCTATTTCACAAGTGCAGTCGTTTCAGTGCTAAAGGCAAGATGGAGCTCAACAGCCTGCCATGAGATTAAAAGGCGTCTTTACTAAAAAAAAAGCAAGTCATGTTTTTTTAAAAAATGCTGCTCAGTTAGGCTGAATTATAACACTGCAAAAAAAAAAAAAAAACCCAAATGAAATGACACACATTTCTCACATTTAGGATGATTAAACGGAAGTAAAAATCCTGCAGCCAATGTTTTCGCTGGTAAATCCTAGCATATACAATTCTCTTTGAAGGCTAGAGGGACTGAGGGACAGGGGAGGTGAAGGACTCTGCTTCTCTTGGCCTTGAGCAGCTTCTCTCCACTCCCTGACAAAAATACAGCCTCTCTCTGAGCCCCTCCTCTTCCATCCTTTCCCATCACTGCCCTTTTTTTTGTCTCCTGTCCTGAAGCACCTCACTTCCCCAAGAGATGTGCTTTTTGGCTCCTTCCTAAGCTGCCCCTCACAGCAGTCCCCTTCCCTTTCCCCTGTGCTTCTACCCATTTTAAAAAAGGGATTCTAGCCCCTGTCCTCTAAGTTAGCCTGCTGTGCCCAGGTGGAAGATGTGTTTCATCATCAGTGTTAGAAGTAAGTTTCAACTGTCAGTTTGGGTTGCTTTTATACACAGAATGAGGGGAAAGGGCACCCTGCCATCTCTCTGTGGCAGCCAAACATCTTGGACTGGCTCTTCCTGGAACTATTTAAATATCCACATGTGAATTTCAAGATTCTGGTTTTATCTCCCCAAATCTTCTTTGAGATACTGCAATCCTGTATTGGGCTGTCCCTGTCATGAGTGAGTCAGTCACCTCCAGGAGCAGCGGGCACTAGGTATAGCAAATCTCCTGCTCTCCCTTCTCCGGTGGCCCTCGTAGATGCCTTGCCACTCTGTGAAAGTCTATGAACTGGAATTTCTGGCCACCTGTGAATGTTGCAACTGCTGCCGCTGCCTCATCGTCTTCCTTTTCCTGGAGCACAGCCAACTGCCCCTACCACCACTTCCTTGTCAAGGAGGGAGGAATGTCCTCCTGAATGAGAGGCACTTTCCTTCCCACTTGAGGTAGACTGATTCTCTCACATTCATACTAATTGTGATGATAACATTATTATTATTTAAAAAGTTGTGTCTAGAGTACACATATTCTGCAGCATCCTCACCATCAGTCTTAATAAACGGTTGTTGTAGGTTTTTCAGGCCGTTTGGCCATGTTCTGGAAGTTTTTCTTCCTAATGTTTCCCCAGTCTCTGTGGCCGGCATCTTCAGCTGTGGGATCCCACAGCTACAAATACTCAACAATCCCACACACTACACCAGAACACAGACATAGTTCTGACTCCTGTCCTCTGAAGATGCCAGTCACAGAGACTGGTGAAATGTTAGGAAGAAAAATCTCCAGAACACGGCCAGACAGCCCAAAAAACCTACAACAACCATCAGATCCCAGCCATGAAAGCCTTCGAGAATACAGTCTTAATAGAGTTTGTCTAGAATCAGTAGAAAATAGATTGCAAACAGAGACTTCGTACAAGCGTCAGATTGTTGTATATATTCCTATTTGAATCCTAGAATATGCAATGACAACGCTGATAAATGTTACAAAGTGGCATTATTATCCTAATATGCAAACGAACAGTTATTGAATTCCAAACATGTAGGACTGTGAATGGGAAGGGGAATCCAAAATAAATAATATGTTTGCAAAGATAAGCAAGTGTAATGCTTGTATTCTCAAAGGCTTTCACAGCCAGGATCCGATGGCTGTTGTGGGTTTTCCAGGATGGTTGGCCATGTTCTTAAGGTTTTTCTTCCTAACGTTTGGCCAGTCTCTGTGGTTGGCATCTTCAGAGGATAGTAGTAAGAACTCTGTGCTCTGGTGCAGTTTGTTGGATAGTTCAGTATTTATAGCTATGGGACCAGCTTTTTGTCCTTTTTGAGAGATTGGGTGATTATGGTAATCAGCATGTTTTTTGTTGTGGGTGTATTGTTGTGATAAGGGGGAGAGATGACCTGTCATTGTGATTGATGGGTATCATTAGCTAGTCTTTTGTATGCAGTGATCACTGGTCCTTGTGACTGGGTAGAGTTTGTTAACATTTTGCAGGCTGTATTTTTCAGTGCTGGGAGTGAGGCCTTGTTGAGTTTTAGACTTTCTTCTTTTTTGTTGAAGCTCTGCTGGTGTTTGTGGATTTCAATGGCTTCTCTGTGCAGTCTAACATAATCATTGCTGGTGTTGTCCAGTATTTCGATATTTTGAAATAGAATTTCATGTCCAGCTTGTTTTAGGGCATGTTCAGCTACTGCCGATTTTTCCAGTTGTTTTAGTCTGCAGTGTCTCTCATGTTCTTTGATTGTCGTGTGGATGCTGCATTTTGTGGTTCCAATATATACCTGACCACAACTGCAAGGTATCCGGTATACTCCTGCAGTGGTGAGGGGGTCCCTTTTTGCTGACTGTAACATTTGTTGTATTTTTGTGGTGTGCCTGAATACTGCTTGTAGGTTGTGCTTTTTCAAAAGTTTTCCCATGTGGACCATGGCCCCTTTGATGTATAGAAATACTGTATTTGGGGGTGGCTGTTTTTCCTCTTCAGTTTGGTGTTGTTTTCTTGATTTGATGGCTCTTTTGATTTCATTCTTGGAATAGCCATTTGCCTGTAGGGCCCAATTCAGATGGCTGAGTTTGGTGCTAAGAAATTGAGCTTCACAGTTCCGATTTGCACGGTCTACCAGTGTTTTGATTATGCCTCTTTTTTGCTGTGGGTGGTGGTTGGAGTTTTTGTCTAGGTACTGGTCTGTTTGTGTGGGTTTTCTGTAGACCTTTTGTCCCAATAGGAGGTCAGTTTGTGTATGACCATTACATCTAAGAAACGGAGTTGGCCCTCTGTTTCTTTTTCCATGGTGAATTGTATATTTGGGTGGATGCTTCTTTAAGGGAAAGCCATGTCAACAGATCAACACAAATCCATTGAAGACCAAAGCTAGGTGGGAGAACAGGACAGACCTATGAGATTTGTTACATTTACACACATAGCTTGTTATATTTTTGGCATTTATTTTTATTATTTATTTTATTTAAAACATTTCTACCCCGTCTTTCTCCTTAAGGACTCAAAGTGGCTTACATCATTCAAAGACAATATTTAAAGCCAAAAACAACAAGTATACAAATACTAAAAAAGGACGAAAAAAGTATCATCGTAAATGATGGTAAACAGAAGCAACATCAAAACACATTCATAGCAGCAAGGCACAATAATCCATTTAAGAACCCCACTCAGGCAGTGGGGAATTAAGGGAAAGCTTGCTTGAAGAGAATAGTGGTTGGCTTTATCGATTTGTATAACCTCCTATTTGCCTTGCATGTTTGCTTAGAAGGGGCCTTGTATGCTTTGTAGAAAGTGCATATTAGCACATTTTTAGGAGCTTTCCCTGTAGAATCATCTGTAGTCTCCTGAGACTGCACCATATGTGCAACTATGTTCCTGACAGGAGCAACTGAATGGTTGGTCTGAGCAATGCAAGCTTTATGGCAAGTTTCTTACTATTAGCAAAAGAAAGAAAGGAAGTCCTTCAGGGGGAAAACAGCTGGTATTTAGGAACATCAGTAACACTACAGTGGAATACAGCTTCTACATGGGCCACTGTGTTTACCATTCTGAGCTGAGAGATCTAGGTTTTTGGCTTGTTGTACAGCCTTTATTTTCTTTCCTAGCTATTCTGTTTGGTAGAAGTAGTATGTATAGTCAAGAAGAATGTCAAGATTTGTAATCACAGCTTGGTTGTGACCAGAACAGGTGAGTCCATTTAAATTTTGGGTCAAGCCTCCTCCCAATTGACACATGAGCTGCCCATATAGCAGCAAATGATTATGTGTACTTTCTCATGACCTCTACTAATTCCTCCTTGCTATAACAGGGCACACATTTCTTCTTGCTAAATAACAAGGCTTATATTTCATTTCCACTGAAAGCTTTAGATAACACTGAGGAAGTGGTTGTGGTTCCCCACCCCAGAAATAGGACTGGAATCCCTTCAAAATGTAACATTTGACTGAGGATTCATCTTGACTAGCAAATGGCCCTCACATATTTCTCATGTAATATTTACAATTTCTTGCACTTAAAGACTTGCACAGCTTGTGAGAACATAAAGCCCACCAGCTATTGGGAAGTACCATCTGGAAGTGCAAAACAGGGAGGGGATATATAGAGCATCTGCCAGGCCATAGTATATGGCTGGTGGCTATAGTCTCCATGATGGATCAGAAGGCATGCAAGTCTGCTCTACACAGTTATCAAGCAGGTGCAATTTTCTGGCTCATTTCCAAACATCTTTTATGTGCCAAAAGTGATGTTGAAGTTAATCACTCTTCTGCCAACTATAAAAATATGCACTGCAGATAATAAGTGTGTAGTATAGAAAGGGAAATTATAATAATTTTGGTATCTCCTGTTGATTTTTAAGGTCTCAGTAAAAGTTGACACCATCATAAAATCACTCACCTATTCAAAAATCTGTTACTTGAGAAAATTGTCTAAGTATAAATCTTCTTAATTTTAATGATGATCTTAATCCTTTTCAGGGATGTTTGCTCTGTGAGGCAGAAAGTGGGAAAAGTACAACTAGCACTAAGATTATTAATTAGTGGTGTTAGTACAGTAGTTACTTTCTATTTTTGTGGTACTGGCCTCATTCCATTTAAAAGCCAAATATTAGAAACATAATTCTTTCAAAAAAGTTAGTAATTTAATTTTAAAAAAATTCATGTCTTGATTTTTGCCATCCATTTTACTCAAATCTTCTCTTCATGCCTTTGTATAAACTGTCATAGGACCATCCAATCCAATATTCTGTTTCCAGCGACTGCTTCTTAGATGTTCCTGGATGTGCACAAGCAGGGATATGCAGCATGTGGTAGTCTAAAGCAGGATGTTTCCATTCTGGAACTTCCATTTATCTAGCATGGCTACTAACATTTGAAGACTGTTCTGGCACACTTTTTAAAAATCATGGATGTGCAATTTTGGCCCTGTAGATGTTACTGGACTGCAAGTTCCAACAGCCATAGCCAGTGTACCCAATGGTGAGGGAAGAGTTATTTAAACAACTGGGTTATACATCTCATTACATAATAATTACCTTGGGTGGAGGGATGACTCATGACCGGGGCCAGAGGCAGTGCCTCCATCCAAAAATGTTGGGGTTGGGGCCCCATACCAGTCCACAAACTAGTGGACTGGGTATAAATATGAAGAACCTGAATAAGGCTCTTTCACATGTACAAGTTCCTGAATTGATGAGTACACAGAGCCTACACCATATATACCTGAATTATCTACTACAATGGTTGCTATGGGTTTTCCGGGCTGTTTGGCCATGTTCTTAAGATTTTTCTTCCTAACGTTTCGCCAGTCTCTATGGCTGGCATCTTCAGATGTCCTCTGAAGATGCCAGCCACAGAGATTGGTGAACCATTAGGAAGAAAAACCTTAAGAACACGGCCAAACAGCCTGGAAAACCCACAACAACCATCGGATCCCGGCCGTGAAAGCCTTCGAGAATATCTACTACAAATTAAAAATAATAGGTAGAACTTTTAATTTCCCATGAAATTAATATCCATGAAGCAGTAACACTGACATAGAGTACTCCACTCATGTATTGGTGCACCACTAGCCCATGGAATAGTTCCCCCCCCCAAAAAAAAGGTTGAATGAATTTGTAAACAAAGCAGGGACCAACAGAGATTGCTTTCACACATTATCCAAAGCTGTGCATATCAGCTGACAAAATATTAGTGCTACCTGAAAACATATTTCAAACCATTATGGATCCATATTTTTAATACACACTAAAACACCAGACAAGCATGGGTGTGAATTTTTTTTTTCAGTTGGTTGCACTTTTTCAGGATACTAGCTTGCAAGGGGTGTTGAAGTCATCTCATCCATTGGAATTGTATCATGTGGTGCTTCTTTGCTGTTCTGGGCTGCCCTCTCATTGGCTGTTGCAGGGTTGTAGTACGACAGATCTCCAAGGCTTGTGTCTAAAGGCTCAGGTGCATTGTCAAGTCGCAGAACTGCAAGATGTATCAATAGATATATAGAGACTTTAATAAAATATATCCCTCATGCTTCAAATTATTCCCAGAATCCAAGATTATTCAGAAGGAGTAAACCTGGCTTTTCTTTTAACTGATTCATAGTGCTATTATAAGCATGTATAATTACCGGTAATCCCTATTGAGTTCAATAGGACATATTCCCAAATAAATAGGACCACAGTATCCACAGGGACTGATTCCAATTCAACACCACCACCATAGATGCGGAAAACTGTGGAAATGCAAACCCTATATATATATAGCATAGTCTCTTATTCTCTCTAGTGGCTAGTTCTGGTAATACACCTTAGGACCACATATTTCAGAGGGGTCTTATTTAATATTTTCAGGCAGGGAATAACTGAAACTGTGGGTACTGATCCTGAGGATACAGTGGTCCTACTGTATAGGATTGCAGCTTAGCAGAGTATCCGCAGGTTGCAGAAATACCACTATGTCATTCATAGTTTAATGCTCAGTAGAGTCAATTGTATCTTAAAAGTTCACAACTAAACATAAAAGACTTGATGCTAAACAGTCTTACAGAGATCAATTTGGGATACATTCTAACCCTATTAGAATATCTAATAAAAGTGGGGAAAAAAACATTCCTTCCTTCCTTGTCATTTGTAGGCTGCCTTTCTCCTGATGAGGGGATTCAAATTGGTATATCACATGCTAAGGGTCATAGTGACTTCACAAAATATTGGCTGAAATCCTATTGGCATAAATTTAAGCCACTCAAGACAGATGATATCATCATCTGGGTATGGATGCCTTTCAAATTAAAACTTTCCTATCCTCTCCTTGAGGTTCTGAGGCTCCCTCAGGATGGTGCTGGGGAGCCTTTAATATTGGAAGATCACTGCCTGTGGTTCCACCGCCTGATCAGAACACTAGCAGCAATCTGATGATGATTTTCCTGTATTCCCTGAATCTAGGACTAACACACTTCACCTAAGCATCTGACCTACCCATGCAGTTATTAGCTGTATATTGGCTACATAAATAATAGATTATGTTGAAGCACCTCCTCTGAAATGTGTTCTTGTTATTTACAACTGCCAATTTAATATTATAATGATATAGCAAGTATATTAATGGGATATTACACTAATGTCAATGGGAGAACTTTGTCCCTAATGCTGACTATTGCACTGGGTTGTCAGGTGGGGGAGAGATGACTGTTTTTAATGAGAACATAGATGGAGAATGAAGGCCCAGATCCCTCCACCCCTGATGCTGTGTCTATCGCTGCATTACCATCCCAGTCTGCTATTTAGTTAGTTAGTTGAATATTTTGACTGCCAGTCACATTGTTAGTATCATATATAGTCAGTCCTCCTTACCCAAAGCAAACTGTAGTAGTCTGAGTTTCAGTGCAAAGTTTTCACAGGGACCTCCTTTTGGGAATTTATATTCTGGCTTTGCTGTTCCTCACTTTGTTTATGGCAGCGATCCCCAAGATTTTTGGGGCTGTAGACCGGCTGGGGGCAGCAAGTTCCATGTGCAGGGGGTGGGGGCACACCATGCTCACACAGTAGGTGTGTTGCACTTGTGAGGGGTGCAACCCCCCATGTGAGCATGACACACCTATCGCAGGCATGACACTCCCCGCATGAGCGTAACATGCCTACCGTGGGTGCAACATGTCCCCCCTTAGTGTGACACCCCCCCGTGTGAGCATGACACGCTCCCCATACAAGCGTGATATGCCCACCGTGCATAAGTTCGGGATCAGAGATCCATATCCGCAGCCTAGTTCCAGCAAGTCCAAGGACTGGCACTAGGCCGTGGACCGGGGGTTAATGACCCCTGGTTTATGGAACAGCTTGTAAATGAATTTATGTGCAGTTTTTCTGGCAGAATATATCAATCCATAGACTACTCTTAGGAGGTGGATCCTTCACATTTTGAAACGTAGATTTGTTCCCACTAAAGGTCCCATTTTGACTGCTTTTCTGCTGCTAATAATTGCACAGGGTATGGAGTAATGTCACCCTCAGTACAATAACTAGTACAATAAGTCTGAAATTCAAAGGCATAATATGCCACCAGTCTGTTTTAGTTCCATGCTACAAATAATGGAAAAGCCATGACAAACTTAATAAGTGCCATTTGGAGATTTGCTCTGAAGCATTATGAGATAATATTTTGTAAGGAGCAATTTATGGGTGGGATTTGTTGTAATAAAAGCACTACATTTGAGGTAGAAAAGGATGTTGGTGTGTAATATTTGTTTTCATTTTTCATGACTGTATGAAGTAGAATTTGCATCTGTATGCATTATGGCTTGGTCCTTATTCCACTTCATTTAAAAATTAATTTTGTTTGCATAGATGATATTGCCATTTGAATAAAACAAACCTTTCTATGCATGTATGATGTTTGTCACAATACAATCTTTAGATCATGTATTAAATTGTACTTTTGCTTGCCTGCATGCAGGAGCACTTAAACTGATATGTGAACATCATTTTATTTTATTTTATCCACCTTTTGAGGGACTTCAGAGTAAAAGGGTTTGTATGTGGTGGAGAAGTAGATGAGGAGCAGGAGTTTACTCATGGATGGAAAGTTATTTTGTCCCCCTGCTTTCTTTCCTTTCCTTCTTCCTCCCAGCTTTGGCCAGAATCTTTTTGTGTAGCTATGCAAAGGGTGTAACTTCTGGAGGCAAACTGCCAGAAGTTAAGAAATAATTACATACATTATCAGTTATATGCTGAGTCACACAGCTCAGTATGCAACGGATAATAATGTCTTTAAGGCAACCATTTGGCAAAAGCTTTTGGACTTTTGAGTAGCATCTTAGCTAAAAAGAAAAAAAAGCTGTTTGGTGTTTTGGAAATGCAAGCAATATGGCTGTTTGCACAACTCAACACTATCATAAATAAAAGCAATCAATGCAACTATAAGCTCAATTTGCTCCAACATTTCATTACCTGGATCATTTCTTGTGTCATCGTAAAGCCTCTGGTGTCCAAATGATTCAGATTTTCTTTTTGTACACATAAAATATCCAGCTAGGCCGATTAGTGCTGATCCTAGCACTGCGCCTACAACTGCACCAAATACAACTGCTCCATGGTTGTGATTTTCTGAAGGGGGGGGGGAGAGAGAGAGAGATTTTAAGCAATGACATCACTCTTGCAAAGCTTTAGGATTCCCCTGTCTTGAAATACTGAAATTTTTCATTGAGCACTCCTTCTTTATAAGGATGATAGCATTCCTTTGGATACTGATTGTATGGGAAAGATACTAAGAAAGTAGTAATGGAGATAAGAGTCTTCACCACGATTATACAAGGAAAGCCACATGCCATATGCACCAGCTAATAAAAATGCCAAGCTCGTATAGAAATGTATGGCATCCATGCCAGTTCTCACATACAGAAGTGAGGAGCTGAATGCTGGCATATTTGTCATGTAACAGTGAATTCTTCTTAATGAAATTGAGAGTAAAATGTTTCAACTGCCATGCCAGTCCCCAAATGTGAAGCTATCTGCTTTCTAAAGTCAAATAAGCTGCATCAATGGGCCATATGTATACATGCATATTAACAATTCACTATGTTTGTGTAACTAATGTATTGTGTAGTAATAGGTGTGGAAGCTGATAAACATTTACAAGTAGGCATACCACATGTAAAGGGGGGGGGACACAAAAGAGATGAGCAAGAAAGCCAGATAATGAAGAGGTCTGTTTATCTGTACAGCTAATTCAAGCCTTTGCAGTAACTGTATTAGGGCAATGTCTTAGCTATACGTTTTGTAACTGAAGTGTACAATGTGAGAGAAATGCAAACCACTAAACAGAACTACTTGGCTTCTGTCCTGAGAATTCTCACTATTTTACAGGTCTTCCATAATTTTAAAAAAACTATCGCTAAAAGTTTTTAATCTTTTCTAACTTCAGCATACCTTGTTGGTGTTCTCTGGCTTCTGAAGAACCACCAGTAAAACTGAGGTGCGGACTTGTTTGTGCAATTGTGTCTCTTGTAACAACAGTATTTTTTGTGGTCATAGTTGTGGGAGAATCATTTGTTAGATTGTTGTTGATATAAGTGGTTGTATCAGTCTTTTGTATTTCTCTAGGGGACACCATGGAAGTAAAATTAGCAGTGGCTGTGGTGAAATTCACTGTTGCTGTTTCTGAGGAGTTGACAGAGATTGTTGCTAGCAAGTCACTGCTGGTTGTGGTCATTTCTGAAGGAGGCAATGTTGTGTTGACATTTGCAGAAAAGTAAATTTCATCTTTTGTGGTAAAATTTGGCCATTGTGTAGTTTGAGGCAGTAAGACATCTTGAGAAGTTGCTGCTATACTGCTGTTGCTTTCAGAATTACTTTTTGTTACTGGATTTATTGCTGCATTGCTGTTGACATTTCTGGGTGATGTAGGAAGTGTTGTTTTAGAAGCCCCTGTAGGCGCTGATGTACTTGTAGTGATACTGTTTAAGCTGTCTGTAGAGTTGGCATTGACAACTTTGTGTCTGATCCACTGTAAGCTACTCAACAACAATGTTAACATCATTCCCTTGGAGATCAGCATTGTAACCCAAATATTTCTTTGATATGAAGATTCTGTGGAAAAATTAATAAGTCTGTATTTAAAAGTAAACATTTGAAGGGTCATAAGAATTTGCTCATTTGAAGAAATGATTTAATACATTTTTAAAACATATTTTGCTGTTCTGGTCCCTTGACTGTGTCCAGGATATACTGTATTTTTCTGTTTATAAGACAACACGAAGTATAAAACAATCCCCCTTTTCTAACCCCAAATTAGAAAATCCAGGGATCAAAGGGCTCCCTTTTTGCTTGTCTTGGCGAAAGGTAAGCCAAGCAACTGTCAAAGTGACTGCCGCTTTTCCTCCTCTTTTGAGAAGGCACTGAGCTTAGCAAAAAGGAAGGAGAAAGGGAGCAACGCCTCTCCTTCCTTTTTGCTAAAGCCCCGTCCCTTCGCGAAAGGCAGTGGTAAAGAGCTGCTTTCTGTGTATAACACAACCCTCAATTTTTTTCTCAAATTATTTAAGGAAAAGTGTCATTTTATACACAGAAAAATATGGTAGTTGTGAATCTAGATGCTTCTAGTCCCAAAGCTTTCTTTGTGGCATTTTCTGCCTTTTTCATTCCCTCCCCACAGATTTTCCAACCAGCAAAATGTCCTTAGCTTCTCACAAAATCTTGTGAGTAATTCCATAGACAAATTCTTTCTTCCCTCCATTATGACAGAAATGTTCTGGTGGATTATGGTTATCACCTGCACATGTTAGTGAACGGGAAATATTTTGTTACTCACCATAACCTGATGCAACTAGTGGTGATATGAGGAAGTGAAATAGCTATATAAAGGAGGGCAGGCCTTGCCATTGTTACATGTTTGATCAAGACAGTGCATTTGGAGGATTTTCCAACCAGTGAGGTAACAGGCACTTTTTCTCTCATGATTTGTGCATTTTGTGTAAAATGTCCCAGTACAAGCACGTTCATGTACACAAATGCACACGCATGTATGTACGCGCACACACACATACACACACACACACACACACACACACACACACAGAGAGAGAGAGAGAGAGAGAGAGAGAGAGAGAGAGAGAGAGAGAGAAAGGAAGCATAAAAAGATAAGGGTTTTTTGTTTTAAAAGGCATAGTGAATCCATCCTGCCTTTGTTAGATCCTGCAAGAATGCACATTTACCACATTTTCCAATAACGTGGATTTTACAGAAATGAGAAATGCAGTCTTGAAAATGAGCCAAAAAAAAAAAAAAAAAGAGTACAGCCAGCACGCGTTTATTTTTGCCCCACTCTTCATGGTTGAAGCCAGGCAATATTTGTATGGCTCAACTGGAATTGCTGGCCCTGTTCCCTGATTTGGTCCTAATCCCGCACTTTCCAATTTTCAATACTGTAAGAGTCTCTTTTTTCACAGCTCAGTTGAATAGAAAGTACAGTTTTGTTTCTTTTTTTATGATTGAGGACACATTGCTCTTATTGACAAGACCTTAATATCTGTCATTACTTGGGAGCTAGATGGAAAGCAGCCTACATTTTTAAAAATGTATTATTGTGTATTGCCAGCAACTGTTTTCTCCCAAATTCATGTCTCCACTTTCTGCTTTCTGATAGCCAAACAAAGGGGTGGAAAGTGAGGGAGAATGTGCACAGATATGCCAGTCACTTTACTGGTGATGTAGCTCCCTGAAGGAATGGCACATATTTACAATGTGGTTTGGCCGCAGAATCGAGAAACTTTTATATTTTATAATATCCGAGAAGGGAAGAAGCTAATCAATAGTGAACAGATCCATTCTTATGCAAAATAAGTGTTTATTACTTCATTGAGTTTCTGCATTTAATTAATTCCTTCCCCCATTCTGTAACTTTGTGGAAAAGGCAATCATACAGACTAATTACATTTAGATATGGGATATTCACATTTATCTCTCAAGGAAGACGAATATGAATATTGCTGTGAATAGCCCAGCTGGCACTTCTGACCACTCCAGCAAGGAGGCAAGATGAGTCCAAAGGACATAGCCACCTATGGTGGCAATATTTTTCTCCCCTGGGAGACGAATATGAATATCCCATCTCTAATTACATCCCATCTCTAATTACATTCCATTTTCCAAAACTGGGAAGAGTTATTTGTTTGTTTGTTTTTTTAATTTCTGACACTCTCTCTTATATGTTCTGACTGTTTCATGGGAGAACTTGCTTTAATAATAATTATGTGTCATCATCTTGATGGTGACCCATTCTGAAATTGCCGAGGAATGAAGTACCAAGAAGTGGCTTGTTATTCACTTCATCTAGTGGCATTAAGACTACGCATCTTGCCCAAGGCTACACAGGTTGTCTCTTCACGCAAGAGTCACTGTAGAGAATCAAATCCTGACACTCTGTACTCCATCTTGTCCACCCAGGACTATCTACACTTCTTGTATTCTTGCTATTGGATGTCTTGTGTCCCAGGTCAAACAGAAAGGTGAGATATAATTTAAACAAACAAATGAACAGGATCAAACTGTTTATCAGTCATTTTATGTATGTTGCTATTCATATGAGACAAAGCAAGTGTGACTGCATGCTCCCCAGAAGCCTACATTTACTGTATATATTACTTTAATGTACATCAGCAGATGTATTAGGTTATAGTTGTACACCCTTATGTGTACAGTAGGACCGTTATCCAAGGAATTAGTATCCACTTATTCACTTATTCACGGTCTAAAAATATTAAAAGGAAAAAGGAAAAAAATATTTTTACATGTATTACCAAAACCAATCACTAGATGGAGCCAAAGACAGTCTGATAAATACTTGTTAGTGAAGAATACTGTACATAGCATAGTATCTGGCCCCCTCTAGTGGCCAGTTCTGGTAATGCATGTGAAAATAGTTTTGTCCTAATTTTTTCCCTTTTACCCTGCTATTTATCTATCTGTTTGTCCGTCCGTCCATCGGTCCGTCGGTCCGTCCGTCCGTCCGTCCGTCCGTCCGTCCATCCATCCATCCATCCATCCATCCATCCATCCATCCATCCATCCATCCATCCATCCATCCATCCATCCATCCATCCATCCATCCATCCATCCATCCATCCATCTATCTATCTATCTATCTATCTATCTATCTATCTATCTATCTATCTATCTATCTATCTATCTATCTATCTATCTAGTGTTCACTATTAATCTATCTAGTGTTCGCTATTATCCAGTTTTCAGTGTCCGGTGGGGGGACTTAGAATCAATCCCCAGCTGTTATGGGGATCTTACTGTACATGAAAATTATAGTAACATAGCATTGTGCAGGTGTGCTACCTGCAAAAATTCCTGCAGGTGCTTTTTCATTTGTAAATAATGGAATTATTTGCTAGAAAGTCTCTGTATATACATTCAGCAAATAATTCTATTATTTCCAAATACTAGAGTAACTGCAGGGCTTTTCATTAGTTGTGTCCCGTCAAGTAAGAACTGACATAGCAACTTTAATAGGGCTTTCAATGTAAGTGAGATATTTTAAGAGGTGGTGTTACCCATTCCATACTCCCAGTGAGTTTCTTTGGCTGAGTGAGGATTTGAACCCTGGTCTCCAGAGTCCTAGTTCATCACTCTGTCCACTAAGACACACAGTTCTTAGGAAGGGACAAACCTGCATCATAGTGTGCTACCATAACTTTTGTGTACACAGATGTGTATAGAACTATAACACTTCTGCTGGTGATTATTAAAATATTATATTTGCTGCCCAGAGTAGACCTTTGGTCTAGATGGGCGGGGTAGAAGTCCAATTTAAAAAATAAGGTTTCTTAGAAGCAAGCACTCCCCCCTTATCTTGCCTCTAAACAAGACAAGATGGAAGATGCTTGCTCCCCAGAAACCTAAATTTATTGTTTTCATGTACAGCAGCAGACTAATACACTTAACATTAGGTCTGTTCCTGCTTGCTTGCTTGCTTCCTTGTTTGAATTATATCTCACCTTCATTTCAGAATAGGGACACAAGGCATTTCACAAGAATAATGAAGCAGATATAGATACAAACAGACAAAAGGAAGTGCAGATGTAAAGAGACAAGAATTATAATGCTGAAATTCTGTTAAAGCAATTAAAATATTGCTAAATTAAAAAGCAAATTTTAAAAATACTTCATAGTTTGGGCAGGCTACTATGATATACTACTTTCAACATGTAGTTCCACCTTAAATATGTCCCCTTGAACTCTGTGGCTAGAATTCACTTACATACTCAGCCAGATAAGGACAATCACAAAAGTGTTTCTCACTCTCTTGACAGGTTATTTGCCTGAAAGGGCAAGCACTGATTGTGACATCAGTCATAAGACCAGTCATGTCTTATGGAGCACTTCAGAAGAAACAGAATTTACCTTATATACAAATAAACATGGATAGGATTTTCGGTCATGAAACTTCAAAATGCTTAACTTAGTTGAATCTTACTCCCTATGTTCATTATAATCTTCTTCACGTATTATCTGTGTTGCAGAAAGAGTTTCCATGTATGGAGAGATTAGTGTCCATTAATGTCCCTGCATGGAACCTGAATACACAAGAGTTTATTCATTTTCCCAATGTGGATGCCTGTGCCCAATGCATACATATCTGACGATGCTAAATTTCATTATGCCAAGGATGGAAGTCTGGCCCTCCTACATCTGGAATGCATGCAGATAATATACAGGGGACTTGTTTCCTCCTCCCACTTAGGTTTCTCCTCCATGGTGGACTTAGTCTTCCAATGACGTCTTCCCTTGATTTTAAAGTATTTTGAGATATTTAGCAAATGAGGTCAGAATATATTTATAGAAATCCTCATTTCTTTTCTTTGCAAATGTTCAGCCTACAGCCAAATGCAAAATAACAACTGATTATTTGCTAGATTTGATTTTGTTCTAAATAGAACTACAGTTTTTAATTGGCTCAATTCTTTTTCCCCATTAAGTGGTAGTCTTCAATATGTAATTAATCTGCTTATCCTGGGTTACAAATATATTGACCAGGTATATAAAACTGTCATATTCTGTGTTCACATTTTTTTCCCACAGTATAAATGATAATTATAAAACCACAGGAAGAACAAATAAAATATTAAGTAAGCTTTTAGTATGCTCTCAAGATTTCCGTTCCAGGCTTATCCGTGCTCGTTGTTTTCCTCTGGCACAACTCACTTTTCTTTCTATCAATAGGCATTTCATTACCAAACAAAGTGAGTTTTGTCATATTTTTTATTTTACCTTGGCTGTAAAGTGAAACCCCCAGGAGAAATTACCAAAAGTTCACTTAGCTAAAGCTTTCATTTATAGTGCCTGATTCTGAAATCACTGTACTCACAAAACAAAAGTCTTTTGTGTGGGGTATCCTTGACACTATAATTTTCCACTTGGGAAGAAAAGGTGGGGGGGAATGGAGCATATTTATAGTTGTATTATTTCTAGAAATCTTTTTATTTCTAATAATTGAATGACTTTCCCTTTTTTAAAAATCCTCTTCTTCCCTTTCCTTATTCTTCTATTGATTAAAACAATTTTTAAGCATACATAGTCTCTTGAGACTGAAGGATGCCTACAAGTGCGTGCACATATATTTTCACATACTCTTTACAGAAAAGATGGAAATTTAGTATTCCTTTTATCTACCTTCTATTCTCCATATTTGAATTTTGCCTCCTCCACAGTATGGTTTCTTAAAGTACTTAAAAATAATAGAAAGGAAAAAAATGAAAATCACACAAAAACTATTAACTTAATATATCTGTCTATATAGAACAAAATCTTACTTGTCCGCCTGATACACCCCAAGGGGCTTGAAATTAATGTAATAATTGTTGATTTATAGTGTATTAATTTATGAATCTACTAATCCTTAATCTTATTTCCAGCTTCATTAAATTAGCCATATAAAGTGAGATGTAAAGAATGTCAATGTAAGTTGAGGGTTCTGAAAAGGACAGAGAAAACTACTGCAGTACAGGGTTACACCAGAGCATTTCTTAACAGCAAATGCTTGGGAGATTTATAAGCAGCTATGTCTACCTTTTAACTGGAAAGAACCAATATGAAAAAAACCACAACTTCTGGTCTCTGTGCCTGCTTCTAGATGTCACTGATGCAGACAGACACCATTTACAAGTTTTGCTCTCATTCTAGCTCTCCTCCCTGAAGTACCCCAGTCAGGAGACACTGAATTCTGTGCCCTCACTACTTTTGCTGCCAGAGTGTCTTTAAGTTTCATTTCTCAAGAAATCACTCCAGAATGCCTGAGAAATAAGTTTCACTTTCTCTTCTTCTTTTAGCAAGCAGGAACTTAGCCATTTGCTTTCTAATACAGTATATAAAAGTAAACTGCACTCTGAATATTAGGAATTATTATTACAGGTATTTGGAACCTCCACTGCCTTGTGGCTATATCCACTCATGGAAAAGGCTTCAGGAGTTAACCTCGAGGCAAAATCCGGAGTTGGAGTCCCGAAGGCAGCATGTGTCGTTCTGCCAACTCTGCGACATTGCTGGAACCAGTTGTATTGGCTCTTGCCTTTCCATTGGACCATTTCAGCAATGTGGAGAGGGGGGATCTGCTGCTTGGGTAACAGCCTATCCTCCATATTACCTTACCCGGGCTTCATGCTCTGGAGAGGACACTCCTCGATTCAGAGCATGTTACCATAGTCTCTCGAGACTGAAGGATGCCTATGCATTTGGAACTCTCAGATTCAAATTTGGGTATACTGGAACTATCCAAATATGGCACTATTTAGTAAATGCCAAATATTTCCCAATCTTAATACTTACCCCTAGAACTAATACTCACATAAACCAATGGTAAGAAAATGGCATTGCTGCATCAGCAGCTTCCCATTCCTTGAGATGAAGGTGGGATTTTGTGACCTCTCTATCATGAGTCATGAGGTGGGGTAGGCAAAGACAGAGAGAACATCAGAGCTGCTTTTACTCCAGCTGATCATGGGAAAGAGCACAATAAACAGGCCCAGAATTTAGGTAAAACCTAGCTAACAAAGAAATATGACAAATAATATCTCTGTGTGTTGACAGCCGGACAAGCAGCAAAATGCAACTAGCAGTAGCTGCCATTTTTGCTAGGGTTTATGGTTCTTCCTGTAGTTCCCATGACATGTGGGGAGGTTTTTTTTTAAGTCTATGGTTATGGCCCACCTACAAGAAGGCTCATGAGTAATGATCGGCCTGTGCTTCAAATGGCTCAACTCACACAAGTATTTTTTTTTTTAATTCAACCCTCTTCCCTCACTCCTGGGTTTTGGGAGTGCTGACGGTGCACACTCCGAGCAAACATGAAAGCATAGTTGCATTGATCCAGTGAATCCTGACACCAGGTATGCTTCTATGAGATAGGTGTGTGGAGAAATGTGCCTGGACGTCAAAGCCATCCCACACCCTGCTTCAGTGCTGCTTACTCTGATTGGTCTCCTTGCCTGGAGATGCAGCAGTATCCTGAAGCATCAGCTGCTTCCCTGAGAGCTGACAACCTCAGAGGGGCTAAAATTACTTCACTGTCCCACTGGGCAGGGCACCATTTAAAGATGGCAGCAGATCATGTGTGGTCACTTAGGGCCATAGGTTTTGGGTGCAGGGAAAGAGAGACCAGTGTAATTTATTTGAACTTTTTAGCTGCTTTTTCTTAGCAGTTGGTCAATTCTTCTTGATCATTGCTTATTCTGAAAAGATGTACTGTATGTTGATGTATGTGTATACACATACACAAACATACTGTACATAATATTAAGGTTGTTGTTAAATGTGTTGCATGTTTGTATATGATTATGATGATGATGTCTCCAATACTTTCTCTGCCCATTTTGATTCTCCAAAATGAGATGCTATCATTACAATCAGTTAGATGGGTCTATTTTTACCAAAGGGACAACAAGTCTTTTTCCTTCACAGAAAGTCGTGTTTTTGTTATTATGAGATGGAAAAATAAAATAGCCACATCTTTATTCTAACTGCTGTTTTGAATTTCTGGTAAAACTCCCTTTTGCTGCATAATAGAAGTACAGTGGTGCCTCGCTTAACGGTGATAATCCGTTCCAGGAAAATCACTGTTAAGCGAAAACGTCGTAAAGCAAAAATAAAAAGCCCATTGAAACACATTGAAAACGGTTCAATACGTTCCAATGGGCTAAAAACTCACCGTCCAGCAAAGATCCAGCCATTTTCGGTGCCTGTATAGTGAGGAATCCATCCCTAAACACAGCGGGGAGCCATTTTAATTACCCAGTGGCTATTTTGAAACCACCGATCAGCTGTTAAAAAAACATCGTTTTGTGAAAAATCGGTTCCCAAAGCAGGGAACCGATCATTGCAAAGCGAAAAACCCTATTTAGACCATTGTTTTGCGATCGCAAAAGCAATCACAGAAACATCGCTGTGAAGCGGATTCGTCGTAATGCAGGGTAATCGTAAAGCGGGGCACGGCTGTATGAAGATTCATAGAGGAGAATAGCTACACATTCCCCAGAGTCCACCGCCTTCTCATTAACTGGCACTTATTCAGAATAAGCTTTATTGTTTAAAACCACAATATCAACAGCCACGCAAAATTGCACTGACATCATATATCTATACATAAATACAAGTTGAAATAACTTCCCTTCTCACCACTACCAAGGTGAAATAAGTACACAATATGAAGGAAAGTACAGTACACTGTCTTTATAATATTATGAGCACTGGAGAGATGTACAATATTCCTCTATATACCGAGCTGAATTGGAGTGGCTGGACAGCTCAATGGAATTATGTCAGTGAAGTAATTTATATATTATATATTATAAGCTATAAAAGTCTTGTCTTTTTTCTGTTTTAAGTGACAGCACTTAAATGTCAGGGTTTTTTATGATTACAGGTGCAACTGTACATGCTCATGTACAATTTTGTGACAGTCTGATCTTTAATCTGCAGTACGTAGCTATAGCTGCACAGGTAAATGAGGAAATCTTAATTTTAAAAGCAGTGGACCAAATAATATGCAATATCCATGGAGACAGAATATTCTCTAACAGTAAAAAGTACAGTTCTGCATATTGGGAGAGTGTGCAGAGTCAACATATGATAGCACCGACTAACAACTTTCAGCAAAATCTTACTTCAGTCCTTGAAAAGTATGTCTGTGAAAGTGTGTGTTAATAAGGGAACAGTTAAAAGCGGAATGGAAGATTTAAAAGACTGAACAATTAGCTCTTCTTTAGAACTGTGCCAGGCCATTGCCAAACCAACACTTCTGACAGTTTTTAACTGAAGATTGCAGAGATATTCCATGGAAAAGTTAATCCAGGCGAGATCATTAAGTGAAAGTAATCAACAGGAAATAGCTTACCTTTTCTTCTCAGCAGCAATCTTAAGGAAAATGGTAAAATATTTTTTCTCTTTCCGGGAGTGCAATTGTAGAGTGCTGAAAACAGTAGAATGCAGGTAGTGTAAACGTATCAGCATTGCGGTGGCCAGGAATGCACAGAGAAAATTAAATTAGGTGGGGCTGTATTTCTCTGGGTGTAACAGAGCACCTGAGAACCAGAATGACCAACTTCTCAGCTGTCATTGTTGAGACTTACAGAATTGGTTGAGTTCACAGAATTGGTATAAAGTGGAAGAATAATTCTGCTGCTCCTGGAAAGTTGCAGATGGGTTCAAAGTGAGGAAATGTTTGCCTATTCTGTCTTCATTTTTTTAAAAAAATGGAATTAGCAGCCACTCTTTCAGGGAAGAACTATAACTTTTTAAAGCTATTAAAAGGTCTTTTAACCTACTTGCTATGTACTCCAAAGTAAAAATGATGACAAAATTAGCTCTTTGTTTTGTATTATTTCACTTTGAAAAGAAAAAAAGAAAAGCAAACCTTAAAATGTTTAATAAAAGATCTGTCACAGCCTTAGCCAACAAACTGCGTTCAAATTTGCTTCAGAAAGAAAGAGCACTTTAATTAAACTCCATATTTGCATTTTGCAAACTGAATAAAGAATATTTTTTCTTTGCTTCTATACATTTTCTAAAAGCTAACTAAGCTTTGCACTAGTGCATCTGTTGAGCAAAGAAGAAGACAGACTTTACAGTAATCAGAAGCAAAGGATGGTATAGCTTCTCCCCCATTAAATTCATTAAAGAATGATTTTCCATGTTCTGTGAAGGAGGACTATTATCCAATTTTCCTGGACCTGTGACAAGCTGTACTTTAACCAAAACCCTTTCTAGACTAAAATTAACAGCACACAACAATATTATTCCTCATTACCCAACACGGATTTAAACCCAGTTGTTTTGAAACATTCACACCAGTACTGGAACAAGGGTGAGGGCAGGAGGTGACCTTTCCATCCTCTCCCTCCCCCACTGAGTTGGTGACAATCACACCAAAACAGGTTAAGGCATCATCCTTGAGTAGAGTTCACTTCTAAATATCACAGTCTATCCAATGTGAAGGATCTTTTGATCCTCAGGAGAAGCTTTGAGGGGACTGCAAGGTGTGGAGAGGCATAAACCTTCTTATCCAAGCTGATAAACTTTTGAATAATTTGCAAATATGGCTTTATCACATAGAAGCTTAGCATAGTAAGTTGCACTAGTGTATATCCATTAATAGGCATGGATTTGGTGAGTTAACTCCTCCATAAGTTCCACTGATTGAAATGGAGCTGTGACTTTCTATGCTAAAGTAAGTCACAGTTAGAGAAAGCCTATTTGAATCAATGGGACTTATGGAGGAATTGAATCTCCAAATCCCCATTGATTCACATGGGCCTACTATAGTGTACAGAGGTGCCTCACATTACGATGTTAATTTGTTCCAGAGAAATTTAAAAAGCCCATAGAAACGCATTAAAACCTGATTAATGCGTTCCTATGGGCTTGAAACTCACCATCCAGCGAAGATCCTCCATAGGGCAGCCATTTTCACTGTCCGTGCAGCGAGGAATCCGTCCCTGAAAACAGCGGGCGGTGGCCATTTGAAACAGCCGATCAGCTGTAGGAAAATCGTTGTTTTGCGAGAATCAGTTCCCAAAGCAGGGAACCGATCATCGCAAAGCGAAATTACTCCATAGGAAACATCATTTTGTGATTGTAAAAGCGATCGCAAAAATTTCATCGTTATGCGAGTTCGTCGTTTTATGAAACGATTGTAAAGCGAGCCACCACTGTAGTTTACTGTTAAGTTCGCCTTATATCTTCTTACTATTGGTATTCCTTTTTGGTGATGTATTAATTTTAAACCGCCCAGAGTAGACACGTTCTAGATGGTCAGTACAGAAATCTAATAAAACAAACAAACAAACAAACAAACAAACAAATAAATAAATAAATAAATAAATAAATAAATAAATAAATAAATAAAAATTTTGATGGCATGTGAGTGGATACCCAACCTTGATGCCAGGAATTTCCCTGACTGGCCATGGAGAATACATGGGTGTTTTTTTTGGGGGGGGGGGAGAATGTGTCTAATCAGCCTTCTCTATTTTTTTTTTCTAGTAAAATGGTTCAGGTTGGTCATGTTATAAGAAAAGACACAAACACATGCTGATGTGACTACTGATGAATGTCAGGAAGTTATTTGGCATGACATGCTAATTTGATATGAACTTCAAATGAGAAGTCACACACCCACAGCGCACACAGACACATGTCCCATACTACACATCATGCATTTGTTTGCATGATAGGACAGGTTAGACCTCAGCTTGTGCAGATACAGACACTGACACAAGAAAAGCAGTCAACTTTGTTTCTGATTTATTTATTTGAATGTCATTCATTTTATGTACAGTTTACCCCCCCTTTTTTAAATATGTATTGTTAAAACTAATTGCAATTAAAGGATGAAGGAAAGCAATGATGTTAATAGGTACAATGTTATGAAAATTGCACAGATGGACAAAATTCCTGTCAACCTTATTGCAGCAATATAAGTCAGACTCTGACCATTCTCAATGGACCTGGACAGTGTGCCAGTTTCTACTATTTATGAAAATATTCCTCATACTCCTTTTTTAAAAGCCAATGAGTATTCTTCTTCTAGCTAGAAGATATGTATATTTATTTCTCAATCAACAAACTGGTTATAGCTTATATATTATCTTTCTTCCCTCATCCTATTAAAAAGAGGATGTAATAGGTACCTGAAGCCTGAAAATTTAGAGAATGCCTTCTGAATGTGTAACAGACACTGATTTACTGTGCTAAGGAGTCTAACCTCTCTAGAGAAGTTTTTGGAGGTTCAGCAGGGAATTGAAATGGCAAGATCTTTTAAAATCTGGTTTTCAGTTTTCAAATAAAGTTTTGAAAATTTCTATATTCTACTTTCAAATTTTATTGGTTTAATTATTTGTCACTTTAAAATATTTTTATATACTGCCTTGAGTCCCTAATGATGATGTTAATATATAACTAACGGCTTTCACAGCTACAGTGTTTTTAGAGTTTTGGAAAAGACGAAGAGCAGTGCTAACATATGACTGGGATCTAATAGACTGGGAAGATGAAGAGGTAAGAGTCTTAATAAACAATCCATAAAGGCAATTTGGATATCACAATGAGTTTAAATTGAAAATTGACAATTGGTATGAAGCTTTGTCTGCATTACTGGTACTTTGGGGGACTGCTAGATTAAATTTGATTTCGTCAGTATGTAAGAAATTGTACATGTATATGTTAAAGCATTATTATCTAGTGCCAAAAATAAACTTTGCATTTGATAAGCAATTATCAGGCATAGAAAGTTCATATATGTGACAATAAGTGGGACTCTAGAATTTTTCAGTGCAGTAACAAAGTGTGAGTGAACGCCATGATCGCAGGAACTTGTAAAGTTTTATTTTAAAAGACAGTATTATTATGATCATGAAGAGGTATGCTGCACTCAAATCAGTGGGACCTTCTTCCTCAAGGTGGATGGGCTGATATTGTCATAATCATATGCAGCATTTCTAATATCTAGGCCTATTTTCCCTAAAATATTTCTCCAGTTCTGATATGGATGTGGAGGTTAAGAAAAAGCTGGTGGCTTGAGTTAGGAAATACGTGCTATTTTCATGGTATCCGTAAAAGAAAAGCCTTTCATCAAGTTCATTCATTTACACATCAGAAATGGGGACTGTGACTCCCAAGGGAGTCTAACTTAAGTCACAATGGCAACTGGACTCGGACTTGACTCGTGGGTTTTGGTGAGGACTTACGACTTGACCCGCAACTCTGACCTATTTGTCCAAGTGGTGTTGTTGAGCCCCTATGGACCCACCCCTGCCCTTGCTTGGCTTCCATTCCAGGCCTGCTGTCTGCACAGGCCAATAAGGCAACGTGGTAAGAACAGGTAGGGGGGAGTGTAGAATGGAAATCTGCCTGCTATCTCTGTACGTGCACCACCTATCAGCTGGGTGCTGCACAGTCCGAGTCTTTGGGTCCCAGTCCTGCCTCCAAAGCCTGGGGAGGGGGCAAGGCAAATTACTTGTGACTCAGACTCGAGACTTGGGACTCAGGACACGGAACAAAAGACTCAAACCTGGACGTGGGACTTGGACCCCAAGACTCCAACTTGGGACTTGGGCCGAAAACTCGTCAACATGCCTGGTACAAATGGAAGCAATCAGATTGATTCTTCCTAGCCCCACCTCTGTACATTCAAAATTGCCATCTGAACAAATCTCAATCATATATGTACAATCAAATGTACAAGCTCCTCTGATGGCCTTCATTCTTCAAGATACTGATCATACATAGAATAACCAGTGTGCACATTAATGTTGCATTTGTAAAACTGTGAAGATCAAGGTTGCAACTATTGAGTGTGACATTGTGATTTGCCTCTCCTCAATGTATTCATTTGTACACAAAGAAATATTACATTTAAATGTATTTTTCAAAATATTATTAACAGTTGGAATTTCTGAAAAGCAGGAGGAAAGCACTTACCTGCTATTGTTATTCAGGTGGTTGAGCAATTCCCTGAAATAATTTTGAAAAATCATTATCTGTGCTTTTCAGGATTAACCAAGAGCAATTTGATGTTTGAGTGTTTATTTAAAAACAATGCGTACATCAGTGAATACGGTATGTGGAGCAGATCAATGAGAAAGGAACTACACTATTAAGAATGTCCTTTTCTCACGTCAGATATCTTACACATGTCAAATCACCTTAGCAAAAACTGAAATAAGTGTTTGTAATTTCAGGAAGAGCTTCGCCCCCAGTTTGAAGCAAAATATTCCCAAGTGGAGCGGGTAAATCCAATAACAGGAAAGCCTGAACCATTTCAGCCCTTCCCTGATAAACTGAGCCGACTGATGGTGTCTGTATCAGGAATATTCTTCATGGTAAAGTCTCTGGAAGCAGTGGATATGTTGTAAAGATCCTGTGTGCTACATCATATTAGCAACATCACTTTCCTTGTTCTTGTACATGAAAACAAGAAATTGGGGTGGGGGAGAGCTTTCTCACTGCCTGCAGGATAGTAAAAGATTTTCGGTCTATATCAGTGTGTTCTCACATTTCTGAAAATGATTTGTGTGCAAATTGCACAAGTCCGTGATACCTGCTGCCTTGTTGCATGAAATTTCAAAAACAAGAAGCATCAGATGGGTTGTGTTGTTGGTGGTGTTATTTTGGTCAATCAGACTTTCCTTCTCTGCTCTTTATATATGTGTTGGACATGTGTTCCCTTTTGCTTCATAAAAGGGAAAGGCATTTCCTTTGTACTGAGGTCTTCTGCACTCGTAATGAAAACCTCAGTGAAGAAAAATGAGTTCCTTCTCTTGCTCTTGCACTAGAGGTGCATTTGTATTTCTCAACAGATTGTTTCAGTATGTCAAGAGAGCCAAGGACTGCTCAGACATTCCTATGTATGCATAGATATTATCCGAGGACAAGATATTTGCTAATCCTGCCCCTCTGTTGTATATTCCATTGTCCACCAACAAAAGCCAAGGGGCAGAACCTCCTGCATTTGTGGGGAGCCTCCTCATGAAATGGAATCTTAGAAGCACAGAAGGGCTAGCAGAATGAAATCATGCCATTCCTCCTGTGCTGATTCTTTACAATATCGGATAGGACTCCTGCTTTGTCGAGAATGCGTAATATTTTAATAGTTCTTCACAATTTATATAAGCGTAATTAATTCTTCTCAGATGCAGGCTAACAGAGCAGAATGAAAGAAGAAGATAGGCAAAGTACACAAAACCCTTTTCATGCAGGCATAGCATATAGTTATGTCTGCATAAATGTGCTATGCGTTACACCCAGCAACATGGAATCACCCAATTCGATTACACAGTTGGCCGTGCATCCCTGCCATGACTAATTGCCTTGGGCACCAGCAGAAGTGCTTCATGGATAGCAGTTCTGCCTCAGTGCTATCATAGCTACAAGAAATGTAAAATCAAGTTACACAGCAAAAGCAAAGTGTGCTGCTTGTATACCCCCCCATAGTGTTACAAGCATTCTCCGGGCAGTTTACACGTTACGTATGCAGGCTACACATTGCCCTCCCCACCCCCAGCAAGCTGGGTATTCATTTTACCAACCTCGGAAGAATAGAAAGCTGAGTCATCCTTGAGCCGGCTACCTGGGATTGAACCCGGAGTCGTGAGCAGTTTGGGCTGCAGTACAGCAGTTTAACCACTGCACCACGAGGCTCAAGATTTCCCCCATTTTTTGTGATATAAGTAATTACACAGCATGGGGGTTTTGTGCAGTTATGCAACAGGGGTTTTCCTGATGTTTTGTGATATAAGGTGTAGACAATTTTACAAAACAGAGAGAGAAGAAAGGGGAGGGAAAGGGAAAAGAAAAATACCAGAATCCAGTTTGATTCCACACTATTTCCATCTTGCAGTTGCATCACCCATCTTAGATCAACAAGGGCACCACTTGCACAGGAGCAGGAGGTGAATTCCTGTAAAACCATTTTTAAAAACAGGGAACTGCTGATGCAACAAACTACTGTACTGAACAAGCTATGGAAACTAAGGGGACTCCAGCCATATATGCAAAAGGACCTTTTTGTTATTATTATTCTAGCCTAATCACACGCCTGAAATAAATGAGATGAATGTGCAATTATTTTGTTTATTTGTGATACACCCATTTTTTTCCTTTCAAATAAACCACTTCTATTTTGTGTCTCTCCAGATTTCATTAGTCCTTACTGCAGTCTTTGCAGTTGTAGTTTATCGCCTGGTGGCTATGGAACAGTTTGCCTCTTTCCAGTGGTATTTCATTAAAAAGTACTGGCAGTTTGCAACATCAGGCACTGGAGTCTGCATCAACTTTATGATCATCATGTCACTCAACGTTGTAAGCTTTTAATTCTTATTCATAATAAAGCAAGCTGTGGGGGGTGGATGGGTTATTTTTTAAAAAATACTACACTTCTCAGAATCCCCTAGCCAGTATCACCATAAACCAAAACAGTGAGTTTTGCAAGCTGTGAGTCCAAGCATATGTAAAATATATGAAAAAAAATACATAGTGTTGATAAATTGGTTTGTTTTATTTTGCTTGTAGCAACATGATGTTGGCAAAGGGGCTTTCTAATATTTCTACAATATTTGCTGCAGTTCCTGGTTTTTGTATCTTCTGAAGGGGGTTTTTCAAAATGCTTTTATGACAAAAAAAAATTATTTACCACGATGACTGTAGGATCTGTCAAGGAATAAAGCAGAGTTGTGTGTCACAGCAGCTTGCTGCTTTGTGCTTTGGCTTATTTTCAGCACTGGAGAAAAAAGCTATTTGAACCAGTTCTGTAACTGTTTATAAATATTATTTGATGTAAAATACCTCGGTCAGGGCAGGCACAGACGAGTTCTCAGGGAAATCAAAGTTCTTACAGAGAAGTCGATCCTCCAGATAATGAATGCCACATTTAAATCTGGGTGTGCCTCTAGGTTTTATGGTAGAAGAATGGGTGTGGATCTTATTTGTGTGTGTGTGTGTGTGTGTGTGTGTGTGAGAGAGAGAGAGAGAGAGAGAGAGAGAGAGAGAGATTCTAGTACAATAAATGTTTGACCTCTAGGGAAAATGCACCATGCCGAGCATATTAAATTGATCACTCAATTTAACAGCAGATCCAGCTGTGGTTCACCAGTCTAGAAGACAATGTACACACAACAGCTTCAGTCCAACTTAGGTTAATTGCCAAACTTGGAAGCCCAGATGTTCTTGGTCTACTATGTCCATAAGCCCTAATCAGCACAGCCAGTATCCAGGTCTTCTTCGAGCCTCAGTCCAAGAACATTTGAGGCCTCACATTTTGGAACCATTGTTTTACATTGCTGAAAACAGCAGGACTCTTATAATCTATGGCTATTTCACACACAGACACCTCCTTTGTTTCAGGAGGAAATCTCCACCAATAATCAAAGAGCATATTTATAGTGCTAGGTTGTGATTTTCAAATGAAAAGTAGATGGCAGAATTTTTATTTTTGCTGAAAATGTATTGTGAAGCTATTTTTCATAAGGAAAATCTAAATCAGATATGTTACACATAACTTTTACTGGAAAATATGACTGACAGTAGAATTCCATACATGTCTGGTCATAAGTATTTCTAACTGGATGCAGTGAGATGTTCTTCCCATTCAGTTCATCCAACTTAGTCCTAAGTAAGTAGGTATACAATTGCATTCGTAGAGGACTATTCTTTATATGATTAAAAGTCCCATTGTAGAGTATAACAGGAATTACTTCTATATAATTGTGTTTAGAATACCAGCTCTGAGAGACAGAACCTGTAGCTGGTCTTTACATTACAAAACCTCCATAAGGGCAGAGACTCATCTGCCTGTGTCATCTTTTTCTCACAACTCTTTTAGCTCTTGTAACAAGATTGTTTTTAATGATTGTTGTTTGTAAGCATGTTAATTTCTTATCTTTGTTTCAGGTGTACGAAAAAGTTGCTTATCTCTTAACAGATTTAGGTGAGTCATAGTTTTGTAATTCCATGCTGCTGTGATGCTCCATATGAAAATATAAATGAGATGTAGGCACTCTTTGTTCAGAAAATAAATGTGGTTTTTCCTACTTTATTCTCCCCCAAATGCCCGTGATATTAAAAGAACTCTTTAATCCCTTGTTCCCTTCTAATTACTGATTATTCTGAAATTCAGTACCTAACTGGTCATGCCAAAATTGAGGGAAAATATTCTTTTAATTCCCTCTTTCCCTGTGAATTAAGGCATCTCTGATGTATGACTGAGGTGGAAAAGGAGAGAAAGTTTTCTAATGCATTAGTGCTGCTCTTCCTCAGTTCACATAATGTATCTGAAGGCAGCAGCAAACTGGTGTTCTCAAATCCGAAACACAGGTCTTCCCATTTTAAAGTTGATTAGTTGAATAAGGGTATGGTCATGTTTTCAAGGGTGGTGATCACAATGCTCAGAGTTACTTGTTTCATGCAGGTGTTTTAAGATGGATAGATCGCCTTGTGGTCTGCCAGTTTAAGATCAGGTGGTACCAGAGGGTCAAAGCTGAGTTTTATAGAAATACATTTTTCTGTGAGGAATGTGACACTTCTCCTGTTTCCTTTTAAAAGGAGTGTCAGATATATAATTCAGCAGTTATCTAGACCAGGTGTCTCCAAACTTTTGACCTTGAGGGCCACACCAAATACTTTCAGGATCTTAGATTGCCGAAGGAACAGGAACGTGCGCATGCTCATATGCATGCCTACATCCCCTGCGCCTGCACCCCCACATGCATTCAGATGAATGCATGCATGTATGCATGCATGCACACATGCCCCTGCACCCCCACATGCACCCCCACATGCATGCACGGACACCTGATGACAGTCCTGCCTGTCCACCCCCACGCATGCATGGGGTTAAGGGAACGGGCCAGATAGGTCGGCAAGGCAGATCACATGTGGTCCGCAGGCTGTAGTTTGGATACCCCTGATCTAGATCATCACTATTTATATGTTGATTTTATGCTTATTCTGACTTTTAAGAGAGATCTATAGTATTAACTTTTCTCTCTTTTTTTCTCTCATCTTTTTTTCCCACAGAACATCCTAGAACAGACTCAGAGTGGGAAAACAGTTTTGCCTTGAAAATGTTTCTTTTCCAGTTTGTCAACTTGAACAGTTCTATTTTCTACATTGCCTTTTTCCTCGGAAGGTACGTTAATTCCAAACAAATTGATACAATAAAACACAATAAAATAGCACTATAGTTCCATAATGCATTAAATTGGCTTGTTGACGAGGAAGATACTTCTGGATTTGTTTAGTGTGTATCCTGCTTTTCCTCCCACACATAATAAAATGAATAAAACAGACACAAGTTAGAAATATAAAGCATGTTAAAACAAGCAAGAATCAATGGGCATGAAACATAAAAAATAAACTGTATTTGATACTTCAGTGCCTAAGTATAGTAACCTTAGGCTGGTCCAGATATGACTACAAATACAATAGGAATTGTTGTCAAAAACTTCTGGAAATGCTTACATTGTGAAAAGCTGATATAGGTAAATATGTTTTTCTAAACAGAGATCCATAGGAAGGTAATAATCTGAGAACACATTTTGCAATATGTAGATTGCATTGTTTCAGTTCTGTTCAGTGCCATTTTATTCTTCTTACTGCTGGTACTCGTTGTGGCATTTTTCTTATTCTGCAGTACCTCCTATGTTGTCATCTCATCACACACAGCATTGGAACATCTCTTGACATTTAAAAAATTGGTAGTTGGTTCCCAATCTTACTTTTTCAGGTACATTTGATAGGAACTAGAGATGGGGATGAACTGCCAAAATGGTGATTTGTCTTGGTTCGTGGGTCGTCAAGGTTGACAATCCACAGACCACAAATTTGCCCCTAATGACTCAATGAGCTAGAAATTGATTTGTTGGTTCACTTTTTTACAATGGACTCCCCACTCCCACAGCCTGCTCCACCCCCTTTCCATTGCCACATTGCTTCCCAATCCCTACCTTATTGCGCCACCACCTCCTGCTGCATTGCTGCCTCTGCCAGAAAGGAAGCTAGGCTGCTGGAATGGCAGTCTCTTTTCCAGCAACCTAGCTTCCATTCCATAGCAAACAGCAGGGCAGGAAAGAGATTCCCTTCAGTCAGACTTGCCCTCTCTATATCAGCTGATCTGCGCAGGCGTAGACAGGCAGTGGAAGTCTGACTGAAGGGAATCCCCCCACCCCGCTGTTTGCAATGATGGCGGGAGCCGGTTCCCTTCAGTCAGGCTTCCTCTCTCTGTCTACACCTGCATGGATCAGCTGATTAGCGCTGGCATAGGCAGAGAGATGAATGGACGAACATAAAGGGTGTATATTCGTCCCTTTATATTTGTGCGGATCTCCAGATCTCATGAATAGGAAGGGATGAATATCCAATGAATCAACAATATTCAACAAATATTGTGATTCACTTTTATATTCGTCCCCATGTCTAATAGGGACCCAAGAGAGGGTCTTCTTGGTGGCCCCCAGATTATGGAATATCATCCACCATGAGCCACACTCATTCCCTCCTGTTCTTTCAGTGACGAGTGAAAACTTGTCTCTTCAGATAGGCTTTTAATATCCAGTTTTAAGAAGGTTAGATGACCTGTGCTTGGTGGTGTATATCGTTTTAAATGGCTTTTTAATGTTTTTGCTATAAAAATGTTTTTAGATCTGTGGTTTGCTGTTTAATAGCTTTTTAATGGTTATAGTATTATGTTTCAATTCCTGTTTGTTTTAATGATGTTCTGGACCACCCTGATTCCCTCCATGCACACATTTTTGACTTTAGCCTAAATTTAATTTAAGCAGCTTTTAGGTTTCTTAAAGAAAAAAAATGAAAGCTGTAGTTCTACGTTCATTTGAAATGTAACTTACAAGCAGAAATCTCGTTTTACAGATTTGCTGGACGTCCTGGAAAGTACAACAAACTTTTCAACAGGTGGAGATTAGAAGAGGTAAATGTCTTTTTCATACCATCATGCAAAATCACCCCAATTTAAATATTCATGTGTACTCACTTTCTTCTATTTTTTGCTTTGTTCTCTGAGTTTGCCTCTTTAACGTACTATTGTATATATAATAACAAATGAGCTGTCACTATCTGATTCTTGTTTTTTTCCTTACCTCTTTGTTATACTCATATAGTATTGCAAAATTATAGCCAATTGAACTGTTTTCTAAAACAGCTTTAAAGAGATAAGTATTTATTTGAAAATATCAATATATTAACACTTCCCGTTCCAGTGTCATCCTAGTGGCTGCTTGATAGACCTTTGCCTGCAGATGGGTGTCATCATGGTCTTGAAACAAATGTGGAACAACTTTATGGAACTTGGCTATCCGTAAGTCCAATTTGTGCTATCACAATATCTTTCAATCAATTTTATAATCAGAATTAATCACCAATTAATTACCAGCATAAGAGGAATGTTCTGTTGTTTTCTATGCACAGGTCATAGAGCTACACAAAAGGCAGCATCTGTCATCTGTGTCATTTCAAAAGCTCTCAGTGGTAGAGGACAATCTACAGGAATTTGTTTAAAAACAAACATGACTTTCTATCTGTGCAGCCATAAATAATGGTGCAGGAATAAGAAGTCTCAAAGAACATTTACAAGTGTGTCTAGGTGACCAAAATTTTCACCAGGCTTTGTTGAAGTCCCTGCACTTATAGGGATTTCCTTCTGCAGAAGAGAAAAAGCTCTCTTGCACAGCTATGCCTGTGTAGGAAAACTACTTCAGTAACAGCAGCAAATTACTGCTTCTTTTGGTGATTTTGGGGTATGCACAGCTCACATACAATGTGATGAAGTTGTGCGTACCCTGGAGTTGCAAAAGGGGCCTTTACTTAGTGGCCATTTGCTTCTGCCCATGACCTCCAAAAGGACCTGTTATTGACAGTCCTGCTCAGATCTTGCAAACTGGAATCCATTACTTCCAGAAAGGAAGACAGTTACTGCAGCATAAAAGTTCAGGCCTTCCCCCCACCGCCCCTGCAAACAGATTTTGGCCATGCTTTAACAAAGAGAGAAATAAAACTCCATGTGGCATCATGTGTATTCATTTAGATTCTTCTTGAAAGTGATGCCACAGATTTCATGCTCTGGATATCTCACGATAGGTTACTACAGAATTGGTGGTCACGACGGAAGATCAAGAAAGGAGGACAGTTACTGGAGCATAAAATGTCTCTACCTCAGTGGGAAAAAGATTGGAATCTACAGCCTATGAATCTCCATGGTCTCATGGATGAGTACTTAGAAATGGGTGTGTATATGTATGGAGAAGTCATATTTTTCTCTATTAATTTAAATTTGTTTCCTATCATGAAGTTTCATTCTTTTCCTCCCTCTCTTTTCTAGTTGTGCCTTCCTCCCTTTCTAATCATGTGCATTTTCTTTCCAGTTTTACAGTTTGGCTTTACCACAATCTTTGTCGCTGCTTTTCCACTAGCACCTCTGCTGGCATTACTGAACAATATCATAGAAATCAGGCTTGATGCTTATAAATTTGTTACACAGTGGAGGCGGCCAATGCCAGCAAGAGCAACAGATATAGGTGAGACAGTGTGCAGTCCATGTAGAAATTCTCTTTGTGTGTGTGTGCATGTGCACTATTATTTGTGTATCAAAGTTGCAAGCACTAGGATATGTAGACTTCTTAACCAAATTAAATTGCAATTGAAAGTGCAACTTCTCTATAGATAATAGGTAAATCCAGTTTCTGGCCAGAAATGTGTAAAATATGTGAAACTTGCTTTGGTTAATTGCAGCTACAGTGGACCCTCTACTTACGGAATTAATCCGTATTGGAGTGGTGGCTGCAAGTCGAAAAGTCTGTAAGTCGAATCTCCATTGACCTACAATGCATTGAAAACCGATTAATCCCATAACTGGCAGTTTTTATTCTATTTTTGTTCCATTTTGGTTTTTTTCTGGTCTGTAAGTCGATTCTCTGGCTGCAAATCAAATCTAAATTTTGCAGCCAGAGAAGTCTGTAACTCGAAAAGTCTGTAAGTCGAACCGTCTGTAAGTCGAGGGTCCACTGTAAGTGTTGAGCTGCAGGGGTGCATCTTGGTTACATTCCTGATTACATGCCTTATTGTGGAACTAAGATACTATGCCCTGGCACCTTGTGAATTAGTTGCAATTAGCTACTGCAACATGCACAAAACATTTGCAAATGCCAAGGGGATTATTTTTTATTGAAAACCAGTTTGTTAAAATCAAGTATAAAAAGTAAAATAGTTCAGTTCAGAAGTGAGTTAGTTTAAATTAATAGATGGATTTAGTCTTCATACATTGATAAATACTGTATAAGATACACTATTTACTGCAGTTGTTACAGCTATTTATGTATATGTATGGGAGTTCACTCAGTTCAATACAGTGGGGTCTCTACTTAAGAACTTAATCCGTATTGGAAGGTGGTTCTCAAGTGGAAAAGTTCTTATGTAGAATCTGCATTTCCCATAGGAATGCATTGAAAACCATTTAATCCGTATCTGCTCTTTTCCGTCCATAGAAACTAATGGGAAGCTGCTATTCCACCTTCTGCCACTAGAGGGGGATATTTTTTCTTTTTTTTTCTTAGGTCAGGGAACAGTGTTAAAAGCACTTCTGACGAAGCTAATTTTGAAGCAATGGACTGAAAACCAATTAATCCGTTCTGGCTGTTTTTTTGTTATGTAGAGGTGCGTTCGTACATTGAAGCATTAGTTCCCATAGGAACTAATGCAAAGCTGGTTAATACATACTCTACCACTAGGGGGAGAATTTTTTTTAACCTAAGATGACCTAAGGTTAAAAAAAGAGCAGGAAAGGTTTTTTTTCCTGTTCTTATCTAGGATTTCTGTTCTCAAGTAGAAGCAAAATTTAGCAAACGGAGCTGTTCTTAAGTAGAATTGTTCTTAAGTAGGGACGTTCTTAAGTAGAGACCCCACTGTACTGCCTAGCTATGTATGTGTACAGTGGTGCCTTGACTTACGAACATCTTGACTTGGAACCATTTCGCGTTATGACTAACTGGCCGCAAAATTTTGTTTGATTTGCAACAGGAGCTTTGAATTACGACTGGAAAAAAGGCAGGGAAAAAGGCAGGAAATTTAAACTGCTAACGGTTTAAATTCCTCAGTGAAGAGGCTGATTCTTTGTAGCTCTTTCACCCAAGCAGTTAGAGAGTGTGTGTTTGGAGGAGGCTTCAGACTGCCTGGTACAGCTTTCTGCCTTTTAAAATGCCTGTTCTGAGTGAGTACATGATTTTGCAGCGTGTGTTTGGGCTGGGTGGGATTATGTTTCTGTGCTGTGATGGGTCTTGCAATCTTTGTTTGTGTTTAGGTGGGTTTTCTTTTCGACCAGGACTGATCAATTGTGTTTTCGATGGGTCTTGCAGTCTTTGCGTTTCAGTGATTTTTTTTTCCCATCTGGAAAGGATCAATTACGTTTCCGATGGGTCTTGCAGTCTTTGTTTGCTTTTTGGAGGTTTTTTGTTTGTTTCTTTTCTGGAACAGATCAATCACATTTCTGATGGGTCTTGCAGTCTTTGCTTTTCGTTGGTTTTTTTTCGGCCAGTACTGAGCAATCGTGTTTCCGATGGGTCTTGCAGTCTTTGGTTGCCTTTTGATGTTTGTTTTTTTCTGGCCGGAACAGATCAATTGCATTTCTGATGGGTCTTGCAGTCTTTGTTTTCTTTTTGGTGTTTTTTTTTTCAGCCAGAATGGACCAATTGCGTTTCCGATGGGTCTTGCAGTCTTTGTTTGCTTTTTGGTGTTGTTGTGTGTTTTTTCAGCCGGAATGGATCAATCACGTTTCCGATGGGTCTTGCAGTCTTTGTTTGATTTTCGGTGTTGTTGTGTGTTTTTCTGGCCAGAACGGGTCAATCGCGTTTCTGATGGGTCTTGCCGTGTTTTTTGTTTTTCGGTGGGTTTTTTTCCCAGCTGGAATGGATTAATGGGGTTTCAATGTATTCCTATGGGAAATGGTCCTTTGAGTTACAACCAACTTGAGTTACGACCATCTTCTGGAACCAATTAAGTTCATAACTCAAGGTACCACTGTACTTGAAAGTTAGCTTCCTTAAATAAAATGGGACTTTTGCAGAAAAATGCATACAACTGTGCCGCAGTTTAGACATCCTGGATAAAATCAATGCTGATTAATAATTTGTCACCTCTTTTTGTTTAAAAACAACTTATCCATATATTGCTTAGGCATAGGGATGTGCCTGTTTGTTTGCTTTTGTTTTCAATTGTGTCTTATACTTAGTTCATTGATATGATGGCTTTAAATCACTTGGGCACTTTCCCTACTAATTGGTACAAAATTGACTTCTACCTAAACACATCCGCAGGGGTCCTGCATTATACTTTGTCTAAGAAACGTTTTACTTACAGTTCATGGATTTATGTGGGTCTTATAGACTGGTAAATAAATGGGGTTAAACATATGCCCTTAGATCGCTCTCCTATCCCAGTAGGGAAGAACGGTAAGATAGGAAATGGGTAAAAGAATGAGATCTGAGAATACAACAATGCACAGTGGTGATGCATCTGATCTTTGACACCTGGAAAACCTATTTTGTAGGACCACAACTCCAGGAGTCTTTCAGCCAGAAGGCACAGTGGGAATTAAACTCCCAGCTTCTGGCTTCTCAAACAGATACCTAAACCACTGAGCTATCCAGCAGTTCAACATTTCTAATCTTCACTCATCTCTCACCTTTACCTACTACCTGGTGCTGAGTGTGAATCACAAAATCCGAGCAGACTTCCACTTATGTAATGGAATCTCTCTGCTTCCCATAATCCTCTGGGACAGATTTAAGGAGTGTTCCAAGTAGCACAGGCTCTGTTCTATCAACAGTGTCCATTCTGCTTCTGGTTAAGTCCCAAAGCCTTAAACTACCACTCATAGGGCAGGAATGTTGGGAAACATCAGCATTAGTTCTGTTATGAATTGAACAAAAAGCTTTATGGGATGTACACCTAAAATTTGATAAAATGGGCAGCTTTATGGGGTTTGTTGGTTTCATCTTTTATCTTGTTATAACTGTTCTCTCCTAGGTATCTGGTATGGAATTCTTGAAGGCATAGGAGTCCTAGCTGTCATCACCAATGCTTTTGTTATCGCCATTACATCTGACTATATCCCACGTTTTGTTTATGCATACAAATATGGCCCTTGTGTCGATCAAGGATACAGACAGGAGAAGTAATCATGCCTTTTCTTCATTACTATTTAGTGTGTGTACTAACTTAAAAAAATTAAGAGCAGTGTGTCTAAGTTTTTTTTTTCATTGTCTGCTGTTGTTGATAGTGATGGATTACTTGAGAGGTTTTTGTTATGTTTTCTGCCTTTTTATATTTGATGTTGCATTCTGTACATTTTTAAAAAAATATTAAACAGGTTACACTGACCCAGAATTGATGATACAGAAGCTTTGACACTGAGCATAACATAAAACATGTGTGATCCATTAATTTCATTCCAAAGCTGCCTGTCATCTAGCAGCACTCCTGTCATGGTTACCCCAGTGATTCTCCTTGACATGGTGGCCCTTCAAGAATAAGGTTATTCGTCTTCAGTTCTCTGAAATTCTTTCATAACATAAAAATATAAAAAGTGTGTATTTGGACCCCATGCTCAAATACTTTTCCATGTCTCCAATGCCTGAATACTTTTACAACAGCATTATCATTCCCACCATACAACACTGAAGCTATGAAAAGATAGCTAAAGAAAGTTAAATTGTTACGTCAGTAAAGCATTTTAAGCGTTGACCATGTGGTAAAATTGTTTAATATTTGTCAAGATGCTTCATCACAGTTATTGTTACAACTTCTCCAATTTCAATTGACAGTATGTTTCCTTCTTTGATTTTGCAGTTACACATTTAATAGGTGGGTATGAAGGGTTGACTGCTTAACACAGAGAGCTGTTACATTGCACTGTTTTTTCCTCATTATCCATAGCTGTTTTTTGACCCTCCTTCATAGCCAATCTCCTTGAGGCCTCGTTCCTTGCAATGTCCCTTCAGTTTATCACAGTGGGAGGAATAAAAAGATGTGCTTCAGACCTAAGTTCCAGTCAATGACCTTATCAAATGATGTTAATATATTTCGACCCAGTCCTTGTTTGATTAATAAATTGCAAGCCATCAAGTCAATTCTGATTCATGGCAATTCTTTGCCGTGTTTTCTAGGTGGAGAATATTCAGAAGTGGTTTACCATTCTCTTCTTCTGAGGGTCTCCTGGGATTGTGCAGCTAGCTCAAACCCACATAGCTCTTCCCTTAGACAGCGCAGTGGTTAATCAAACTGCCAATATCATACCTAAACTATTGAGTTATCCAGCCAGCCTTGTTTTATTAATGCTCCTTTTTTGTGTGCGAAATGAGAATGAGATTGATCAATTGATTGACTTCTTTCCCACTACACAAACAATTAACCATTGAGTTAACAATTAATCCCTGCAGAGAATTCCTTGTTTTTAAAACAGTGGCTCATGTTTTTTCCTCACAAAGTTAATTAAAATATTACCCGAGAAAGCATCTTGTTGACACTCTTTATTTCTCCAGTGTACAGAGTCATGCAGTGCTACATCTGCCCCAGAGAACACTGCTATATGACAATGAGGTTCTCTAGTGTGCCCTTCCATAATTGTTTAGCAGCATTTGCAGTTCCTTCATTAAGGCACCAACACACAGCCAGTCAGATTTGCCCATCTTCCAGTCTCACAAACCCAGACCAGAGAGGCTGCTTCAGCCTTCACAGAGCAGGGAGGTAAATTTCACCGTCTCTCCCTGAGAAACCAAGAGATTTGTTGTTCTTGTTTTCCTCCTGAAAAAAAAAAACTTCAGAAGAAAACTTGCAAGATATTTCAGATGCTTGATGGTCATTTTTTTTCTCCTGAAGAAACACCAAGCTCTGCAGAATGATTATAATTTCTGCATAGAATGTATTTGTGTTCCTGCACAGGTTTGCCTAGAAGGAGCATTGAGCTGTGCAGATTCTGACAGTTTCTTGCACAAAAGAACAGGTGAAAAATGGAAGAGAAAAAGAGGAAATAGGAGGGCTGGACACTCATTTTCGTGGGAAGCCAGGAACTCTCATAGATGCAGTGGGAAGTCTTGATGAGGAATCTCAGTATGGTGAGACATGAAAATAGCTGGGAGTGATAAATTTGTAGTATTCCTTACATGCCTCTCAAGAAGCAGATCAGGCCTTCCTCAATAGTGATTATAGTTTTCAAGGAACTGGAGTTCATGCAGACAGATTTGTTTCTGCCATGAAGGCTTCTTCAGACCTAGAGTTTCCTAGGCCATAGTTTCCTAGGCCACACGCTAGCAAGGTTATGCTCAAAATCCTACAAGGTAGGCTTCAGCAATATGTGGACTGAGAACTCCCAGAAGTACAAGCGGGATTCCGAAGGGGCAGAGGAACTCGAGACCAAATTGCTAACATGCGCTGGATTATGGAGAAATCCAGAGAGTTCCAGAAAAACATCTACTTCTGCTTCATTATGCAAAAGCCTTTGACTGTGTGGACCATAGCAAACTATGGCAAATCCTTAAAGAAATGGGCATGCCTGACCACCTTATCCATCTCCTGAGAAACCTATATGTGGGACAGGAAGCAACAGTTAGAACTGGATATGGAACAACTGATTGGTTCGAAATTGAGAAAGGAGTACGACAAGGCTGTATATTGTCCCCCGGCTTATTAAATTTATATGCAGAATACATCATGCGGAAGGCTGGACTGGAGGAATCCCAAGCCGGAATTAAGATTGCCGGAAGAAATATCAACAACCTCCGATATGCAGATGATACCACTCTGATGGCAGAAAGTGAGGAGGAACTAAAGAACCTTGTAATGAGGGTGAAAGAGGAGAGTGCAAAAAACGGTCTGAAACTCAACATCAAAAAAACTAAGATCATGGCCACTGGTCCCATCACGTCCTGGCAAATAGAAGGGGGAGATATGGAGGCAGTGACAGATTTTACCTTCTTGGGCTCCATAATCACTGCAGATGGAGACAGCAGCCACGAAATTAAAAGACGCCTGCTTCTTGGAAGGAAAGCGATGACAAACCTTGACAGCATCCTAAAAAGCAGAGACATCACCTTGCCAACAAAAGTCCGAATAGTCAAAGCTATGGTTTTTCCTGTCGTGATGTATGGAAGTGAGAGCTGGACCATAAAGAAAGCTGACCGCCGAAGAACTGATGCCTTTGAATTGTGGTGCTGGAGGAGGCTCTTGAGAGTCCCCTGGACTGCAAGGAGAACAAACCTATCAATTCTAAAGGAAATCAACCCTGAGTGCTCACTGGAAGGACAGATCCTGAAGCTGAGGCTCCAATACTTTGGCCATCTCATGAGAAGGGAAGACTCCCTGGAAAAGACCTTAAGGTTGGGAAAGTGTGAAGGCAAGAGGAGACGGGGACGACAGAGGATGAGATGGTTGGACAGTGTCACCGAAGCAACCAACATGAATCTGACCCAACTCCAGGAGGCAGTGGAAGATAGGAGGGCCTGGCGTGCTTTGGTCCAAGAGTCGGACATGACTAAACAACTAAATGAATGAAGGCCATAGTAGCTATTGTTAAGAGCTTTAGAACACTATAGAACTATAAGACTTAGAGCATTCCTAGCACAGCCTGACATGAAAAAAGCCAAATGAGATAAAAATGGAAAACTCCCATGAAATTTAGCAACTCCATGACAGGTTATGATAACAGCATTTATGTGTGATTCTGAGTTAAGGTGAAACTTTCTGGTGACACAAAATACTCAGAAGTGATTTACTAGTGCCTTTTTCTGTTGGCCCTCTGGAACTTGACAGCTTGTCCAAGGCAATACAAATTCCAGGTAATCTTGACTGACCTCCACTCCCAGACAACACTACTGGGATTCGAATCCACAGCCCCTGGCCAGGTGTTCCAACAACTATACCAGCTTTCTGATAGGCTGTGCCTTAGCAGAACAGAAACTGCCTGACACACCTTTGGTGTTTTAATCCAGTGTGTGGCAGACACAACATACTTAATTTATCTATGGCTGCACATGTCATGCTCCTTCCAGGACAGGTACTCCATGTGCATGTACCAAACATGTCTAATTGAGGTGGGGGGTGTAATTCCTTTCCATCTTCTGCTACTGTCCATGCTAATATTCATTGTTAATGAGGTCCTCATGTGCAGTAACGTGCATGCAGCCCAGCATTGTGCTTGAAAACCCAGTTTCTCAGAATTCAGTGTATAAATATTACTTTTCCTTTTGTCATCAATATGCGGTTTTTGAAAGGGGTTTTGGCTCCATTCAGTTTGCCTCTATGCCAAAGTTGAATGTGCAGTATGGAGCCATTAAGTATGCTATAGATATGAGCATAGTCTTATATATACACATATATATAGTGCTTGGGAAAGTTCCTCAATTCCCAGAATCCCTCTCTACAGAACTTGTAGTCCAGAGAGTAAATTTACCATGCTCTGTACATGCACATCCTTTGTAACAAAAAGCTGTACAGTGGTGCCTCGCTTTACAATTGCCCCGCATTATGACGAATCCGCTTTATGATGATCTTTTTGCGATCGCAAAACGATGGTCTAAATGGGGGAATTTCGCTTTGCGATGATTGGTTCCCTGCTTCAGGAACCGATTCTTCGCAAAACGATGATTTTTCAACAGTTGATCGGTGGTTTCAAAATGGCCACAGGGAAAATAAAATGGCTCCCCGCTGTGTTTAGGGACGGATTCCTCGCTATACAGGCAGCAAAAATGGCCGCCATATGGAGGATCTTCTCTGGACAGTGAGTTTTAAGCCCATTAGAACACATTGAAAGGTTTTCGATGCGTTTCAATGGGCTTTTTATTTTCGCTTTACAATGTTTTCGCTTAACGGCGATTTTCCTGGAACGGATTATCGTCGTTAAGCGAGGCACCACTGTATGGGCTTCTTGCAGCACAAATCCTGCTAGCCTCTATGAAAAGTGGACATATCCCTACCATCTCCTGAAAATATGAAAGGCATGACATAACAGCTGTGGGCACTACCAATGGCAACAATGGTGAATGAGGCATGCTTTGCATGCACAACCTATAACAGAGTCTCTGCTGGAAGATATTTACTGGGCTTTCTTTTTCTAGATGTTTGAAAGGTTATGTCAACAGTAGCTTATCGATATTTGACCTGAGTGAGCTTGGCATGGGATATTCAGGATACTGCAGGTATGTGTTATAAAAATGAATTGGTTTGTAAAGAGATGATTCTGACTGAAGAAGCTTGATGAAATTGTTGGACACTTTTAATTGCTTTTTAATATCTTTGATTAATAGAAGTTTTAACCTGAACCATGCAGACCTGAGGCACATGCATCAGGTTTGTGGTTAAGGTGATGGAAGTGTCCTACTGCACTTCCTTTGCCGAATTTTTAATCAAATTTTTCTTGTTATTCACATTATTTAAATGTGTTTCTTTGTTTATTTAAAATGTTTATATTCCAGATCTTTAAGGCCTGATAATATGTGCAAGAACAAAAATAAAAGCTGTGTGCTCAGAAATGTTTCCAACCTGGTTCTTTTACTGTATTACTTGAAATCAGAGAAACCAGATAGTTTTTGTATTACAAAGCTGGAGATAATTTTAGATGTTGAATTGTCTTTTACCTTTAGGAATTCTAATTTATAAAATGAATTAAATTCATTCATTTTAAATGCATGATCACAAACAGGCATATATCCTGCCCATCTTTCATTCCATTTTGGTGGATTTCCAAGTAACTGTTTCCATCGTTTCCTAAAGAAGACAACTTTTCTTATTATTAGGGCATCTGCAACACTACCATTTACCAAATGTTTTTCTCTTCCTCTATTACAGGTACAGAGATTACAGAGCACCACCATGGAGTTCAACTCCTTATGAGTTCACATTGCAATTCTGGCATGTTCTAGCTGCTCGATTGGCTTTCATCATAGTATTTGAGGTTAGTTGACTGAGAATAGAAAATGGAGAGCTATTTATGTAGTTCTAATGAATGTCTCAGCCTGTTTTTTAGGACTTAAGGCTCCTTTAGGAAACCTACAATATGAAATTTGGAAGCCTATGTTAATTGTCTGGCTCAGATCTGCTCATTGCAACAGTGCAGCTGGACAAGAACTGGAGTGTTTTTGGGAAATGATTGCGCTCTCCTCTATGATTTAGGCTGAAAATCCAGGCGACTGTATCTTCTACCAATAATTCCACAGTAAAATCTCCTGTCTTCCATCCAGTTACTCTTATGCACATCACCATAGGATAACATAGTAAGGACTTAATATCTATTTACAGATAAAATATATGCTCTTTTTATATGTATTTACAACTTAAAGAAGCATATGTTATTGTGCAGCAGAGCAAAATCAACATTCTACAAGGCAATTCCAACAAAAGTACTGTATAACTTTGAAACTGGACTTTAAATCAGCTTGTGCTCACTAGCATTCACAAAGTGACACCAAGAAAGGGAAAATCCCAGAAGCTGACTTCTTTTATCATCAGTTAACCAATTCTCACCCAAAACAATTATCAGGACTGCTTTTCGACAAGTGTAACCAGTAGTGAGCACAAGAGGGCATCCTGCAGACCATCTTGATTGCTGCTATTGATGTTGTCAACATTCAGGCTATGCAAACAGATATGACACATCTTAATAAGGAAGTACACATACTCTATTCTCTCACTACTGGCATTGGGAGGGGCTTTGAACAATGTAATTTACAGGGTTCTTCATCACTTGTAGGTGCCTTCACAAATCTATCCCACCTAATACCTGTTTGTTAACCTTACACTACAGTATGTGTCTACAGCTTGAAACAGACATTTTGAAATCTGTGACAACATTAATAATAAAGTATAAATAGCATCCAGTGTGATGTAATGGATAGAGTAATACACTAGGAATTGGGAGGTGGGGTGGAACTAGTAAAACCACTCTTTAAATACCTCACTGACTTTGAAAGTCCTATTGGGGGTCACTATAAGTTAATTTTGACTTGATGGCACGTAACAATAATAAGTAGTCAATGAGCATGAGCTTCCAAAGGACTTTACTTTAGAAATTTTGTTACTTTGTTTTTTTATGTTACTTGTTGTAAACTGCCCAGAATGGCCTTGGCTGCTCTATGGGTGGTATACAAATCAAATAAATAAATCCAAGCCATATTAGTATAAGCGTTTTAAAATATGTGTGTTCTATCTTCTTCTTTTTTTCTAGCACCTTGTTTTTGGAATAAAATCTTTCATTGCCTACCTTATCCCGGACATGCCCAAAGACTTGTGTGACAGAATGAGAAGGGAGAAATACTTAGTTCAGGAAATGATGTATGAGGCAGAACTGGAGCATTTGCAACGAGAACGGAAAAAGAACGGGAAACAGTATCACCATGAATGGCCTTAGTTGGATATGAAACTCTGACATCAGAACTCAAAACTTCTGGTGCAAACAGAAGATGGAATTAAGACAAGAGGCAAAGGAATCATGTGTGTATATGCTGCTGCTGGGAAAGATGATTACCCAGTCTTGCCATCAACTGGAAAAGCCGTGCAGCCAACAAGCAAGATAAGCAGATATATTCCACCAATGGTCTTTGCTAAAGAGGAATGAAAGCTGGCTCAACGGAAATCTCTCCATTATCTAAATTTACTGGGCGACATTCTAGCAACTAATTGGGAAACTCATTCGTGGCATAACTGAAAACAAAAGCCCATCATTTGTGAAACTTCCATAATAAGGGCATGACTTTTAAAATTAAATATATATACACACATATATATATGATCTGCTTCTTCACAACTTCTACAGCTTTGGATTGCTCAAAAAAATTGTACTGCCTCTAAAAAAAAATGTCAAGCAAAATTAATTGTTGCCCTTTGTGGCCATAACTTGATGCTATTGCAGTCCTTGAGGCTTCCAGTTTTGTCAGGTTTGTCCGAGTCTCTTGCTGAGATTGTGGATGTGGCTCTGCCCTTTAAAAGGGATATTGGCCTGTTCGGTATTTACTATGCAGTTTGATGTTTGCACATCACTTTTTTGTCTGTTTGTCTTTATAATCCAATTAAGGAAATATATTGTTTCTCTCAAACTGAAGCAAAACTATTTTGTAGAAAGACCGTATAAGCCAGGATCCAGAGAGCTCTATGATACAACGAACCCAGCTTCTGCATGTGGAACTATGATTTTTCAGAGACTGGAAAAATTAATTAATTTTTTTTGGATTATTATAGTACTCAGATTCATCCAGCCAGCTGGGGGATTCTGGGAGTTCTAGTCCAAAAAAAAAAGAAGAAGGAGGAGGATTTTCCAAAGTTTATCTCCCACAATAGTCCTTCAAGAGGAAAATTGCATAGTACCCTGAGAGCCTCATTTCAATGTGGAAGGCTGTTTCCTGTCTGGATTTTCCACAATGCTTAGGGCCGGTGCTCCTGCGCATAGAACTGCATGAGTGGCATATTTTCCCACTGCTGCTTGCAGCTCTTTGGATATTGGCTTATATCTTTGCACTGCCCTTCACTCAGCACTCTACATGGGGGAATTTGGCATTTTCCATTGCTGTTGATATTCAATGTGCAAATAAAGGCCAGTGCCTCATACTTCTGATGTGAATAGTCCGATCCATGCTCTGATGTAGCATGCCGAAATATAAACTCTGTGGATATTCTCTTTCTGATTGAGCAACTTGGATTTTGTATATTTCACACACACTAAATGTCAACTTGAAATGTCTTTTTAATGGCAAATAAGCAAATACCTTATGCAAGCTCCTGCTTCTGCAGAATATGAACTATGACATCAAAACTTGTTTGTTCCAAGTTCAGAGACAGCAAAATAGATCTTTATCTGGAATGACATTTCACCCTATAAAATCCAAGCACCATGATAGGTGTGTGTGTGTGTGTGCACATGCACAAACACACACACAAATACACGCACACACAAATATACACACATTATTCAATTGTATTCCCCAGTTGTATACCTTGTTGTTGTTTTTTTGCCTAAAGCTCTCCCAGAAGAGTAAACATTATTGCATTGACTTGTGCTTTGATACCCATATGCTTGCAGCACAGAATATCACATAGCACAAGAATGGACAATTTCTTTGGGTTGCCCCCCCCCCCAAAATCCTTCAGGGATCTGCCCTGAAACAGCTGGTGCTGCTGGAATCTGCCATGAAAGGCAACACTTTTATGGGGTAGGCAGCTGTCAACTCTCCTGCAACACAACTCATGGAGATCCATATGAGAAATGTCAGGGTGTGTGCTAACAACAATTGCCAGAGTCCCATAGCCACTGTGGCCAGTGGCCACGTTGCGTGTTGGATTCTGGGAGCTGCACTGTGTAAAATGCCTTTCTTTGTCTTCCTGTCTCTGCTGAGACCATGGAAGAGAACATCATACAGGATTCCATCACAGAATGAATAGAAAATGGACGCCTGTTTCGGCTTGTCCATCTTGCTGGAGTGGCTATCATTTCAGCAAAGGAAAACTAGAGATGCAAACAAGGGTCCGATGGTTGTGTGCGGCCTTCTGCAGCCTGCTTGTTGCCCACTCACACCTTAACAATGTAAAAAACACAATTATTCTAATAGTGATCTGTTAACTACAGCTCTTTTTTTGCTATTTCTTTTCTCAAAATGGGGAAGACATGAAGCACTAATCTTAAAACAAGTGTGCAGGATTCACTTGTACGTGGGAGACCACAATATTTCTGGTTTTCCTTTTGTAACATTTTCAGGTGTAGAAATCTTTCTTATTTAATATTAACCAAAGTAAATTTAGAACATGTTTGTCACATTGTTATATTAAAAAGCACAGCAATTGTATCAAAGATTTGTGTTAGCCTTAGGATGAGATTATCATTTTAAAATGGATTAGAGAGATGGTATTGTAAGGGAGACAATGAACATTAAAAGGGAATTGAATTTTCTTTCATTCGGAACCACTGAGGGATCAAATTATGAATATGCTTGTATCCTAACTCTGTGAGATATTTTTTCTTACTGTTTCTGTCATATGATTAATGTTTTATATGATGACAATCTACTTTATAATATCATAATTCCCTTTTATACAAATATATATATAGGTCCCCCAATCCAGTGGCTGCTTGAACAGTTAGAAGCCCTACAGGACCTCCAAATGTCACCCTCCAAGTATGTTTCCCCACATACTTCAATGAAGGGAGAAGCATTACATGCACCTTTATTCTTGAGTATTTTACCCCTCAACTGAATTAAATAAAAGCACCTGCTTTGCATATAAACACTGTAGGTGGATTGGGGTATAAACTTTAAAGCACCTTTGTGTGTGTGCTGTAGAACGTTGCTTTTATTACCTTTGTTCTGCTGTTGTCAAGTTTTACTTAAATGCTCATAGCCTTGGCTGGATCCAAGCTTTAGAACCAATGTAGTTTGCCAATAGGTAGGAATGTTCACTATAACTCTGTGCTTCCTTTTACTTGTCACAATTTGATCATACATAAAAACAATTCTGTTGATTACTTAGCAGAGCAGTCCTTCCAATTGATTGCTTAACAAGGCAATCTATACTCAGAACTAAACCTGGTAAATGTGTATAAGATTGTTAAGGCTGAAATGCATTAGGATCATTGTATCCATGGAATGTTTTCACTTATCCATGGTCTGAAAATATTAAAAATATTAAAAGAAAAATTCCAGAAATATGTATTTTTATGATGTCATTACCAAAACTGGCTACTAGAGGGAGCCAGAGACCATGCTATGTATAGTATTTGCTATTATCTGTGGGTTTCAGCATCCAAGGTGGGGGGGGCTTAGAACTGATCCCCTGCGGATGGTTGGGTCCTATTGTAATAAACATATGTATTAGAATGTAAATCCTATTGAATTTAGAAAGGCTTTCTTGTGAAACAAATGCTTACAATTGCACTATTAAGCTGAAGAATAAAAATGAAACACTGTAATCCATTAAGATTGCAATCCTGTAAACATTTATCAGACAGAAGGTCCAACAAAGTCACCAAGACATATTTCTGAGGCTTGCACTGCAAACTGTAAATCTGTAAAATAATTTTTTTTAACCCAGGGCACAATTTTGAAGTCACTTGTTCAGGAAAACGTAGTGGCTTCAGTTCCACTGCTTCTATTATTTCTCTCTCTACACTTGGAAAGCACACAAAATTGGTCAAAAGAAAAAAATATTATCGTCTGTGCCCCTTTTTAAAAGTATATAAATTTGCATTGATCATATCTGACAGTTTGCTGATGCACAGCTATTTGCTTTAGCTGAGAGAAATGCTATGCTAGGTTTGGTTTACTGTGGTTGCATTGAATGCAGATTATCATACAAAGACTTATGGCACACTTTGTTCTCAGGAAATATGTATTACATGAATGCTGGTTAAATATATTTTATTTTGTTGGTATTTCTAAACGCTTATCTTTCCAAACAAATTGCCAATATTAGTGGTATGTGCATGCAAGCTGCATTTGTGGATTCTCCAAAGCTGCAGAGCTTCAGAACTAGCATTCAGGCAAAAAGAAAAAAAATGCTTCAGATCATTGTGGATCTAGTCTCCAATAACTTTGGTCTATGCATGTTCTTTCAAAGAGACTGCATGAGCAGCTACTGTTATTTCAGAATAAAACAGTTAGTTACTAGTCCAGAATGTCTTAACTATTACCAACTCAAATTGGTGTCTTGATGCAAAAGGAACCCTTGCTCTGGAAATAAACATTTGTTTACTACTTGCTATTCTTATTTTTTTTATCGTCTTTAATGGTAAAAGTTGGGCCTGCTGCATGATGCTAGATGGGAAGAGGGGGAGAATGGTGTGAGTTTATGAAAGAAATACAAGATAGAAATATACTTCTTCTTGCCCTAGCCTTTATAGGAAATATTCTCTGAAAATTATATATTCATTCCTGGGAAATCCAGGAAGAGTTTATGAAATCTAAATGATCTCTCATTTGCAGCAGGCCTTGTGGGAGGGGTCTGGATATTAGGGGGAAAACACGTACAGCAATGGCAGAAATAACATCTCTACAGTCAACCCAAATCTGAAGAACCTCTATCGGAAGGATGGCGTACTGACTGCTTTGAGCAAGAGTAGTGATTCCCCAACCTATGGGACATGTGGAGGGGGTGGGCATATCAGAATTTCAGGGTAAAGGTTATTTCGTGTAAAGAAAAAAATACACAATTCTAATCTGAAAAATGGGGAAACATTTTGCCTATTCCTTTCTTAGTATGCACCTAATTAAATAAGGTCATTTTAAAATTGGCAAAGGATTTGATTTCTTTTCAGTTACGATATTTCAACTTTCAAATAAGATTAATGAGGAGGGCATTGAAGGGGCATGGGGCTTTTCCGATTCTCAAAAGGTTGCATGGGTTAATGTGAAAGAAACATGGAACTCAACAGCTCAAAAGTCTGGTCAATGGCCCAGCTTGCATGTAATGGGATATGAAGGTGCAACTATTTGTAGATATAAAGGGTCTTCCAAGTTTGAAGCTCTGGATTATGATCCAAACAGAGTATGGAAGCAGCCAGAGTTGCTTTTTCAAAAATCCTACTGATTCACTGCTTGAAATCAAGGGGACAAATCCAGCTTTGCCTTAGCATCCAAACACCAAACAGCTGTGGCTGGGGAGGTCCCTGCGTGCAAGAGAGTTACAGAGATGCAGGCAGAAGAACTGAGGTTCAATATTTCAGTTCTGTTGATCTCTTCCAGCAGAAGCAACAACACATCATATAGCACCACAAAAAACCAAGAGGTTTTATTTTTTTATTAGCTTTCAATATGAATTCCAGTAGTTAAAAACTGAGATGGGAGATGGCTTTTTAAAAGAGATACACTAGCTTAGGAAGGAAAACCACATGCATGCTGTTCATATACATAGGGGGTTCATTTGGCCACAGGATTGCAGGCATCCCTGCATATAGCCTCAAAATGGTTTAAGCCATCTGGCGATTTCAAGCACACCCAATCTATTTTTTGCACAGTCCTTCGTCAGAAATGAATCAAAGATATCCGATTGCTTGTTGTAAAATATCATTGTAAACCACCTTTGTTTTTGTTTTTAAAACTTTTTTTTCCACAAAATCATGATTTAAAAAAATCATTTTGCTAAGATAGTTCTCCACATTATACAAAAATATGTCAGCAACCACATACATGGCCTAAAACACAACAAGTAAGAAACATGTTCTGTTTCAGTAAGATTTACTTTTAAGTCAGGATGTAAGGATTTGTGAGGGAGAAACATTGTGTTGCTTTTGTTTCAGGTTCTTTCAAGTGTATGCATACAGGTCCTTTTGATAAACTTGCAAGGGCCAGAATCTTTCAGGTTCTTTCATTCTGTTTTTTTCCTTTTGGGTTTCGAGTACTAGAGCAAATGAAGAACTACAGAACCCTCAAAAACATTTCCAAAAACCCACAACCTCCCCCCCCCCCGAAGCCAGGTAACAGATAATCATCTACTCCTAAAGCAGGCAACAATAGCAGTTCATGAGAAATAATCAATCATCCATAGGCCCATGCAGACACTAACGGTACATTAAAGCATATGTATCATCACATCACCATCATTATCCCCATTAGTTTATCAGCAGGAAACAGTACAGATGAAAAAAAGAAATCATAACCATGATCACAATCAAAGTGAAACAGAGAGAGAGAGGAACTCTCAGTAAAGGTAATGTAAATACTATTTCCGACTCAAGATCCACAAATAGGGGGGATTAGGGAACCAGCTCTCACCCCCACCACGTTGATGGATTCAGTCCAGTAGCACAGGCTGTGTTGCACCAAGTGAAGGGCAGGTAGCCAGGCCCGCCAAGCTACAATAAAGGAAATGGGAGGAGGGGTTCCCTTCAAAAATCAATAAAATAGAAGACAAAAACAAAACAAAAAAAAACAGAGAGGGGCATCAAAGTAATCAAGAAAGCAATTCAAAAGTGGAGGAACACCAGCAAGATTTTTAAAAGGTGTAATCTGCAATAGTGGAACAGCAGTAGCTATAATAGTAGCAGGCCAGGAAGGGAAAAATCCAGTCCAAAATGGAGGTCAGAGGAGCTCTCTCAACAGCAAGAGAGAACAAGTTACCAGGCAGCTAAAGAGCAACCACTCCACATTTCCCACAAGATTATATAACCTGAATCTGAAAAGCAATGTACAGTATGTTAATTTGCAATAATAATACAGTACATTAGAGCAATATTTCATAGTAATATTACTGAGGAGCATTTAAATGCTGCAAACTGCCCCTGTTGATTTGATTATCATGGTAAAAGGACATTTTAAAACATGTATTATGGGCATATATCATGTAGTTTTTCAATAGTAAAGGTTTAAAGAAGCAAAGTTTAAGGAATATCTTCTAATTTTTTTTCTAGTTACAAGTTGAAGTTTTATAAGAAAAAATGGTGGAAAAGTTGACAGGTGGGTGGAGCGGGGAATGTTTCAGTATAACTGATAAGACCAGGTAGAAAATGTTAAATACATCATTTCTGGTGTACTTCATGGTTTCCATTTTTTAGTTTTACTATGACCCTGTCTCTGACCAAATGGTTATCCTTAATTTTTAATATTACAGAAAAGTAATGAAAAGTACCAGTGAAGATTTTTTTCCCCCCCATGGAAAATGTTTGACCAACTTCAAAAAGAGATTGTAGCTATTCTTTTTTAAGATGCTCTTTATCACATTTTACATGTACAACTGCAAATTATTTACTGTGCCACTCACACCTGAAGATTGCATTTGCAATAATAAACTTTTCTACCCCTAAATTAGATCGTTTTGAATCACTTTTCTACAGCCCCCAAAGCGATGTAAAACAAAATATAAAAATGCATTGGGAATCGAATACCCTTTTAAAACAATGCATAGGAATTCTAAAAGTCAACATGTATAAACTGCCTTTCAGACTCGCAGCAAAGAGTGGACACCCCCCCCCTTCCTGGGGCAGGAAGTTCAATCATTAGGCTGTTAATAAAAGAAGAAGAAAAGTGTGCTGTGTGCTTGCCTAACTACTTTTTGGATCGGTTAGCTTCTCCATCTTGGGCCAGATTCCGTCCCATTAGTGACAAGTAGAGAACCTTCAAGTTGTGATTCTTATTCTAAGCCAGTGGGCCTTGTGCTCCATGGAAGAGGACATCTACCATTCCCATCACTACAAAACCCATACACGCACATCCCTGCTGAAGGGGAAACACAGGAAAATGAGCAGAACTTGCTCTAAAGGGGAACACTTTCATAGCAGGTTTTATCTCAAGGCATACCACATCAGTAATCTCTGGACTTTACTGTAATTGCTCATAACCTTGTTAATAAATAAAATAACCTGTTGTACTGTTTTGATATTGTTCTGGGCAGGGAAATCATAGGATGGATAGTAGAATAGCACAAAATCTCAAAACTTCAGCCAAAACCCTCTTAGCCAGATCTGCCAGTGTAACATCATTGACGTAAAACTCAGTGGCAAAATGGTGCAAGTTGACAAGTCAGAGTAGGAACTTGCTGTGGTGTCTACTCCGACTTCTTAATTTTCTGCTAAGATCTACACTGATTGCATTATGTTGGCATAAAAGCAGCATTTCAAAATGCCATGTCAAAATGCCTCTAAAACTTCAGAAAATGCATTCTAAAAGTAACTGGAAAAATTAACAAGAAAACAGCCATTATTTCTACAGAAAAAATGATGTCCCGTTTGTTAACATTGCTTCTGAGATGTAACTTTGAAACAGGTTTATTGCAAAAAGGTAAATTGCAAGGGAGACCTATATTTTGTGTAACTAGTTTCTTCTGATTTCTGGTCTTTGAATTCTTTCCCTGTTGTGAAATGAGCTCCCTAAATAAAAATAGCATTCTGTTATGTTATACATAAAAAAACTTCCTTTACTAATACGACTGCCAGCAGCTTATTATTTTTCTCGTTGTTAGAGTAAAGCTATGTCATTCCTGTGGCTAACGGAACACTGTTTCTTCTGGATAGGCTAAAAATAAGATTCTGTTTCCATGTTTGGATTACTGTAGGATTTGTCGTGTGGGTTATAACCAGGAACATGGCTCTGAACGGCTTTATTCCATCCATTCTTGAGGTCATCGTTTGCAACTGCCTTTTTCTGAAGGTCTTTCAGCTGGTCGCTTTTCAATGCCTCCTAAAAAATTAAGTAGCAAAGGAAAATAAAACCTAATCAGTTGAGGAACCAGCTGCTCTCGGTGCCTGCTGCCATGGTCTGAAATGAGTAAATGCTCTTTCTCTAAGCTGAGAGCCTTGGATTACTTACTAGCCTTTATCTGGCATTAATAAAAGAAAAATATCAATTAATATGTTGGAGTTCTGTCATAAAAGTGCTAAAGAAAGGAAATAAATCAACGTTATCAAACCAAACATTAGCTTGCAGTCATTATTAGTTTTTACTTTTATCTCAGCAGGAAAGATATGAATAATATCTAATCAACTTCACACTCTATTTAACTCTGCACATTATATGTATAGAGACTCACTCTGGATGGTCACGGGCCAATTTTCTTTCCCCTAAACACACTGTGGGCCACAACGAACACTTCATACAAAACAAGGGTTTACCTTTTGAGGAAGATTGAGGGCTCAGGGTTTACACTTAATTTAAAATATTTGACTACAGTGACACATGCCTTAGTTACATCCTGTTTGGATTGCTGCAACACATTCTACATGGAGCTGCCTTTGAAGACAGTTCAGAAACTTCAGCTGTTTCAAACTACTACAGCCAGACTATTGACTGGGACCAGTTACAGGGACCCTGTTACAACAGCTTCACCAGCTCCTGACTGGTTTCAAAGTGCTGGTTATGACCGATGAAGCCCTATACAGTGTGCACCAGGCTATCTAACAGATTATATATCCCTATATAGTATAACACGCCTCAAGCCTTAAGGTCTTCTGGAAAACCCTCTTCTAAGTTCTGTCACCTTTACAGGTATGTTCAGCACATATCAAAGAGAGGGCATTCTTAGTTGCTGCCCATTGTTTATGCAATGCTCTGTCCAGTGAAGCAAGGCTTAACCCTTCTCTCCTGTCCTTTCAGTGACAAGTAAAAAACCTTTCTCATCAGGCTTTTAATATCCAGTTTTAACACAGTTATCTCCCCTATGCTTGACAGGGGATAAAATCAAATAACATTGCTGCTCCTAGAGGCTTTCAGGAATAACAATTCTCCATCTAGTCCCCTCCAAAAATAATCTCTGGGGGAGTGGCCTATAAAGGGTAGGCACCAGATGGTGTAAGGAGCCTCTGATGATATCAAGTTTCAAAATACCTTCAGAGCTTGCAAAATTTATCTTTCAGGAGTTAACCCACGTGGGGGCTGGGGGATTCTAGGAGTTGCTTTCCAAAAAGTTCTTTTTTTTCCAAGCAGAAAGCAGTCAGACTAATCTATAAAAATGCACACTAATTTGCATCTTAGGTCTTAGTTTGAAGACCAGCAACATTGCTGTGTCATATAAAGAAAGTCTTACTTGAAGTGCTTTACTGTTATCTTGATCCACTCCACACCAGCAAAAGGATTTACATTTATGAGACCAGAAGCAAAATATGTTGCAGACTGGGCGAATTAACTTTGCTTCAGTGTCTTCTCCTTTATTTGGACCTAGAGGGAACAAAGCATGAGTTAACTTACAAAAGATCTATCTTTCTAATCTTATAGCAATGATACTAGAAAAAGTATTTATTGCTACTATTCTATAATGGCTCCTCTATGCTGAAAATAAATAGATTCTATTTCTCACCCATCCACTCTAGCATAACCTGAAGCTTTAATCTGTTTTTTCCCCCTTTCCACCAGTCTTATCCATCTGTTACCTTTAGCAGTTACTATTTGGTAAATGGAATTATTGCTGATTTCCACACATGATTAATACAATCTTAGCAGGAAATAGAAGATTTGATGCATGTTGTTTAGCTACTGCCATCCTGACATTTCTTAACCATATAATTCAATAATACCATCAAATTTATCAAAATTCAAACAATGTATTTGAAATGTTAGTTTTGATGTGATGATACTGTTCCTCCACACCATGAACAGACAAAACAAGTTTGCTTGACTCTATGGAACTTTTCCAACATTCAAATTGGTTAATGATGAAATTGTAATGAACATGACAAGAGCTAGATACCGGGGCAGATCAACCTATATTGTGTTTTTCTTGGGGAGAAAAGTAAATTTTAAAATGTGGTTTGAAGAATTTGCATGACTGCTACTTCTTGAGCAGAGACGTCATTGCTAATCCATGCACAAAATACGTCCTCATATCTTCTTATCTACTCATATGAAGATGTCCATAGGCTTCCCCTCTTTTGTCCTGGGATCAACGAGTTAAAGGGCCCTTGGAGGTCATCTATAATGCCAAATACAACTATGGAACTCCCCACAGATGGTGACTGAACTTTTCTTTTAATACCTCTAAGCTAGAGCTTTGAGATAAGGATGAAATCTTGTTGGAATTTTAGACATACACAAGAATCGTATATGCTAACATCAGAGCTAACTGTGGCTAATTGACAAAATGGCTGGCATATAGTGCCACACTCAGGTGTGGACCTGGTATGGATGTGACATCTCATCAGTTAGCCGTAGCAACTGAGATAATTCCTCTTGTGTGCACTTCAGATCACAGCATTGCTTTGGCTACTGAGGCACCAGCCATATAGTAATGAGTAATTAGAGTATATTACTTCTCAAAAGTTTTAGTGAATTACTTTTAAATAGTAACTGTCCCAACCATGTTTCCAGTGAAAGAGAACCCACCACTTTCCCAACCAATTTGTTCCACTACTGAATGTTCTTCCACTCCTTCACTGAACTTGGGTTTCTTGCCATTTCTACTATTTGGTTCTGATCTCTGTTACAGTTTGCTCCAGCTTTTTGGGGGTAGCCTTTCAGGGATTTAAAAACTGTGATAATCCCTCCCATACTCTTTCCACCTTGAGGCTAAATATCCCCGGCCCTTAAACTGTTTCTCCTAGTTTTCCTCACAATCCTGGTTGCCCTACCCCCAGACATGTTCTTAAATTATGGGGCCAAAATAGATATCTTGAAAGCATTGCCTCATTTCTAGCCATCTCTTATTCAATTCAGGCGTGTCTATTCTTGCCACAGAATGGTGGTGGGATTTGATGCCTCATGTCTTCTTTGACAGGTGAATCACCCTTCACTCAATAGTAAACTCATCAGCAATACATAAAGTTCACTTCATAGGTGACAATACAGCTATAAAACAAAGTTGTGCTCAAGAATATCATAATGAACCAACCTGTTACGAAACTGATCAGAAGCCCTGCAATGATGCATCCAAGACATCCAACAGCACTGTAATAAAGGTATGATAAAGAATACCAAGTATCTGCCAGGTAAGGTCTAGAATGATACAAAAAAGGAACATCAATAATTATTACTAATGTATGTATAAACTTCTTGACCAAAAGGGAGGTTGGTTAGTTTATAAAGCCTAGTATCAAACAGATGACCAAACTACATATCAACTTAACAGGGACTTTAAGGCTGGTACTGACAAGTGATAACTGGTTCAGTTGGAAAAAAAGAAGCAGCCATCCTGCAATGTTATACAATTTAAAGGTGGATGGAAAGAAATAGTACCTGGCAGGAGGAAGAGTAGGAACCACAGTAGCCACCACCTCTGTGTTATTGGAAATACACCCAGCTGTTGAGAGGTGCAATGGATGGGTCTTTGAAGATGGAGCAGGATACACAAAAGCTCCAATACCAACCCAAAACGCCAAGGTGATTCCAGTAAGAAGACCGCCAACGGCACCCTTAAATCGATAAAAAGTGAGAAACTATATTATGTTCTCTAGGCACAAGACAGATACTAGAACAGTACAAGATACCAAGTGGATTGTTGACATCTGAAGGGTACTATTTTCATGGTAGCTCCATAACTCCACAGCATGTCTTTCCAATGCTCAACCATAGACAATTAACTCTTGCCAACTGTCTACTTAGTAACACAAACTGTTTGAAGGGCAACAAAATGATGACAAGATTATCATGTTCCACCCAACAGGATAAAGAGTAGATGATTTGCTAAGCAGACGACGACGACGACGGCGATGACTGCTACTACTAATAAAAATAATAAGCAAAGCCTATCATATATGAATTGCTCTATTTTGAAGATAAGAATCTTATTACGTACCTTCCAATTGGTACAAGGAAAAACAATTCCTAGTGTAAATAATCCCAGCAGAGGTCCCCCACACATTCCATGAATGCTAAGCGAGGCCTATTCAAAGAAGGACAGAAGATCGTTTAGCAAGCACATTACTGTCATCCAATGGCTCTCCACATCTTTCTTCTCTTATATAATAGCTTTTTCAGCTGCTTAACACAGAGAACACATCGTTCTCATTTCTGGTTTGTCTACTTGTCAGATTTTTTTAAAAAGACAATCATTTCTCAAGGTGGCATTGTAAAATATCTCTCATCCATGAATACTAGCCACAGAAACAGCACTTTGGTACACTAGCACATATTGCAATGGCAAAATATTTGCTGAAGCAGTATCTTATTACTTAAGGAGAGAGAGAAAGAAGAAGAGGAGGAGGAGGAGGAAAACAGAAAATGGAAGGCATTGCTGAATGATGGTCACAAAAACGTTGGGGGCAGGAGCGGGAATGGGGAGGAGGCATCAATAATCCAAAGGGGGACAAATAGGAGCAATGTGAAGAGCTATCCTTCTTACAGCAGAAGAAATATCTCCCATGTGAATGGAAGGATCATTCAAATATGAATTAAAATAGATGACACCAAAGATAGAACTTTTTAAGTGCAAACCAGATCACTCCAACTTCCCCCCTCTGGTCTGATCATGCCCCCAAATGTTGTTTTAGAGATTACAAGTACTATATGAATACTATAGATATATAATATAATAACAATTTATAAACAATAACTAAAATAAGAACAAAAGGGTGGTGCCTTCAAAAGGAAGGTTTTATTCATATGCCTTTTGCATGGAATTCAATCATTTAGGTAGTAAACATTATATTATCAGGCAGTTAATGTTTCTTAAATAGAGGAAATGTCCAAACAGCCTGTTCATGAGAGACAGAGAGTAAGAGAAGAAGACTTTTAATCCTCTCACAGTCCAGAAAACACAACAGAGAAAAGCAGTCATTTGCTCGGGAGAGACCAGTTTCTCGCACAGTGAAGCTGCTTCAGAATGAAGGCTTCTGCAGTGTAAAAAGATTCTTGAATTGCACATATCTGCAAGGATCCAATTTTATTTCTATACATTCTGAACAAATGTAGATGGGGGGAAGATCAGAGCTAAATACAGGATTGTTTAGCAAAACAGATAGTGTGATTATTCCTCCTTATTATACTTTATAAGGGAAAGAAAACTTGATGCAAGAAAGAAAATGAGCAGGCGCCTCTCTTAGCAACAGCCTGAAGGCTTTCTAGTACTTTCACAGTGAGAGAAACTTTGCCTACACAAGAGACTTCCTCCGCACTATTGAAGCTCAAACATCCGTTCTCAGAGAACAGAATATAAATACCCTGCACAGGCCAAGAGCTCCAGGTTATGCCAAATGTTTTAAAATCTGTGGTTACCTGCACCACAGCACCCATGAGCGATGCTGCTACAGCCATTGAAGTACATACCACTCCAAAAACTATGCCTGAAAAAGAGGATGGTGAACAATTAATGCCTGGGTGAAAATGAGTGGTTTTTCTACTGACAGAAATGGTTTGGTCCATGGAACCAGAAGGGGTGGTTCCTCTTTCTCTAGAAGCGTCCTGCACCTCCTTAAAATCTTTTCAAGAATGTTGAGGGGACATCATGGTGACAGGAAAAAAAGGTGTCTTCTTACATGAGGAGACTTGTCTATGATATGAATAGAATACCTCTCAGGATGCTCTAGCCAGAAAGCACTTATCGCCAATTCCTCATTCCACCTGCCAGCCACATTCCCCATGCTGTTCTTAAGGATCTTGCAAGTCTTCAGAGTATATTTTCCAGGGACAGAGTGGGCTACAGTAAGTTGCAACTAGAGTGGGTCCATTGAATCAGTGGGGATTTGATGAGTCAGCTCTTCTGTAAGTTCCACTGATCTAGTGGGCCTACTCTAGTTCTAAGTTACTACACTAAGCAACTGAATCTGAGCCATTGTTTACTTAAGTCAGTAGTGAAGTAATTCTTATCATGGTGTAACTCAAAATAGTAGGTAGAATGAACACATGGTTACAGGTACTTCAGCATTTTAGGATTCATTGTTCCTGAACCATGGTGAATAAAATCAATTGAAGGCAAAAGGGAATTTAAAGAACAAATGTCCACTAAACTCCAGTACCATACGGTGGTATCAAGAGCCTTACGGTACAGACCAAGATGTACCTTAGACTAGAGCATTCAATTATCAATGTGGCTTAACTCTAAGCACTATCTTGTAAACTAATTGGCCAACATAGAATTGCCCTGTTAGTTTACAAGATATTGCCAAGATATTGGAACAATGCTTATGGGTAATTAATTGTAAGGTGCTCAAAAGGTGGCATGATTTGTACTTTCTTCAAATTTGAAAAAAATGTTTCTGTATTAATGGAAGTCCTGCTTTGCTAAACAGTTCTATGTGAGAGATTCCTGACCTTACCATTAAGAAGAATGAAATCTATTTGCTCTACCTACACAAGCCTTTGCTGATCCAAGTGCTTATACGTTCGGAGAGATTTGGGAAGCAGTTCTTGACAAAATCTTCTGATGTTACAGTTGCCAGAGCATTTATACTTGCAGCCACAGTACTGCAAAAGCAAACAATACACAATGTGAGGACTCATCTTTGTTACAAATGGGCTGCACTGTTTATTAACAATCTGGGTTCCAACTCACATATGCCTGCTGAGTTTGGGCTAAACTAGGAAGTAACTCATGTTAATGATTAGTTACTTTTCTAACAAGCTCCATTCTGCAATAACAAGCTAGAAAAGATTCCCTTCTTTGCTTGTTAAGAGCCACCGCTGTAATTTTTTTCAGTAGAATGAGAAGGGGCATCTGTCTGTTACTTCTTGCTAGGGTGTGGGTAGGAGTGCCTGAACAATGAGATGGCAGAAAGAGCAGTCATGGGTGGTTCATTTTCTACTCCTGTCTCCAACTGTCTTTCTGAAGGAGGTGGCGTTGTCGTAGGAAGATGGAAACTAAAGAGCGAGAAAAGCAGCAGTGGGCAGAGAGACTGCAAAGAGAAAGAATAGGATGGGGACAAAGGCAAGGTAGTGAGAGAAAGAGAGAGCAAGATCAAAGGAGATAGTGTGCCTGGGTGAGAGAGTGCAAGCGGGCAATTATACATGTGTGAAAGAGGCTGCCATTTTCTCTACCCTTACCTTTGAAAGCTTTGCCTGCACCGAAAAGAATGAGACCTACTCACAGGACCACTTCCCAGAATATCTGTCTTCAGTTTGTGTTTACACAGAATTTGAAGAAATTCTGTATTTGCATAGCCTGATCCCAATCCACATTAGACGAGAAATTAGAAATGATTCACTTTGTCAATTGCCATTGACTTGACCATAAGGTTTTCAGGGATAAGTGACCAAATGATCACAACATTTAATGTGGGATAATATTTCAGAAGGAGTAAGAGGCCTGAGAGCCAGGGATGGGTTTGAAGACATCCTGGGCAAGCTCTCTCCTGTCCTCCAGAAGTAAAGATAGTGGCCGGGACTGCAGCCACTTAATGTTTTGCTGTTAAGCACTTTGCTGAGCATTATCACTAGGGCAAGGATTTCTATGACATGCCATATTTTTTATGCAACCTATGTTTGAGTTTATAGGTGGGTTTGAACATGTTTATGAGTAATCTAGTGAGAAAGGTCAGATTACTCATAAACATGTTTGAACTTGCTTATGGGTTCAAATGTAGGTTGCAAAGAAAATGTGAAATGTCACAGAAATCCTCCCCCTAATTATCACCCATCACACTTACTAGCTGCAAGACCTATGAGGTCCCCCACTCCTACCCTAATAGTTCTCTGGATTCTCTAATAGCACAGGTTATTAAAGAGTAAATGTCCAATAAATTGCAGGTTTTCCTATATAAATGCCTCTTATGTATAGGGGACAATCTGTGTGAATTTAAATGTATGGATAAAACCAATGTTTCATGGCGCTACAGTGGCTGAAATCCTGCTGCTGAGCTTTGTCAGTTGTACTACAGTAGGCCAGTTAATCAGAAGGCATTGGGTGAGTTAACTTCTCCATAAGTTTCATTGATTCAGACAGGCCTACTCTAGTGGCAATTTACTATGCTAAAGGAAGTGACAACTAGAGTAAGCCCATTTGGATCAATGGCACTTGAGCGAGTTAACGCACCAAATCCCCATAGTTTCAGTGTGACTTGGGGTCATGGAAGCCCTGCACTTTTCCTATTACTTGAGACATTTTTTATTCCTCGCAATTAGCATTGTTCATCTTTTGTTTTCACCCTGACACCAGTGATTCTTTGAACATGAAAATAGCTGCCGGAATGATAGTTTACGACAAAAGAGATAAAACTGCAAGTTTTCTAATAGGTTGAGAAAGAGATGGGGACATTTATCTGCCAGAGCTTGATGCTGGACAGCATGCAGAGAGACAAAGCACTGCAGCATTTCATTACAGGGGCGAGGGAGGGGGGAGAGAAATGATGCAGCGTTTTCAACAGCAGTTCTTTCCTCAGCACTGTAGGTTTGCCTCTTTTACATTCAACACTGCAGGAAGCGCCAAGTAAAGCCAACCGAAAGAAGTACAGACCTGAGTGTTCCACTGAAGGCACAAGCCACAAATAGTCCTGGAAGTCCATGGGCAGACGCAAAGATGATCATAACAAAGTAGGGCATTAGCTGTTCAGGGGAGAAAGACAGTGAGGTTATGAGAGTTCCCTGAATCGATGGAAATAAAGGTTGTGGACAGTAGAGCTCTGTACCCGTTACTAGGATAGACCTCCCCAATCTATACTATTGTATAGGGTCAGCCTTTTATATACACATCAGACTGCTTCTTATACCTGGTCAGGTGCTGAAATGAAACCAGCAGTCCAAGGATCACAACTTCTAAAATGGGAATATATCACCAAGCCACAAAGAACGGCACATACCAGGATAACCCATAGTCCAACCAAATTCAGATACAGTGCACTACAGAGAAAAAAGAAACAGAAGAAAGGAACAATTTAGGAGTAATTCAAAGAAAGTAATTTTTTTTTTAGGCAGTTAAGTGCTGTTTGTTGATAAAGAACCCTCCCTGAATCTCGCTGTCAAGTCAGAGAATCTGATGCCTGAACAGCCTCCTAAGAAGAGGTGGCAACAGAACTTTATCGACCTCTAGCGAAAAAGGTCAGAAGCCTATGTTTGTCCCAAAGGGCATTTATCCCATTTAAGGGTTATTTTTAGAATGAAATCAAACTATCATTTCCAATCATATCTAGGTTCATCTGGGCATCAAGTTAAATGTTGCTTCCTTGTTACAATATTTCCAGGCAACATCCACTTCTCTAATTCTGCAAGCTTTACATGGCTTCTACAGTCTGTAAGCACACAAATATTTCAAAACATTGCAAGTCAAAATGCATTTAAAACGTTCTTACTGCTATGAGAAAACTGTAGGCACAAATGCTTAAACAAAATCCATCCTTGCAACTTATAAAAAGCTACAAGTGTGATTGCCAGTCAAAATTCTTACAACTATGAGAAACTGTGAACAAAAGTACACTCAAAAATAAAGCTTAAGTCATATAAACAACTTAAATCATGCACTAATTATGTTTCAAAATTGCAGGAGCTTGCACTCTAAAAATATAGAAGCTTATACCCTAAAAGGGAACACTGAAAAATAGAGAACACATCAGTAAACTAACAAAGTTCTTAATAGTAAGAATATATAAAGTAAAAAGCATTTCTCAGTCCTTAAGCATACTATAATAGAAGTTTATTCTAAGCATTAACCCAGCCAACCCAGTTTGGAAGTATGAAGGAAAATCCATGTTGTCTTCAACTATTGCCACTGTTGCTGCTACTGCTGCATGATGCAGCTCTCTGGTACAAGCATTATTGGTATCCAGTGTGTGTGGCATATAGTGTGTTGCACTGTAGTGTTGATGTGTGTGTCTTCTGCCTCCCTATATTTATATTTCAGATGTAAACATCTGACTTTTGCTGGATCTGTAAGTACAGGCTCCTGATGCACCAGCAGACATTTTTATAATAACAATTTATCTTGCTTTTACAATTCCTATAATTCCTTACCAATTATTTCAGCACACTTTCAATTTTCCCCTTTGTTTAAGTAAGAGGTAAAGGCTCCCCTTGACAATTAAGTCCAGTTGTGTCCAACTCTAGGGGCCGGTGCTCATCCCCGTTTGTAAACGAAAGAGTGGGCATTGTCCATAGACACTTTCCATGGTAATATGGCTATGGCGGAATGCTGTTAACTTCCATGATAAACTGTCAGCCACAAAATAAAATCATTTGCAAGGCAGGGTTATCATGTAGTGTGACCTTGCTTCCAGACTCCAGCTGGAGAGCTTTCTAATTATTTTGCAATGACTTTTAGTAAACTGCTGTTCAGACTTCATTTTAAAAAATGCATTGTATATTCTCAGGGCTACTTTTTGCCCCTCTTAATTATTGAAACACTCTCTACATTCAAATTTTCACATTTGGCACTACTAGATAATTATCAGCCTGTCTCAAATATTCCATTCTTAGGAAAGGTTCTGGAGCATGTGGTGGCTTCACAGCTCCAAGGGTTTTCTGATGATATATATCACCTTGATCCATTTCAATGTGGCTTGAGGTCTGACTATGAGATGGAGACTGCTTTGGTTACGTTGGTGGATGATCTATGCCAAGAACAAGATGTGGCAGGAGTGTATCCCTGTTGATTCTGCTGGACCCCCCAGTGGCTTTTAGTACCATCAACCATAGTAATCTTCTGGGTAATTTCTCTGGGGTGGCAATTTGGAAGTTCCAGGCTTCCTGGAGGGGTGAGCTCAGAGGGTAGTGCAAACTCCTATTTGACACCTTGGCCATTTACCTGTGGTGTGCCTCAAGGTTATCTTCTGTTCCCCCATACTATTTTTACATTAAACTGCTGGGAGAGATTGTCTGAAGTTTTGGGGTTTGGTGCCACCAGTATGTTGATGATACCCAACTCTATTTCTCCTTTCCATCTGATTCCAGGAATGCTGGAGGTGGCAATGGACTGGGTGAGGGCAAACAAACTGAAGGTAGTGTGCCAGCTACACCCATTCTTTGAGAAATACAATCTGGCCATGGTGATATATACCTTAGTTATATCCTATTAGGATTACTGCAATGCTCCTTAAGTGGGGCTGCCTTTGGAATATGTTCAGAAATTTCAGTGGGTCCGTGATATGTACTTCATCTATACTCCTAACTGGAGCTGCTTACAGGGAGAACAAAAGCTTCACTGGTCCATTTCCAGGCACAATTGAAGGTACTAGTTTTAACTGTGGAAGCCCTAAATTGTTTGGTTCCAGGCTATTTGATGGACTGTATCCCTCCATACCAGCCTCCCTGGCTCTAACATTGTTTGGGAGATCTTTTAGGTTACATTTTTGCAACTACTTACAGTTTGGCCTGTGTTTCTGTTCTGCAAGAAATGCACCTTTGTATGGTGGACTGATTCACTCCGTAGATTCCTAGCCAGGTAAATGTCCCTCCAATGGCAATTGTCCAAAATGTGTGTCTCCTCAGGGGATCCACATCAAAGCTGCAGAAATAAGGCCCAACAAAGATAATTAATTCAGCTTCTAAGCTGGAGTTAACATTTTACACTGTCTTAGATTGTGGGATGTTTTTTTAAAAGGCAGGTCTTTAACTGTTGCCAAAAGGACAAGAGGAAGGCCAACCCTCTCTGGGTTGAGTAGAGAACATGTTCTTTCTTTAGCCCCCCCCCCAATTGAGATTAGAAAGATTCACTGTTGCTCCCAATATCCAAGGAACTCCACAACTAACCTATTTATACACCAGTAACACACATTACTAGGCGTGTGATGGTTCCTATCATACCCAGCAATGCCTAGCCAGATGACCATTTTAAGCCCTTTGTAACACAGCTGAGGAACAGCCTGACCATGCTGGTAGGGGGATTCTTGGAATTGTAGTCCAAAAAAGTAGTTTTCCCAAGCTGCATTCATCATAAGCCATGTAATTTAAATACATTTGGACTGAAATCCTGTTGTGCAGCTCTGCACACACAATGGGGATGTTGTCATCAGCAGCAGCAAATCGCCATTTATTAAAGGCAAATTGCTGCTGATTGAAAGCAGTTTCGTGTTACTCATACAAAATGCAACAAAGCCACATGCACCCCAAAATTGGCAGAAGAAGGCTGTAATGGGCAGCAATTAGCTGCTGCTGCTGACATCATCACAATTCTGCACTTGGAGAGGCACCACAGGATTTTATCCAGTGACATCAACATTTTCAGTATTCATGTCTATTACTCCAGTAATTGAAAATACATCTAAATAAGGTAGATTTCTGCTTTTCCAAGACATCATGATCTGCCTCTGAACAACAAGGTGCTATTTGCTGTTCTTATGAAAAAAATCATTTTCCTATAATAATGACACACACACACACACACACACACACACACACACACACACACACACACACACACACACAAATACACGTTTCCCAGTTGAGAAGTAATCGATCTGAGCATAAATTTACATTCTGCTTACTCAAATACAGCGAGGCGTGATCCATTATTGGCATTTTCCCAAATGTTCGTAAGGCCACCATTGTTAAGAGTTCCTTGAATTAAAACTGTCAAGAATCCAATCAGCATAACAATCAGTTGAAAGGCATCTGTCCATACAACAGCTTTTAATCCTCCCTAAGTCAAACAAAAGGAGAATTAATGTATTTGTCTTCATTTCTATTATATTACAGAAGAAGGTGCACAAAATCATTTCCCAGCTTTTCTCTTAACAGCATCTTGTTCTGAGGAATATTGGTGACATATTTTCAGTCTTTGCTCCACAATGAAATGACCACTGCCTGAAACAGCGAAAGAGAGTCTCTACCCATGCTTCCCCTGTAAACCGAACACCACTGTGTGAAAACAGTGTTCCAGTGCTTTGTGCATTTTTCTGCACTTGTTCACATTCATTGCTTTTCTGATCTGCTACTCCTATTTCTGTGGAGGGAGAGAGGGAAGGAAAAGGAAATATCAGCCAGTTGCTAACCAGGCAACTGGCCGATATTTACTCAATGCTTTTTAATGCTCTTCTGCCAATTTAATAGCCTGCCTGTGATGCATGGCTAGGCTTTCACCCTGGTTACATACTGGTCACACATATTTATGCATGATCTGTGTAGATAGAGATGCCCATTGCTATCTATCTATTGCTATCTATTCTACTCAACCAAGGGTTAACCTAGACAATACTCCCAGCACACTTTTGGAAAAAGCACTTCTTCAAATTGCGAAAGAGATCTTGTTTTCCTCACCTGCGTGTCTTGCTTATAGCACATTTTGCATTGTGATTTGATAGTGGAAGATAAACAAGTGCTTAATTTGCAAAACTCTGATTTGGGCTTGCAAGTCTGTATACTGAAGCATGTGTTTCTGAGGAAATCTGATTGTGGGAGGGAAAACAGGTCAATTTCATTGAATACACCTTTCCCTTAATGTTTAGATCGACCATAAATAAGTCTATATGTGGAGAAGAATGTTCCCCCTTGACATTCTTACTCCAGTCGGGTCCGACTCTAGGGGGTGGTGCTCATCCCGTTTTCAAGCCATAGAGCCAGCGCTTGTCCGAAGACAGTTTCCATTATCACATGGCCAGCGTGACTAGGGAACGCCGTTTTACCTTCCTACCAAGGTGGTACCTATTTATCTACTCACATTCAAACTGCTAGGTTGGTGAGGAGCTGGGACAAAGTGACAGGAGCTCACTCCATCGCGTGGATTCGATCTTACGACTGCTGGTCTTCTGACCCTGCAGCACAGAGGCTTTTGAAACATATCCTAATTTGTCTCAGCAGCCATGCAAACCTATGTATATCTTTATTCAGATATGTGGTTCCATGTATTCATTTTGTAGCTAAATTCCAGAGAAGAATGGGTAGGATTGCAATCTCAGATTGCAGGAAAAAGTATTTGTAAAAGTTTGCAGGTTATCTTCAGGGTCTGCTGAAATCATGTCTCATTTGCTTTCCTGAGCTAGAGAACTTTGTCCAGTCCTTTGGATGTTCATAGTAATATTTTGAAACAAGGCAAGAATAGAAAACTGCCACTCACTGCACAGAAAGATACCAAAGAACGTCCTTCAAGGCTGAGCCATTAACATAAAAGTGAACACCAATTAGAGCATATTTACAAAAACATTTTGAGCTGAACTGCAATCGCATACATACCAATGTGCAGTAAAACGTACAGACAATTCCTGTTGCAAATACTGAGCCCCATAGATCAAATCCAGTCACTGTTAAAAGAAATTAAGTCAGGCATAGGTTATTTAAGGCATTTCATGTCTAAAATGGATTGTTTTGAAAAGAAGATTGTCACAACTTTGACTTAGCAGTTGCTATTATCTCCATTTATATCCTGAATAACAGAAATTCAGTTTCATTGTTTCTCTGGGGAGGGGAGGAAAGGATTCTTGTAAAGTGATACAAACACAAAAACTGATCATGTAGTCCTAAAACATAATCCCAGATCTATATTAATATAATACCTCTGTTGGGTCAACAAAAATGACACAAAATGGGCAGCAAGCTTTAAAGATATCCAGATATCTTACATAACAAAGAATATGGAGGGAACACAGATATGAATTTTGGAATTTATAAAATGTGTGGACAAAATCTGCTTCAAAATGGAAATGATGTTCCTTTTAAAAGGAACACAGAAATAGCAGGTCAACAGGCTAAGAAATTTCATACTCAGAAGGCAGTGTCATTACTTTAAAAAAAGAAAGAAAAACACAGTCCTGTAAAAATGGATGAATGCACAACACATGTGTACATGTAGATTAATTTGGTGAGGAATCATATTTTGTGGAATGGCAGTGAGTTTTTTTTTACTCTTTCATCAGAAGTCTGCTTATTTTAACATGGATGTGGAACTGGTTTATTTAAACCGATTTCCCCTATGTGAATGTTAATTTTTAAGAAGCCCTCCCACTGGCTGACTCTCATAGCCACTTGCCCCTGCTGTTGTTGTGTTAAAAGTGGGCAGGGAGAAGCCCAGCCACCAAGTAGCCTACAGGAGTCCCCTGCCACTTGCTCACTCACCAAAGCCTTCTTCCCGGGGTGGGGAGACAGATAAGGCAAGATCCAAGGATGCCACTCAAGGAGGCATCTCTTCACTGAGTTGAGCCAGCATGCAAACCCCAGAACCAGCAGCTGGAAGGCAGGCAGGCAAAGTGCTGCCACTGCCGCCCCTCTTTTCCCACCTCCAGCCAGTCAGTGTCTCCTCCTTCACTCTATTCATGAGTACTATGTGTTGGGTTTTGGGGGGGGGCATTTGCAGTGTGTGTCAGCCACCCATCACCACCAGGTTCTCCTGTGCACATCAGCACTCACAAGATGCCACTGTGAGTGAGAAGGCTTTTCTAGCTGTTTCCTACTGCACTGCCTTCCTGTGGGTATGCACGTCAAAGGTATACAGACATACAGGCCTGCCCAGTAGCCTCTCTGAATTCCAGCCTTGAGCTGGAGAGAGAGTGCATGTGTCTGGCAAGGGTGTCCCTTCAAAAACACCAAATTAAACATCTGTCCCAAGCAAACACCACATGGCTGTCATGTGACTCGGAGACAATTTAATTCAACTTCATTTAGACCAACCCATATTTTGAACTATTGCTTTACTGAAAATGAGCCCTTAGCCTCTTCGCTGAGAACAGAAGGCCAGAAAACCAGACATGACATGGTCTTCTATTGTTGCTCTGAACTAGGCACTTAGCCAAGACCTTGAGTTATACTTCAACACACACACTTTTAGCAAAAGGAAAACTGGGCCAATAAATTACACAACCCTGGATAAAAAGGGGGGATGGACAGCTGCCAAACAGATAGCTAACGGAAGAAAATCACATTCTTTATGAGCTATTGGGTGTTCATATTTCTCCTTTACTGCTTGTGCGGTTACCCTAGGAACTGGCAAAGCTACGTAGAAACTCACCTTGATTGAGAGCCAAAGCAGGAGCATAGACTACCACTCCAGTGTAAAGAATCTGTGAAAGAGCAGAATGGGTGTTGAAAAAGGATCCCTGAATCTCAGTAAAGAAACCCCCTTTTCACTAGAAAAGACAAAAATTAAAAAAAAATAATGGGAGAAAGGACACAGGGACCTCATATTACACAATAGCCCATGGTTTTCCACATGCATAAATTGCACATTCTCTTTGGCTGGTACTGTCACAGAGAAGTAGGCTCATGAAGAAATAGAAGTGCATATTTGAACATATGCCCAAAATATCTTTCAACCTGGCTTTCTTCTCCTTTGTCTGTCACCCAGCTAATTGTTCTCAATTAGCATAAATTTACACAGCCACAGCCACTTATTTTGTCACCAGGTCAAAGGAGATCTGGGCTCAGCATCCTCTCTGGCCATTATAATGCATAGTGCTTTGTTCAGATCATCTTTATGTCCAGCCTACCTAGAGCTGTTGTAAGAAAAAGGGGGAATGAGGGACACATGAGCTGTTCTTTTTTTTCCTTGGAAAAAGACCGGGAGAACTGTGTAATAATAATGATGATAGCACTTTAAATGGCTGAGAAAAACAATAATTGATGTATAGCTGTCATTCTGACTTAGGCAGCATTCTCTAATTGCTAACTTAGAGCCAAACTATATATTATAGATATCCTGTAATTAGAGCTTATATCATGTTAGTGTTCCAGAAATCTGAATGAAACTTACGTCTGAGAAATCCAGTTTCCAAATGAAGCTGAATCTACAGATGAGTCACAAACCAGAACATGCTAATTTGCAGAATACACAAGGTAAGAATCTCCCAAAGACAATCACACACTTTCAACAGTTAAATAATTCCCTTTTCTAGTAAGGTGTTATTTGCAACATATGTCCCAGCCCTTAACAGAATGGTTAAACCGGCTGTCTCCTTGCAAATATTCTCTGTACAGTCCACTTTTTATTCAGATGGGAGCCATACCAGCCATAATGCTTTTGTTTCTTGTTTTTCATTCTCATAAGAAAATCATAAATGTCATGGTGGCTAACTGAGGCTTATTGACATGGTGTCAGTTGTATGACTATTAGTGTTCTGGAAGCTTACCCAAATATGCAGCTGGCACCTTCTTAGCTAGTCTCAATCAGTTACCGTGACTTCCACTATATCACTCTGGCAGATGAGTAGAAACTGGGATTCTGGCCAGTGTTTAATGGGACATATTCACAAGAACACCTCTGAGCAACACATACAACCCCCCCCCACACACACACACCTCATTTCTGAAGCTCTCTCACCCACTCTCATTGGCACTAGAAGAATATGTTGCTGATATCTCAATGAATTAGATAGCTGGCTGTGGAGTGAAAGGTTGGGAGTTTGATTCCCCATTGAGTGTCCCATGAGAAGTGCCAGCCTATTTAGCCTTGGTCAAACTGCATAGTTCCAGGGTGATCACAGAAGAAGGGAGCAGTAAACCACTTCTGAGTAAAACTCTGGAAAGGGTTGCTTTATGTCAGAATTGACCTGATGGCAGATAACTATTATTATCAAAAACAAGGGAAAATGTGCACCTGGAAGCCTGTAGGAGAGTAATTCTCCAGTAAGACAAGGTGTTGGGCCTTCTTGTGTCAATGAAGCCAGAAGTGAATTTCTGATCAGCTTTAGTTTCATTTCCCCCCTGCTCCTCACACACATCTTCAGCAAGTCAGTGGTCCATGGGAGGTGCTGCAGGGCAAAAACTGACCCCTGAAGCCACCGTAGTTTACCACCTCACGCAAGCAAGTGTGTTTAAGGTTGTGACCAAAGATTTGTAAGCCATGTGGATCTTCTTTCAATGTTTTCTGGATGCCTAATTTTACTTTCAAAATTTTAAGGGAAGGCACTGGTGGAAGCAATAAAATGTTAAAAAATACTAAGAGGGATACAACTGCTCTTATATTTCAGAAGAAATTGTGTGAAATGATACAAACAGAGCTTTGTTGTGTTGTTTAGTCATTTAGTCATGTCCAACTCTTCATGACCCCATGGACCAGACCACGCCAGGCCCTCCTGTCTTCCACTGCCTCCCAGAGTTGGGTCAAATTCATGTTGGTAGCTTCGGTGAAACTGTCCAACGATCTTGTCCTCTGTTGTCACCTTCTCCTCTTGCCTTTACACTTTCCTAACATCAGCATCTTTTCCAGGGCGTCTTCTCATGAGATGGCTAAAGTATTGGAGCAGGATCTATCCTTCCAGTGAGCAATCAGGCTTGATTTCCTTTAGAATGGATAGGTTTGTCCTCCTTGCAGTCCAGGGTACTCTCTCAAGAGCCTCCTCCAGCACCACAGTTCAAAAGCATCAATTCTTCGGCAGTCAGCTTTCTTTATGGTCCAGCTCTCACTTCCATACATCACTACTAGAAAAACCATTGCTTTGACTATGGAGACATTTGTCAGCAAGGTAATGTCTCTGCTTTTTATGATGCTGTCTAGGTTTGTCATCGCTTTCCTCCCAAGAAGCAGGGGTCTTTTAATTTTGTGTTTGCTGCCACCATCTGCAGTGATCATGGAGCCCAAGAAAGTAAAATCTGTCACTGCCTTTATATCTTCCCCTTCTATTTGCCAGGAGGTGAGAGGAACAGTGGCCATGATCTTAGGGGGGTTTTTTGTTTTGTCTTTTATGTTGATCTTCAGACCATTTTTTCCACTCTCCTCTTTCACCTTCATTACAAGGTTCCTTAAGTCCTACTCACTTTCTGCCACCAGAGTGGTATCATCTGCATATTGGAGATTGTTGATATTTCTTCCGGCAATCTTAATTTCAGTATGGGATTCCTCCACTCAGGCCTTTCGCATGATGTATTCTGCATATAAGTTAAATAAGCCGGGAGACAATGCACAGCCTTGTCATACTCCTTTTCCAATTTTGAACCAATCAGTTTTTCCATATCCAGTTCTAACTGTTGCTTCCTGTCCCATGTATAAGTTTCTCAGGAGATAGATAGAAACTCCCATTTCTTTAAGGACTTGCCATAGTTTGCTGTGGTCCACACAGTCAAGGGCTTTTGCATAGTCAATGAAGCAGAAATAAATGTTTTTCTGGAATTCTCTGGCTTTCTCCTTGATCTAGTGCATGTTAGCAATTTGGTCTCTAGTTCCTCTGTCCCTTCAAAATCCAGCTTGTACTTCTGGGAGTTCTTGGTCCACATGCTGCTGAAGCCTACCTTGTAGGATTTTGAGCATAACCTTGCTAGCATGTGAAATGAGTGCAACTGTACGGTATTTGGAGCATTCTTTGGCACTACCTTTCTTCAGGTTTGGGATGTAGACTGATATTTTCCTGTTCTCTGGCCAATGCTGAGTTTTCCAAACTTGCTGACATATTGAATGTAGCACCTTAACAGCACCATCTTTTAAGATTTTAAATTGTTCCACTGGAATGCCATCACCTCCACTGGCCTTGTTGTTAGACAAGCTTTCTAAGGCCCACTTGACTTCACTCTCCAGGATGTCTGGCTCAAGGTCAGCAACCACACTCTCTGGGTTTTCAGGGGCATCCAAATCTTTCTGGTACAAACAGAGCTGCCCAGCATGAATTCGTCAACTCACACTGGCCTATATAGTCTACAGTTCTTCAGAATTATCTGCAGCATCACCTTAAAGTTTGTGAAGCGAGCAATTTCTGTCAGTATCAAACTATTGCTGATGCTGCATTAGATTTTGTGAGGTGGAGTCCTCTAGGGAACAAATCGTTCCCTGAGTAGGCACACATACTGGGCTACCCTGCCAGAAAAGCCAATTAACTTCATACTGCTTTCTAAGCAACCTCAGGCAAGAACAGAGTCCTCATTCTCTGTTGGCATTTTGTGTGACCCACATGATTTGTGAATTCTGCCCTTGGATTCTTTCCAGGAAAGGGCTAGCATTGCAGCACATTCCCATGCAATTCCAAGAAGAAGGAAGTAATTTCTTTTAACAGCATTTTGACAGGAAGATAATATCAGGGTTTTTTGTTTTTGTTTTTGTTTTTGCTGTTCTGAAACTAGCAAGGCACATGATTTCTTCTCAGGACAAAAAACAAATAAAGAAGAGCTGATTGTCATACTCTGTAGAGCTGATTTTCCTTCCTGGTTCAAGGAAGGACAGTCGTGGTCCTTTTGTAGGGCAGCAACTTGTTTGTCACCAAAAAGGAGGACATGCATAGCATAACTAAAACAGAGGACCAAAGAGGACTCTGTAGTACATAAAATCGCGTATGCTTATTGAGATATTGAGATGCAAACTTAAGAATGCTTTTTATAATTTGAGCAGAATTATTGAACATCTCACCAAATAAGGAAGGCAGTGACCAAGTGACCATGTTCATGTTAGGCTACTGTTCACATGCTTTTTTTTTAAGATGTGGAACTCTAGAGTCCCTTATCTCCCTATTTGTGGTTCATTGTTTTTACATCAGACTTGGATTGGCAACTCTGCAGATGACTGACACCTTCAGAAGGATCATTGTCCTCTGTCGGCCCTTCAAATGGAAGAAGGTCCTCGCTGTCCCTTCTCCTCCTTTGCCATCAAAACGCATGCGTTTGCCATACTCAGAGCAGCCTAAAGTTATATGAATCCCAAGTGGAAAGATAATGCCAGAGATTGATTTCTGAAGACATTTGTTGATTCTGAGAAAATCACTATTGATTTTAAAGAACTGATCTCAAGTATTAAGAACCCATGTACCATGATAAGAATCTGCTTGCCATGTGTGGAATTCCATGGCAGTCCTACAACTAGGAAAAATTTAAACTTTAGACTTACACTGTGTATCCAAATGAGAAATTATGAAAACATCAAACAGAGAACAGCAGATGTTTTAACCACAGCAAATGGCATTCAACCAAAACCAGAAAAGCCAAGGTCCACATGCACGTACAATTCTGTGAAGAAACAATTAAAGAGATTCATCCTAATAAAGGAGAAATGACCTTCCAGACAATGCTGCAGCATCCTGAATGTTTAGTAATTTCCAATTTGTTCCTTTTGGAAGAAAACATTCCCTGCTTATGCTCAGTCTCTCTGCTACTGTCCATTCACTCCCAGAAGAGAACAGAGGCAGCTTTTCCATACCTACAAGAGAGCTAATGAGTCAGAAATCAGGGCATCTGTCACACACATAGATGAAGGATATGTCTTACCGTCTGTACTATGTAAATCAACGTTGCGGCTATTCGAACAGGCTTGTTAAACCTTAACTCCAAATACTAGAGAAAAGGACAAATAAAGTAAATGAGAAACATCTATCATTGTCACCAGTTATTCAATAGTAACAGTCATGAAGCTGCTGTTTTCATACTCCCATAAAAATTGGTAAATAAGTTAATAATTTGTTCCATACCACAGAATGAAGACCTAAAACAACACATAGAACTCATCAAGAGCCACAACTGGATTTAACTTGCAGGGATTTGCAATGAACACAAATGTATTGGCCAGATCTAAGCCCACCACCCAATATATGATATGCACCCAAAATATTTAAATTATGGATGATAATTTGTGGCCTTCCAAATATTGTTGGACTGCTGTTCCCAAGACATTTTTCCTCCAAGGGCTGGAATGTGCTGGGTTTTTCCAGATTTTAGAAGCTAAGTTGGTTTGGGCCAAGTCTGGTTAGTATCTGGATGACCACCAGGGAATGCTAGACATTAAAACCTTGGGTTTGAAATCAAGGAAAACCACTGAAATGTAACTGAAGAGCTGCTTGAAACTCTCTTGAGGGTCCACTGCCTACACCACCAAACAGCTGCTGTCAGCTAGGGGAGTCAATACTAAGCTAGATGGATCAAAGGCCTGACTCAGTTGAAGTCAGCTTCTTATTTTCATGTGGCCAACAAAACCAACAGTGAGGGCTGACAAGGATTATTTATTTATTTATTTATTTATTTATTTATTTATTTATTTATTTATTTATTTATTCATTCATTCATTCATTCATTCATTCATTCATTCATTCATTCATTCATTCATTCATTCATTTCGCCAGCCGTATTGCCACAGACTAGGCCCGATAATGGGCTCTAGGCTGTGTTTGGTCATAGTCACAGTGATATTTCCTCCATCTGTGCTCAAGCCATCTCCCCAATCACTTCATAGCCAGAAGCTCCTCTGTGAATGAAGGAGCCATACAGGCTCTGCGGGCAGGGAAAGGGTGCCTAGATGCGATCGTGTCAACCACACAGGCTTTCTCCTTGTACCACAAAGCAACCTGGGCTTCAACAGGAGAGCCGACCATATCAGCTGGAAACTCCCCTAGATCATTCAGGAATCCTTCAGGGTCCATAAGTCTCAGGGGGGGGATCATTTTAATTGATCCCCCACCCCTTGAGAGGGTAGTAGTGGCAGAGAGTATAAACTTTACCAGGATATGGTCCGACCATGACAATGGGATCAAGATAAACCCACCACATCTGGACCACCATCCCCCCATCCCATTGAGAATACTAGGTCAAGTGTATGGCCTTTCTCATGAGTTGGGCCGATGACAATTACAGACCAACAAAATACTGAGATCCACAGCTTGTCCTACTGTGAATTAACAAGAGAACTGAAAGACTTCTGCTTGAGCTACTTCCCAAGAAGGGATCAGCTGATCAACTTGCCCTCAAAGGTGAGTTGAGGGCATGCCTAAATAGTATTACATGCAATGATGTTGTCAGAATTCAAAGCTAACTCCTTTTCTGCACCCTCTGAAGCCAATTAGATGTCTTTTCCACCAATTTTCACTCCTTCATCTAAATCTAGTCTGGTTTTCTGTATGCTATGTTCTACATACAGACTGAACAGATAAGGGAAAAAATACACCCTTGTCTGACACCTTTGCCTATATGAAACCATATTTTCTCCATATTCTGTCTTAATGGTAGCTTCTTGTCCATAATACAGGTTATACATCAGAACAATCAAGTACTGAAGCATATCCATTTCTTTCAGAATGATCCATAGTTTCTCATGATCTGCACAGTCAAAAGCTTTGCTCTAGTGTATAAAGCATAAACTGATCTTCTTCTGAAATTCTTTGGTGTGCTCCAATAGCAAGTGGATATTTGCAGTATGATCTCAATTCCTTTTCGGAATTCAGCTTGAACATCAGACACTTCTCTCTCCATATAAGGTTGCAACAAAGGTGTTGCCTTTGTTGCAACACCTTGAATATCACTTTGTTTGCATGGGAAATTAGAGCAATAGTCTTACAGTTAATGAACTCCTTGGCATCTCCTTTCTTGGGGACTGGAATGTATATTTAGCATTGCCAGCCTGTGGGGCATTGTTTTGTTTTCTGTACTTGTTGGCACATTTTTGTTAGGGTTTTGACAGATCCAGTCTCTGTTGCTTGAAAGAGTTTTATTGGTATTCCATGTACTCCTGATTATTTATTTATTCCCAGTTCTTTCAGAGCAATTTTCATATCACTTTCTTGAATTACAGGCTCTTCATAACTGCTGGATAGCTCAGCGGTTTATGTATCTAGCTGTGAACCCAAAGGTTGGGAGTTTAATTTCTCACTGTGCCTCCTTTACAGGGGCTGGACTTGATGCATAGGGTCCCCTCCAGCTCTGCAATTCTAAGATGCTGATGCTGATTATGAATATATAACAAGATTCCTCTTCAAAGGAAACTTTCATCCTTTTATCTCTTCTGTATAGGTCTTCAGTATACTGCTTCCACCTTCTCTTTATTTTCTCCTTGTCAGATAATATGCTTCCATGTTGGTATCCAGAATTCTTAGTCTAGGCTTAAATTTCCCTGTGATTTCTTGTATCTTTTATATTGAATGTCTGATTATTCTACATTGCTTCGGTATCTCTGTGAATGGTTTGATCATTAATAAATCAGTGAACTAAAAGCTCTTCTAAATTCACAAGTTTTCCTCTTCATGCATACATTATTACTAAAATGGTAGCCGTGTAATTGTGATATGAAAGAAATTGTTCCTGCCTGCTTGAGTCTATCTGTGGCTCCCTGAATCTAGCTTTTCAGCAGCTTCTGAAAATAAAGCAGAAAGAGGTTACTTGTTCTTGGCAGCTTGATCAGTAGTAACTTTCTCCTTTCTCTGGTTTTGCCATCTATATCTTTGCTTTACCTAACAAGACTGTTCTAGAAGGTATTGTATAGAATATGGATTTTCTTTTTGAACTAAATGTGGTGATTCTGTAGGTATTCAGATTCAAACATCAAAAATATTGAAGATTACAGTATTCCACTGTGCTATCTCTTGTGATACTTTATAGTGCACAACTCATTTCTGAGTGTGAGATCTGAAAGTTCTAGTACCAGGCTTTCTGCCATGCTTTTCACTACAGTTGTCCCACTGGGAACTTCACCTGGATTACCCAATCCCTGGAAGATGGCCACGCTACCCTGTACAATGTTGCCAACTCCATCAGAATCTCCAGGAAAGATGGTGGAGGAGATAGCAAAAGGGACTTTCCCAGAAGGTCCAGAGGGCAGGGAACTTTCAAGGAAAGGTGAGATTCAGAGGAGAGAATTGGCATATGAAGGATCTAAAAGGGAGGAGGGAGGTTATAAAGGAAAATCAGTGAGGAGGACTGGGGGCATAGACTGAGAAAAAAGAGGACAGAGAGAATGAAGAAGAAAAAGGAGAGACCTGGGTGGACACACTGGAGTGGCTCCAAGCGACTCAAGGAAATGCAGTAAATGTCAAAATTCAGTTGGCCAAGGGATTCTATCACACAAAGGCAGCACCAGCAGCAAAATGTAGAATCAACCCCAGCGACCCCAGTCCTGCCCAGTTGAGATGTTGGAGGAGACAAAGACAATTTAATTGTCTTCAGTAGTTAGAGGCCAAGATATGACACAGAACTGCCTCCTTTTGTGGCAGAGAACAAAGAGAGGAGCAGTTCACAGCCACTAAGGACTCACTCAGAGAGGGTAAAGTACCATTTATGGTGGTTGTTGTGGGTTTTTCAGGCTCTTTGGCCGTATTCTGAAGGTTGTTCTTCCTGACGTTTCACCAGTCTCTGTGACCGGCATCTTCAGAGGACTGGAGTAGGAATTCTGTCCATACTATGTTGCTGTTTGTTGGATAGTTGAGTATTTATAGCTGTTGGAACAGCTTTTGTCCTTTTCAGGAGATAGGGTGATCAGCGTGTTTTTGTTTTGGATGTATTGTTGTGACAAGTGGGAGATATTATCTGTCACTGTGGTTGATGGGCATCTTTAGCAGGTCTTTTTTGTGCAACAAACAGCAACAGAGCATGGACTGAGTTCCTACTCCAGTCCTCTGAAGATGCCGGCCACAGAGACTGGTGAAACATCAGGAAGATCAACCTTCAGAACATGGCCAAAGAGCCCGAAAAACCCACAACAACCATCAGATCCCAGACGTGAAAGCCTTTGAGAATATATACCCTTTATGACCTTAAGGATTGCCCAAGAGTAGACTATCTGCAGGTTTGTATGATTGGAATGGTGTGTCGTTGCTTGGCTAATCTACTCACTAAATTTGAGTTGCAAAAGAATCCTTGACTCTAACCAGTATTTTGTCTGGATCAGTGGATCCCTTTGTTGCTCCCCTCCCCTTGGAGGACCTGGGGCACACACTCTGTGGTTAGTTTTTTTGGAGGTAGTCATCAGAGAGCCATCTCCTTTCACCTCATCAAACATTTCAGTTCTATTATATGAAGCTTGGTAAATGAACTCTTTTAATAGCTATGTATAGCGTTTGCTGGTTTCATCTGTAAGATAGATTGGCTTTTATTGCATGCCAGTTTTAGGTGAGTTCCATTATTAATGCAGGTTCATGGCAAAGTACTACTTGAACTTTGTAGAAAAAGCCATTGCCCCCAAAGAATTGGTCTCTTGTATCTTACATGCAGATCACTGGGGTTATGCACTTGGTTCTCAGTAATTATGTGATAGGGAAAGAGTATCTCAAGCAGTTGAAGAAAGAATGACTACCCACCCACCCCTAAATTGCAGAAATTCATTGCAAGATGCAGGAAATGCCGGGGAAACTATTATCCAGTAACCCTTTATTTCCTGAACATAAATATATTGTGTCCCAGTCAGAATGAGGAAGCACAGTGCTGCTTTGTTCCTGGTGGTCAACATTCTCTTCTGTGTCCATACCAGCTCTTTTCTCTCTACACTAATTATTTCTTTTTCTTTCTTTCTTTCTTTCTTTCTTTCTTTCTTTCTTTCTTTCTTTCTTTCTTTCTTTCTTTCTTTCTTTCTTTCTTTCTTTCTTTCTTTCTTTCTTTCTTTCTTTCTTTCTTTCTTTCTTTCTTTCTTTCTTTCTTTCTTTCTCTTTCTTAGCAGAACTTGTAATTTTGTACAAAAATACCAGAGTTTGCTTCTCACAAACACATTAACTAATGCTAAAGTTAATGCTAATTAACTAAAGTTTTTCTGCAAGTATAAAAAATGGGGAGAAAAGAAACTGAGGGAGAAGGGGAGTCCCTAATGGTCACTGTAAGTTAAAATTAATTTTCCTCAGAACTAAAAGGGTCACTTAATGCATCTATTCATTGTCTTTACTACTTTTAACATGCTTTCGTACTTAAATTTAAACAATGTAATCACATCCTCCATTCTTAACTTGCCCTTCCCTCCAAAATGCCTGGTAGTCACACTGCCAGCTAGCCTTCAGATGCTCAAGTGCACTGTGGGTTCACTGTGAGAGGCCAAAATAAATATACACTCTTTTTTTTGTAAAGAAAGCTTACCTCGTAAGTGCTTGTGATCCCAGATCTGTAGAACACAGGGAGGAATAGTTCTGCAGTAAAAATGATGACAAATGTATATGCTATGGAGAAGAGGATAAAGGAAGCGCCATGGCGGTACACTTCGGCTGGAGTTCCCAGCACAGTTACTGCAGACATGAAGCTTGCAGTGAGGGACAGGGCAACTGGTCCACAAGTCATCTGTCTGCCTCCAACTAAGAAGTCTCCAGAAGTTGTTTTTTTCCTGTCTTTAATTGCAAAAAAGACTCCTATCCCAGAAGAAATGAGAAAGAGGGCTGCAAAGACAACATAGTCCCAGGCAACAAAATTTTTAACATCTGGAGGGACAAAGCTGCTCATGATGCTAATTTGGTTTCTTCCTTCCTCTGTCTAAAGAGTGGTTCTCCAAAGTAAGAAGAGAACTACATCTCCATAATTTAACAAACAGCAACAGCACACAAATACAGTCCAGGACTCGTTAAGAACTTCAGATTTAGCTCATTCTAGTGTCATGCTGCAAGTACTGTTTTACAGATACTAGCTGGCAATTTCCATTTGATTATTATCCACCTTGCCAAAGAAATATCCAAGGTCCCTGTTAGGTAAAGATGGAAAGCAGGAGAGATTCGAGAGTTCACACCCTTTTTATCTGACCGGGTTCTTGTTTAAGGTTAAACATTACTGTACCACGTTGACTCATTACAGTCAAGTAGGTCAGCATCTGGCATACTAAAGTTTGGAATACAGATGGGATATTTGTGATTGGTCTTTGATCAACTTTGTGAGATTTGAATGATTTTGCTGTCTCTAGCTCCCTGGGGGAAAATTTCCTAGGGGGGGGGCTCCTTGTGGGTGTCTAATTCAGATGTCCTAAACCCAAACTTCACTAAACATGCAGGGCTGCCAACATATCAAATGTCCAATATTATCACCAATTCCAAAAGACAATCTGTGTCACAGACCTTCTGTTCTGCTAAAGGACAGTCCAAGCTAATCTTTACTTCAGATATTAGACATGATATATTAGACACAAAACGCATGTAACCAGAGACCAATGGCAATTTTTGTAAGGGCAAACAGTAAGGAGAGAGGGATTTCACTTTCTTCCAGCCATAGAAGTAGTTCAATACATTTATCTGGAGACTGAATTTCAAAGAACAAAATAAATTTTGATTTATTTAATTTTTCCTCTTCTGTTCATTGTATGCCTTAGGTATATATTAATCACTGAGGGTGCAAAGTCCTTGAGATGCATGAAAAAGAAAGAAAAAACATACCAGTACAAGTGAAATTAGTTGACCAGGATTTAGTTTTTCTTCCAGTGTTAATATTCAATCTGTAAACTATGGTGAACAGCTAATACATCAACACGCCCATGTTCACACCATACCATTACATCACAGAGATCATCAGGTCAAACGGAAAATAGGATTTCACAGAAAATATTAACTTCACAAGCCACACAATGAGTTCTCACCTTAATCAATAAATGTCCTAGTAGTTCAATTAAACAAGTTGTCATGAATATCTCTGATGCCTTTAAATGCTGATCAGAACCCCATCAGTAATTGTGTAAAGTTTGTGTAACGTGCTGCCACTAACTCAAAATGGCACTGGGGTACATCTTAGTCATGTGCCTGGTCAGATCCATGACTGCATAGCCAAAATGCCCCCTGGAACCTCATCAGTTAATTGCAATTAGCCAGGGTAAGTTGCACACACCTTAGGTGAACACCAAGTGGATCCTAGCCATCCATTCAAAATTCTTAGCAGAAGGATGAAACATTGAGAGGGTGCTCACATTTTCAAAAAAGTGAATAATCCTATCTAGATGTTTCAGCTAGAAATTGTGGAGAGCTTGAGGGGTATAGGGAATGGGGCACACATGTAAATGCCATCCTGACCAGCCCATCCAGAAGTCAGGCAAAACTCTGCATGTTCACAGTGAAGGTTATAGCAGTGCTTGTGTGTTCAATTGAATATGCCTACAGCATTTTCATGATTGGGAGCACTGCCTTTCTGACACACTTTCTGACACTCATCTTGCTTACGAATGTGAAAAGCCTGCAGCTGAGCTCCAGAAGTCTTGAGCTGCGACTGGAAGCCATGGGAGACAATGTCTTTTCTGGCTCCTGATTGTTGCACTGTGTGTGGGGGATTTTTTGCTCCCTATATTGTTTAGGCTTCCATGTGTTTGCTATCAGCGTACAAAGACAAATTTTTAAAAATGTACACAATAATTGCATTCTTGTCACCATCTCATTTGCATTCATACAATTAGCAGTAATTAATTGCATGCAATTAACATCATGCCTACTTGGGCCCTCAGTTCAGCTGTGGTGGCAGCTATTCAGCTGTGTCTGGAAGAACCTTCAATTATTTCTAATGAATCTAAAGATGAAAAGAAATTAAAGGATTAAAAGGTCTTCTAGTAGTTTCTTGACTCTCAAACATAGAAATTTACTATGTTCATATATTGTATTTCCAAAATGTATTGCAAGAAATTGAATAGAACTATAAAATAATTTATATTATTCATTTACATATTTCATCTACCTGTTAGATGTGCCTAAAGCTTAGCCTGTTATAACTGTATGCTTGGAACAATATATATAAAAATGGTGCCATTTCTATAGCTTCCAGTAAGCTAACACTTATCAAGGGGAATTATTTCATACAGGTCTCAGCAAATGTTTCAATTAAAATGCATTGTTGTCAACAAGTTAATATGCAACCAATAGCTCAAGTCAATGTAAAGATAATATCTCTAGTGCAATAAGGAAGTCATTTTTTAAAAATACCTAGAACAAAATAATTCCATGATTTTTCACCAGAGTTCCCATCACTAGTTTGGTCCTCAGTTCAGCTGTGGAGGCAGCTATTTTGGATGAAACCAATGCCCTGGATCCATTCCAGTTGGGATTCAGGCCGCACCATGGCACAGAAACGGCATTGGTCGCACTGTTGGATGACCTGCTGATGGAGGCTGACAGGGGAAAACTGTCCCTGTTGGTCCTTCTCGATATCTCAGCCGCCTTTGATACCGTCAACCACGGTATCCTCCTGGGGAGGCTCTCCAAGTTGGGAATCGGTGGGTACTCACTTAGAGAGTACAGCTTGGGGAGAGTGTTTTGGCCCTGTAGAGTCTCAACTGTGGGGTTCCACAGGGCTCGATTATCTTCCCAATGCTGTTTAATATCTATATGAGGCTGCTGGGTGGGGTCATCAGGGAGTATGGGGCTTCCTGCCATCAATACACTGATGACACTCAGCTCTACGTCTCCTTTTCACCTACCTCAGTGGATGTCATTCTGTCCCTTCAGCACTGTCTGGAGGCTTACTGCAATGGATGCAGGAGAATCGGGACAAGATGGAGGTCCTGAGGGTGGACGGCCCCTCCATTGGTGGTTTGGGAAACTCCCTTTCTTTTGGGGGGGGGTGACTCTCACCACGAAGAGTGAGGTTCACAGCTTGGGAATCCATCTGGATCCGGCGCTCACCATGGAAACCCAAGTGGCATCAGTGGTCTGCTCCGCGTATTTCCATCTGTGGCAGATTGCCCAGCTGTGTCCCTATCTTGATGGTGGGGCCCTCACCACTCTGGTCCTTGTGCTTGCAATCTCGAGATTAGACCACTGTAATGTGTTCTACGTGAGGCTACCTTTGAGATTGATGCGGAAGCTTCAAATGGTGCAGAATGTGATGGCCAGACTTCTTAGTGGGACGAGAAAACATCAGCATATTTCTCCCACTCTGGCTGACTTGCTTTGGCTGCCCATTCATTTCCGCATTGATTTCAAAGTGTTAATGGTGACATATAAAGCCCTAAATGGTTTAAGACCTCAATTCCTAGCGGAACGCCTTCTCCCACCTAGATCTACTAACATCACTCAATCTAGCCAGGAAAGATGGCTGAGGGGCCTAACACCAAGGGAGGTCCAGAAAGAAAGAACAAGAAACCGGGCCTTCTCGGCAATGGTCCCTCGACTCTGGAACAGTTTTCCATCAGAGATCTGCCTGGCACCCTCACTGGGTGTCTTTAAGAGCCAACTTAAGACCTGGCTCTTTAGGCAGGCCTTCCCTCCTATCAATACTTGATTTTTACTTTTCTATTTTAATTTCTGTCTATACTTTTCCCATCTTGAAGGATACTAATATTACTGATTTAAATTGTTATTTTAATTGTTTTATGACATTTTTACTGTAAGCCACCCAGAGTAGATGTGGTCTAAATAGCTGGGAAATAAATAAATAAATAAATAAATAAATAAATAAATAAATAAATAAATAAATAAATAAATAAATAGTTCCAAGGGTCTCTAAGATTATTTGAAACTGAAGTCCCATTTGTTCATTATCTAACCCTGCACTGTCAATACAGAGAAGACTAAGCAGCCTTATCTCCATCCTTGTTGCTTTCTCCATATGTGCATTGAGAAATCTGAAGAGGAAAGTTTCTGTTCACAGATAGACTCTACAGGAGAGCAAGAATGCTTGAAAATCTAGCATCTAAGGGTTTGTCTGTATAGGGAAATTGTATCAGATTGGGTTGGGATAACATGCATCACTTCCTGCAATAAGGATCTTTCATTTATTCTGGAAACCAAATTTTTTGTTCATACACTGCAAATTTGGAGTGAGATCGATGATCACATGAATGATTACTGCAAACTAAAATGGAGCACTCCTCTCTCATACACAAAAAGGCAGCACAGCCAGTGAACCAAAAAGGTACAAAGGCAGATGAATGTAGACTGGAAAAGGGCAATCTGGTTCAAGATGTGCTGTGCACCACATGATCTCTTAAAATTAGATTGAGATTCACTGTGCTGTCAATGAACCAAAATTGGGGATAAAATGCACCCACACCCTTACTCACACGTAGAGGTTCTTCTCTTCAGACCAATGCTTGTGTGCAGAAAGCAGTGAGAAAGGGGGAGGGGCTAGCCAGTCCTCTATATTCATATTCATGATATGATACCAGGTAATAACTTATGGCAGAAAGTGAGGAGGAATTAAAGAACCTCTTAATGAGGGTGAAAGAGGAGAGTGCCAAAAATGGTCCGAAGCTCAACATCAAAAAAAAAACTAAGATCATGGCCACAGGTCCCATCACCTCCTGGCAAATAGAAGGGGAAGATATGGAGGCAGTGACAGATTTTACTTTCTTGGGCTCCATGATCACTGCAGATGGTGACAGCAGCCAAGAAATTAAAAGACGCCTGCTTCTTGGGAGGAAAGCGATGACAAACCTCGACATCATCTTTAAAAGCAGAGACATCACCTTGCCAACAAAGGTCCACATAGTCAAAGCTATGGTTTTTCCAGTAGTGTTGTATGGAAGTGAGAGCTGGACCATAAAGAAGGCTGGCCGCTGAAGAATTGATGCTTTTGAATTGTGGTGCTGGAGGAGACTCTTGAAATGGTTGTGGGTTTTTCAGGCTCTTTGGCCATGTTCTGAAGGTTGTTCTTCCTAACGTTTCACCAGTCTCTGTGGCTGGCATCTTCAGACTCTTGAAAGTCCCCTGACTGCAAAGAGAAGAAACCTATCCATTTTGAAAGAAATCAACCCTGAGTGCTCACTGGAAGGACAGGTCCTGAAGCTGAGACTTCAATACTTTGGCCATCTCATGAGAAGACTCCCTGGAAAAGACCCTGATGTTGGGAAAATGTGAAGGCAAGAGGAGAAGGGGACGACAGAGGACGAGATGGTTGGACAGTGTCATCAAAGCTACCAACATGAATTTGACCCAACTCCGGGAGGCAGTGAAAGGCAGGAGGGCCTGGCGTGCGCTGGTCTATGGGGTCATGAAGAGTTGGACACGACTTAATGACTAAACAGCAACAATGATTGAATAGGGCTTTATTTAATATGCCCCATGAAAAGATCAATAATGACTGGTAAGTGTTCCTGAAAGGAAAGTTGCACATCACTGAAAACCATAGGTTGGCTTTCCATGAGCCCTGATACCGAGGACACTGACTGAACTGCATGAACTGTGTGCAGTCCCAATCTACCACACCAGAATTTTCTGCACTTTCTGCAGTTCCCAGCAGTTCCTTAGCAAATAGCTCTAAAATGCAAAATATGGTTCAGGAAGGTTAGATATAGTGATCAGAATAATATTTACTGTCCTGTTCATATGGCAGCTTCAAATGGTGACAACCATTTGTTTTCCCTTGTAATCGTGATTTATATACTTATTGACTATTGACTGACTGACTGACTGACTGACTGACTGACTGACTGACTGACTGACTGACTGACTGACTGACTTACTTACTTACTTACTTACTTACTTACTGAAACAAAGACAAGCAGAACAAAGACTCAAGTTGACTCTACCAAAGAGACCCATTGAAGAAGATACTCAAAATGCACTGGCCAGAATCCAATTGATTATTTACCTTGGTGTAGGTGCAATGGCTTAAACTGTAGTGGAGAATGGCCATGTATTAACAATTTGTCATTGCACTCCAGTTAAGTGACTTGGCATGCAAAAAAGAATTCTCTGCTGCAATTTAAGCTGTTGCCTGAATTCCTTCATAAATAACCAACAGGATTCTGGCATTTTGCTTCAGTGAATGTAGTTCTGTATCTCTGGGAGTGCTTTTCCCTTTCAGCTCTTTTATTGGGATGGCTCCATAAATGGTGGAGCCTCCTTACCAAAAGCTGATGATTAGAAAGCAACTGCTTTGATCATTTTTGAGATGATACTGTAAGACCTTCATTAGCCTTTGATCTGGGAATTATAATTTTCTGTTCACATGCTGTATGCATATGTTTATTACCTTGAGTTATTTTTAAATTTTATCCTTTCCTTTCTTGAATGTAAATCCCTTCACCTTAGGGAAAAAGAATACAGAAGTATTCTAATAAATGAGGAAATCAGCTCAAGCACATATAAAAAAGGAAATTGAATGGCACAGACATAGACATTTTGTCCACATATGCACAGATTGTTCACACCTTGCTACTTCCTGTGGCATTTTTCATTGTCATATGCATATTTACTGCATAGCTTTATCAATTCACAGTGTATGCAAGTTGTCGCATATATAGCACTGCCCAAAGCCTAATTTGGCTACAACACTGTAATGAAAAATAGAAGAATTTGTATATCTTATTATAAAAGCATGAAAGCAAAATGAGCTAAGATAATTAGCATAGCTCCAGATAAAAGGCTTCAATTTTGAAATCTGTGTTCCTGAAGGCTGTTGTACTTCAGACTCTGCTTTTACATGCCATGAGTTGGTGATGAATAGTCAAGAGTGATGAAAGTGCAGCCCAGCAGGTGTACTTTATGTGAAGTATTCAGGGTTTAGAAACCTAATCATTTAACCAAACTAGACAAATGATAGTTGCAAACACTTCATAAACATACGCTACCTTCTCATTTAGTATCATTATATGTGGCAAATCATGTGATATGCAGCTTTGTCTAATATACATTTGATTTAACAACACACACACACACACACACACATCAGCAACCTGCTTTGCCAGCAGTACTGCAATTTCAAAAATTAAATAGAGAATTGTGAATTGTACTGTCTGGTTTATAAATAAGATTCTCTCCATGTGATCGTCTCTCGTAGGCACAAGCAAAATTCTTTTTTTTTCCACCCAAAAAGCCATGGGGGGAATACTTGCCAAAAAACCCCATCCCTCTCAGAAGTACCTATCACTGGTCCCCATAACATGTGCACACTTTGCAGACCGGATTATGTCTCACTGGTTTCAACAAGATGAGTTATAGAGTCTGTGTGCCTAAAATTTAGTAGTGTGGAGCAACCACTAATTCTGCCTATTGAAACTGCTAAAGACAAGATACTTCTCCCCATTGGTTTCAGTGGACAGAGGATGTAGGACACAAAACAGTTTGTGAGCAAGATATCTATCATTTTACATTTCTTGATTTGTAAAGAAGAAAGAACGGGCAGGGAGGGTTGAGATGGGATGGCAAGCAAGCCCGAGAGGTCAGAAGCATTTGGGGCCTGAAGGTCTTGAGCTTTTGATCTTCCTAGTTTCCAAATGCTTGGCCCACTGTGGTCATGGGGTCTGTGCATCCAGATTCACTGTATTATACGAACATTATATCTCCATGTGGCCAGCTCATATGCAGACTCCTCATTCATGTCACTGGGTGAGCAGGATGGGCCAAGGTCTGTAGCCCTCTGAGACCAGAAGCAAGACATCATGCCCTTGTCATTCTTGGGAGTGGGGACAAAAGCATTTCCCCTGCATGTCCTCTTTCTTCGAGGGCAGCACAAGAAGGCACAGGTTCCTTCACATCCCCCTTCCCCTAGTGATAAATGTGTGGATGCTGGGCACAGACGCAAATGGAGGAGGAGAGGGCAAATACAGTACTCCCCAACACATCTTTCCCAAGAAGGAGGTGCAGTGACTCCACTGAAAGAGGAAGGAGACACCTCAGGAGTGCAAAACCATCCAGGCAGGAAGATGCCTTTAGGTGACCCTAATTTGCAGACCACATGTAGTTTCGCCTTCCAGAAGCATCTGCTGCTATGACAGAAACTGGACAGCTACAGATATATTTCCCACATAAAGAGAGGCGTGATCATGAATGATTCCTGAGCTCAGACCTCTGCACTTCTGGGACACTTGTGAAGGATACCTCATGCAAGAAACAAGCCCTATTTAGATTCTACTTGGCTCAAATTAGACAAGATATTCAATATGTCATTAGGGGGGAAAAAGCTGAGAGAAAAAGCCTATTTATTCTGAAAGAAGCTTTCTATGGATGGGTTTAAACAAGCATTGAAGACTTGACTCTTCCGTCAGGATTTCCCAGAGCATTAAGATCTCAGCCTCCCTTTTACCATCCTTTTTGTCATCCTCTCCATCACCCTTTTTACCATCTTTATTGTTGTCTGTTTAATTTACCCTATTTGACTTGTATAAGTTTATTTATTTATATCGTGTTTTAATACTGTTGTTTATACTGTTGTATAATACTGTTGTTTGCTGTCCAGAGTGACCTGGTTGCCAGATGGTGCAGAGTACAAATTCATTCAGTCATTCAGTCATTCAGTCATTCAGTCATTCTATCCATCCATCCATCCATCCATCCATCCATCCATCCATCCATCCATCCATCCATCCATCCATCCATCCATCCATCCATCCATCCATCATGTGTATTTGACAAATTAGCCTGTTTTGGTTTACAGTTGGTCATTTGGAAGACAGCACATCTTCATTTACATGTTCGATGTCTCAGGCACTAGCACTGAAGGATATGTGTGGCAAGAGGGCACATTTAGCCAAGATCCTTTTAGAGTGAACAAACAGACTTTTCCTGTTAAAGCAGCTCTCCTTGTAATGACACTTTAAATTTATTGTCTAGTTTGACCCCAGAAAGGCACAGTGAGGCTTGGTGCAGTGGTTAAACTGCAGTGCTGTAGTCAAGCCTTTGCTCAGAAGTTCTCAATGGGTTCAAGTAGCCAGCTCAAGGCTGATTCAGTCTTCCATGCATCCAAGGTTGGCAAAATGAGTGAGTACTCCAATCATTACGTTGTTTGCATAATTGTGTTTAAAATGCCCCAGAGAGTGCTATAGTGCTATGGGAGTCAAAGTAACAACAACAGTGCATGACCTGGCTACCTCTTTACATTAAAGGTGGTGAAACAAGTTTTAAAATACCTGCTCAAACTTTGCTATGGCCACCAGAGGATTTTATACTCCTCAGATGAACAAACGTGCATTTTCAAGCTACCTGACACTGAGGAGCTAGTGATATTTCCTGGTGTGCTCTACAAATATTCTTTTTTTTTTTTTGTCAGCAAAGAGGGGGAGAAAGGATGCATAATTCTCCATAGCTGTCAAAGCTACACTTTCCTAAGACAAGATACATCTACAAAGGATTCTCTCTTGTTATGTCAACAGCATATTTCTCCCTGCAGTTCCAGGCCGTGCCATGGTACAGAGACGGCATTGGTCGCCCTATACAATGACTTGTTGAGGGAGGCCGACAGTGGTAAAATTTCTTTGTTGGTCCTCCTCGACATCTCAGCGGCCTTCGATACCGTCGACCACAGTATCCTCCTGGGGAGGCTCTCTGAGTTGGGTATCGGTGGCTTAGCTCTGGCCTGGTTCCGTTCCTTCTTGGAGGACTGCCCCCAGAGAGTGTAGCTTGGGGAGAGTATTTCGGCCCTGTGGAGTCTCAATTGTGGGGTTCCACAGGGGTCGATCATCTCCCCAATGCTGTTTAACATCTATATGAGGCCGCTGGGTGGGGTCATCAGGGGATGTGGAGCATCGTGTCATCAATATGCCAATGACACCCAGCTCTATATTTCCTTTTCACCAACTGCAGGTGATGCTGTCTTGTCCCTCCAGCACTGCCTGGGGGCCGTACAGCAGTGGATGCAGGAGAACGGGCTGAGGTTGAACCCAGACAAGACGGAAGTTCTGAGGGTGAGTGGCCCTGTGGATGGTGGCTTGGGAAACTACCTCATGTTTGGGGGGGTGGCCCTGGCCGCAAAGAGTGGGGTCCGCAGCCAGGGGGTACACCTGGACCCGATGCTCACCATGGAAACACAGGTGGCATCGGTAGTCCGCACCGCCTTTTTCCACCTTTGGCAGATTGCCCGGCTGCAACCTTATCTAGACACGGAGGCACTCACTACCTTAGTACATGCACTCGTAATTTCTAGATTAGACTACTGTAACGCGCTCTACGTGGGGCTTCCTTTGAAGCTGATGCGGAAACTTCAAGTGGTGCAGAGTGCGGCGGCCAGACTCCTTACTGGAGTGAGAAAATACCAGCATATCTCTCCTACTCTGGCCATGCTGCACTGGCTGCCCATCCGTTTCCGCATTGACTTCAAAGTGTTAATGCTTACATATACAGTAAGGCCCTAAACGGTTTAGGACCTCGATACTTGGCGGAACGCTTACTCCCAACTAGTTCTACCTGTGTCACCCGTACGAGCCAAGAGGTGAGGCTGAGGAGCCTGACGCCAAGGGAGGCCTGGAAAGAAAGGACTAGAAACCGGGCCTTCTCAGCGGTGGCTCCTCATCTCTGGAATAACCTACCTCCGGAGATTCACGCTGCACCCTCGCTGGGTACTTTTAAGAACCAACTAAAAACATGGATGTTTAGGCAGGCCTTCCCTTCCAGTTAATTCCTGTCCTCTTTCCTTTTTTTCTCTCTCTTTATTTGTTTTATTTTTATTTTCCCCATCTTATAGAATCATCTAATTAATTAATTGTTATAAATTTTTTAGAACTTGTTATCATTTGTTGTAAGCTGCCTAGAGTGGTCGAAATGACTAGGTAGGCAGGGTATAAATAAATAAATAAATAAATAAATAAATAAATAAATAAATAAATAAATAAATAAATAAATAAATAAATAAACCAGAACATCTATTATTAATTACGCCAATGTTTTGTTTGTACTTATGTTCTGGTTTTAAGCAGAGCCAAATATAAGTGACTTTCATCATTTTAAACGGACAAATGAAAATGTTGGAGCCGCTGCTGTGCCACATTTCAGCAGCGTGGCTTGTCTTTGCCTACCTCCCTGGATGTCGTGAGACTTCTAAGTTTCTTGAGGACAACTACAGAGCACATTTCTATTGTCTCTTGAGACTGAAGGATGCCTGGAACTGAATCTGGTGCAAGTTAGATCAAGTTTGTCACTTTTGATTAACCTGAACCAACCCGAACCAATGAACCAGTGATTTTTAACAAATTTCCTGATTTTTTTGTTATTAGTTTGTGCCAACTGGTACTCAAGAGGCCTGTATTCAAATTTCCATTTGACCATGGAAGCTCACTGGGAAACTGGTAAAACCACTTCTTAAATATCTCATTTACTTTGAAAGCACACTTAAGGTTGTTATAAGTCAATTTCAACTTGACAGCACATAAGAACAATAATATTCACTATCACCTGATATAATTATCTAACCCCAATCACTATATTCTTTAAAAAGATATTTTCATTAGGCAGGAGGTATCTGCAGCAGCACTGTTGATGTCCCTCCATTTCCATGTAGACCAGTGGTTCTTAACCTTGGGTTAGTCAGGTGTTTTTGAACTGCAACTCCCAGAAACCCCAGCCAGCACAGCTGGTGGTGAAGGCTTCTGGGAGTTGCAGTTCAAAAACACCTGAGTAATCCAAGGTTAAGAACCACTGCCTACAAATGGGACTAATTTCCTAATCCCACAAAGCAGTTTCATTCCATCCTACCCTGTACATTTACTTGTATGACATGATAATGTGAGTGTCTAAGTTATGACTGTTCAGCTGTAGAGGATTTTCATTTGATGTAAACTTTTGAATCAGGTCTAGGCCAACTTTTACCAGAGATAATGAGAAAAGAAGCATCAGATAGGTTTTTTTTGTTTCTGCACCCCAACTTATATCCTGGCATTCAAAATAGATTCTGGAGTTTTTAAACCCTTGGTTCAAATTAAGCCTTGGCAATGTATCTTTGGAGTTCTCTGTCAACTAGAGATGCAGGGACTTCAGTTTGAGTCAGTGTGTAAACAAAATTTATTGGCTAAAATCTTGTGGCTTAGCATAGGTAGTCATGTAGCAAGTTATAACTAGAGAAGGTCTATTGAATCAATGGGAACAAGGTAAGTCAACTTCTCCATAAGTTCCACTGATTCATTGGGTCTATTCTAGTTGCAATTTATTATGCTAAGTAAAAGGATCTCAGCAATTGACTAATATCATTAAATCACAAGAGTGAAATATTTTAGAGCAAGAAGAATCACTTTGATTACATTATGTTACCTTTTTTCCCCTTTTCTTCCCCTCACTCAATGGCTTTAAAATAACAGATCAACAAAAATGCCAGTTCATTTCTGGGAAGCAACTTAACTGCTCAGAAGAAATCACAGGATACTGGCAGCCTTTGAATGCTCTCATTTCAGAATCCACCTATAAAATAGAAGCAGTAGAAAGGTTTATTATTATTTAATCCTTGATTGTTGTTCTCAGAAGGGAGGGTAATTTTCTCTTTCTATAGAACACAATCAATTCATGAAACTACTGCCTTATTTCTAAGGGTAATTGAGCATGAGGATCATGTTTCCCTCAAGGTGCATTTATTAGCTTCCAAACAGAGCTGACTTCTAATTAAGACCCTAGAGATCATTCCAGACAATATACACAGTCAAACACAGTGGCACAGTTCAGCCAAAGTTAAGTACACAAAGAGATCTCAACATTTCAGTTCAAATCAGTGGGAGCCAAGAGCTTAACTTCAGGTAGATTCAGTTCTATCCTACACTGCTCATTAGCATGAACAGCACCAGCAGCACCTAGAGTTGGTCAATATATGCAATAATCTTAGATATTATACTAATATTAGAACTGCAGAGCTGGAAGGGACCCTCTGGATCATTGAATATAGCCTCCATTACAGAGGTGCAGTGGGGAATCAAACTCCCAACCTCTGGCTCTGCAGCCACATTCCTAAACCACTGCAAAACAGGACAGTACCTTCATCTCAGTACATTGAACAACCATCGTAAGTGGTAAGATTCCCCAAGTGAATATTCTTGTCTGTGAAGTAAGGGAATGGCCTTTGCTCCCTAATGTGGTAGGTGGGACAGAGTGATGGATCCAATAGTGGATGGAGTGGGAGTGACAGACAGAGCCAAGGGCAAATATAAATATTTATACACACATACCCATATCACACACATGTATTCAAGCAAGGATACACACACACAGAGAGAGAGAGAGAGATGAGGGCAAGTGAGGCAGTTGGTCATGCAGGTATTCACACAGAGACATTCTTTTGCCCATTCCTTCAACAACTCCATTGAGGAGCAGAAAAATACATGATGACAAAAATCCTATAAAATGCAGACAGAGCTTTACTTTGTCAGGGTACTTTCTTCTCTGAGATAGAAAGAGATCCAATGAAATTCCCACAGACAATCAGCAGCCATCTTAGTTTGTGGAGTGCAGTGGAGGAGAGGCTAATGAAAGAGAGAACCATTCATGAAGGGAGATGTTCAAAGCATCCTTACATGTTCCAAAAAAGATGACATTACACACAGAACCAATGCAAATCCTGGTCCTTGGCCCAAATTAGAATGGTTCCTATGTGCCACTGCTTTCCTCTGCCTGGTTTAGAAGTGGCAAACTTATTCCTTCACATATTTTTTCTCATTTCTCTCTATAGAACACCCTAGAATCCATTAGGGCCGAAGAACTTATAAAGCCCTAAATGGTTTAGGACCTCGATATCTGGCAGAGTGCCTTCTCCCACCCATTTCTGCTAGAGACACTCATTCTAGCCAGGCCGGGCGACTGGGGGGGCCTAATGCCAAGGGAGGCCCAGAAGGAAAGAACGGGGAACCAGGCCTTCTCAGCAGTGGCCCCTCGCCTCTGGAACAACTTGCCCCTAGAGATCCACCTGGCTCCTTCTCTGGGTGTCTTTAGAAATAAACTTAAGACATGGTTATTCAGGCAGGCTTTTCCTCCTGCTGCATCTTAATATTTACATTTTTACATCTTGGATTTTTACATATTTATTGGTTCTATTGTTTTTAAATTTTGTAATGCCACCCAGAGTAGATCCAGTTTAGATGGGCGGGGTATAAATCTAATTTAAAAATAACTTGCCCAGACTCTTGAGAGTCAGAAGCCAGAAGCCTGATTCTGTGAATGGTGAGGACTCTGCAGCTGAGTCAGAGGAGGAAATAAGACCCTTGCCTAGTCCAAAGGAGCAGAGATGCCTGAAGGCACAAATCCATCTTGAAACCATGAGGTGAAGTGCTCAGCTTTCTCCTCCAGGAAGAACATATCCTCAGGCGAAGGTGGTGTCTTTGAGAATAATCTTTGAGAAGAAGTTGTTTCTCCCAAAGAGACCCACTAGCAAAGTCTTGTGGCTAAATTCTTCCCCCTTGTTCCCCAAACACCTGCAGAAGGGTGTTGGGTGGGGCACTGGTATCCCAGCCATAAAAAGCCTTCAGTTGGGTATTACAAAGAAACCACTGGAGACAACATGTCTGCAGGTTCCTGTATTTTCTTCCTGTGTGCCTGGACCCCTATATCAGTTTCCTAAACTACGTCTGACTCCTGGACTATGTTTCTGGACCTTCCTTGTGGTTTATGGCAGATACTGACTGGCATCAATGCTTGACCTGATGTTAGACTGTGGCTTTGTATCTCATTGCCTTGGTTGTGTGCTTTGGAGAGCCCTGCAGTACCTGTTCCTTTAGCTTTGTCTTTTTCCTGGTTCGGGACTTCCTTCACACAGCATAAAATAGAATAACAGGGACCCACCACAACAAGGAGACGAGCTGAACCTGTATCCCCTGCTAAAACCAATGCTATTGGTGTGAAAAATTTGCTCACTAGCAGATATCCTTCTCAACTCCATCTATACAGCAACCGTAATCAACCTTTATTTTAAAAAGGCAGGGACGTTGTACTAAATATATTCATACAGTTGCAAGGGAACCCAGGAAACCATTACCATAATTTACAGACAGCACACCATCACCCTATTAAATTAATACAGTTTAACTGAGAGCCTTGACTGTTCAGCTGGCAAAGAAAACAGGCACTTTAAAATGCATGGACAAATGAGGCAGTGTCATGTCCATATATATATTTCAATTCAAAGTTCTGCCCTGAAAGAAGCTGAAATGGACTGTAATGAATCCTGTATCTCTCCATTGTGGCACAACAATACAGGGAACTACCTGATTCATGCAGGGCTTTGCAAAGTCATTTATAATTCTGATGCACTGCCTGTGGCCAGAACTTTCCATAACCTGGCCTTTGAAATATGGTTGTGAATCACCTTCAGACATCCTTATGATTTATTTTCATGAGTACTGGAAAAGTCCAAGGTTCTACAAGGAACATGTACCTGTAAAGAATGAGTAAGTTTGCTATCCTTTTTCCTGTGCAAATGCAGAAAGAGAATGCAGCCAGTATTTCATCCAATTCATGTCAAAATTAAATCCGCTGCTGTCTCCTAGTGACTTCACTAGTGAGTCTGAAGGCAAGTACCAGGGACTTACTCTTAATTAGCAATGTACACTGTGTTTGTGGCAAAACAGGCCAAATCAGAACTATTTATGCAATTTTGGGATAACCCGTTGCAGAGTTTTGAATTTTTGGTTAGATTCTTCTAACTGTGCAACAGAAGTACAGGAATCTAAAGCAGAATTAGTTGCAAATGTCCTAGAGTAGTCCAACTCTTTTTCTCATCAACTAGACTTTCAATCCCAGTAACTCATGCTGAAAATTATTGGCAGAAAGAATAAAATGTTTAATTTATACAGTTGAACAAATATACTGCAAATTGAGAAGAAAATATGGCTGGCTGCTTTCAGCAACAGGCCTCAATAGACTACCTGTTTCCAACAGGTTCGGGGATGGGGGAATCAGAGCAGAGATGTGGGCTCTCTTTGAATTAGAGGCAGGGAAGGAACTATTGGTTGGTGCTGTTAGTGATCGACAATTAAAAGGTAAAGGTAAAGGTTCCCCTTGACATTTAGTCCAGTCGTGTCTGACTCTAGGGGGCGGTGCTCATCCCCGTTTCCAAGCCATAGGGCCAGCGTTTGTCGGAAGATAGCTTCCGTAGTCATGTGGCCAGCACAATTAGACACAGAATGCTGTAACCTTCCCACCATGGTAGTACCTATTTATCTACTCCCATTTGCATGCTTTCAAACTGCTAGGTTGGCAGGAGCTTTCAAACTGCTAGGAGCTGGGACAAGTTATGGGAACTCACTCCATTGCATGGATTCAATCTTACGACTGCTGGTCTTCCAACCTTGCAGCACAGAGACTTCTGCAGTTTAGCCCACAGAACCACCACATCCCTCTGCCCAGATGGACAGTTACCCCACCCCAAAAAGGTCCCTCCAAGCCGCACCTCCTAGAGGCAGTATGGAAGGCTTCAATAATTCCATCACCTCTTCTTGAACTCTCATGCAGCCATCCTCTTGAAAACCTACCTTTCTATGCAAGTCCCGGAAGTGATCTCTTGCTATGCATGTTTCAGCTGCAGCAATAAAATCAGCTTCTGTGGAAGACAAAGGTACAAACAACATTTTGTATTCACGAAGGCTTTCATGGCCAGGATCAGAAGGTTGTTGTGGGTTTTCTGGGCTGTTTGGCCATGTTCTTAAGGTTTTTCTTCCTAACGTTTCAACAGTATCTATGGCTGGCATCTTCAGAGGACAGGAGTCAGAACTCTGTCTGTGCTCTGTTGCATTTTTTTGGATAGTTAAGTGTTTATAGCTGTGGGATCAGCTTTTGTCCTTTTCAGGAGATTGAGTGATTATGGTGATCAGTGTGTTTTTGTTGTGGGTGTATTGTTATGATAAGTGGGAGAGATGATCTGTGCAACATCTTGTTTGTGACAAGCCCATGAAATATGACCATCACCACACATGAACAGCAAACCACTGGTAAACTTATAATCTATGCTATTCTCTGCCCAGTCTGTATCGGTGTACCCTACAAGCTTCGGGTTTTTACTAGCTGGCAGTCTTAACTTAAAATCCATGGTCCTTTTCAATCATCTAGCTACAGTTTTTACTGCTGTTCAACCTCTGTTGGCAAACTGACAAACGTTGACAGCATCTTAAAAAGCAGAGACATCACGTTGCCAACAAAAGTCCGCATAGTCAAAGCTATGGTTTTTCCTGAGGTGATGTATGGAAGTGAGAGCTGGACCATAAAGAAGGCTAACCGCCAACGAATTGATGCTTTTGAATTGTGGTGCTGGAGGAGGCTCTTGAGAGTCCCCGGACTGCAAGGAGAACAAACCTATCAATTTGAAAGGAAATCAAACCTGAGTGTTCACTGGAAGGACTGATCCTAAAGCTGAGGCTCTAATACTTTGGCCATCTGATGAGAAGAGAAGACTCCTTGGAAAAGACCTTGATGTTGGGAAAGTGTGAAGGCAAGAGGAGAAGGGGATGAGAGAGCATGAGATGGTTGGACAGTGTAATCGAAGCTACCAGAATGAATTTGACCCAACTCCGGGAGGCAGTGGAAGACAGGAGGGCCTGGTGTGGTCCATGGGGTCATGAAGAGTCGGACACGACTAAATGTCGACAATTCCTACAGTGGTAGCTATATCTGGTTTGGTAGTGGTTGTGGTTGTGAGGTACAAAGGTTTATCTATAGCTGTTCTGTATTTACTAGTACTTAGTAAAGTTTCACTTCCCTCATTTTTTTTTTCAAAAATTCCATTTGTATGACTGTTATAACACTGTGGGCATCTTGAGGGCCTAATGTATCCAGAGACTCAAATATCTTTTGTTTCTGACTCAACAAATGTGATCTATCTGCCTCCCTTTCAATTTTAATACCCAGATAGTATGTTGCATCCCCAAACTCTTTGATTTCTACCTCTTTGTTAATATGGTGTACAATCTCTTTGTATTCCTATTTCCTTTCAGCAACTAAAATTAAGTCATCTACATATGCCGGGATACAGGTGAAATGTCCATTTCTGCTTCTGGTATACAAGCACTGATCTGCATCACCTTGCCTGAAGCCTTGTTGCAGCAGCATTTCTTTAGTTTCTTTTCCCAGACTTGAGAAGCTTGCTTTGGTCCATACAGAGCTTTAGTTTCCATACAAAGTCAGAATGCTTCTGGTTGATGAAGCCTTACGGCTGCTCCACATACGGGTCCTCTACAATCTTTCCATGTAGAATGCAGTCCTGACAGTGCTTGACTTGCATCTTTCTGGAGGCTGCCTGGCTCAGGAGCAAAAGTTTCATCAAAGTCTTCTCCATATAAGCAATGCAGTTTAAGAAAGTTTGTAGAATTAAACAAGCTGATGTTGCCTTAAATCATTGCAACATTGAAAAAAAAATGTATACCTTAACATCCACTGATGTTGCCTTAAACCATTGCAACAATGAAAAAATTTATACCTTAACATCCAGATGAATTTTGATAAGATTAGAAATGATTTCTTGATGGAATTAACCCAAAATGGGATAAGTGCCAGCTGTGATGAACACAGGCCTCTGATTTTCTTTCCCTAGAGGTTTATAAAGTCCCATAAGGCTCTTAGGAGGATGTTTAGGCACCCAAATCTCTGACCTGATAACTTCCCTCTTTCTTACTGATTCCAAAGTGAATCCCAGCAGAAGCTTCATTGAATCAAAATTTAATTTCTCAAGATAGATAAGCAAACTCTGCAGTATCTAGTGTAGAAGAGAAAGTCACCATCGGCTAGATACAAAGAAAACAAAGAAGCTAATTTTATTGTCTGTTGGTTTAAAAACAAATAAGAAAGCATGATCTTTCTTATTTTTTAAAAAAATAATGCCCTACAAAACCCTTACCTATCCTATCTCCCCTTTTCTTTTCTCTCTCTCTCTCTCTCTCTGTCTCTTCTTTTTCTTCTTCTTCTTCTTTTCCCATCTTGAACTCTGTGACAAATCTTACTTAAGTTTATTTTTATGATATATGTAAACCGCCCAGAGTCAACACAATCTAGATGGGTGGTACATAAATAAATAAATAAATAAATAAATAAATAAATAAATAAATAAATAAATAAATAAATAAATAAATAAATAAATACAGTGGTGCCCCGCATAACGGACGCCCCATTTAATGATGAATCTGCATAGCAAAGAAGATTTCGCGATCGCAAAAGCGATCGCATTGCGATGTTTTAGATAGCGAAAAATCGCTTTGCGATGATCAGTAAGCTGTTTCACTTACCGATTTTTGCATAGCGATGTTTTTTCTAACAGCTGATTGGCAGTTCCAAAATGGCCACCGGGTAAAAAAATGGCCGCCCACTGTGTTTTCACGCCCTTTCCTTGCTTACTGAGTGGTATAGATTTACCAGATGAGCGGGATATAAATCAAATAAATAAATAAAAATAAATAAATAAATACTGGGCAGCGAAAATTGTGGCCGTATGGAGGATTTTCGCTGAACGGTGAGTTTTTTGGCCATAGGAATGCATTAAACATTTTTAATGCATTCCTATGGGCTTTTTTGTTTTGTATAGCGACGATTCCACATAGCAACGATTTTTCCGGAATGGATTATCGTCGCTATGCGGGGCACCACTGTACAAGGTTTGCATTAGTCATTTAAACTTCTACACATGGACCAAGATGCCACCTTCAATATTCAATGAGGCTCAAGAATTGAACATTACATAGTGCAAACTAATGAAGATTTACGTATAAATAAATGTATTTATTTGTTTGTTTGTTTATTACTTTGACATATATACTGCCCAATTAGTGCAGAAAAACTATTCTGGGCAGTTTACAGACAGTTAGAACAGAATACACAGAACTAAATACAACATAAATATCAAAAACATAATCGAAAAACTTAAACGATGACACAACCAGTATTCAGAGTGAGGCAAGAATGGAAGTGAGGCATTCAAGTGGGGTTAACATTAAAGGCCTCCCTGAATAATAGTGTTTTCAACACCCTCCTAAATGAGTACAGGGAGGGGGTCAGGCATAGCTCCTCTTGGACTTGATTTCCTAATGTAGGTGCCAACGCCGAGAAGACCCTACCTCTAGTAGATGACTGATCCAGGACACAATGGGTAACTAGTGGAGGCTGGCCAGCACTTGGGTGGTGTAATCAAATTTACTCACACCAGCCACCAGTCTGGATACCGCATTCTGGACTCACTGTTGTCTCTGGGTCAGTCTCAAGAGAAGTCCCACATAGAGAACATTGCAGTAGTCAATCCAGGAGATGACCAGTGCTTGCACCAATGTTGTGAGGGAACCCTTGTCTAGGTAGGGGCAGAGTGGGGCAATAAGCCTGAGCTGTTTAGAAGCCAATCTGGACACAGCTGCAAATTGGGGATCCCAAGAAAGAGCCAGATCCAGAAGAATGCCCAGATTATGAACTTGATCCCTAAATGGGAGGGCAGTGCCATCCAGCCTAGGAATGATCTCCCCCAACCTTTCAGAGCCCCCTCCCCAGGAACAAAATCTCAGTCTTACCTCAGTTTGAGCTTTTCAGCCCTGGTCCATTCCAGTACCAAAGCCAGGCATCGCTCAAGCATCTGGATGCCCTCCACTGCAGAGGTGGTAAAGGAGAGATAGAGTTGCATATCATCAGTATACTGATGACAGACAACTCTACTTTTGCTACTGTGTTCCTTACTTCCCTATATAGGGATAGATAGATAGATAGATAGATAGATAGATAGATAGATAGATAGATAGATAGATAGATAGATAGATAGATAGATAGATAGATAGATAGATAGATAGAGAGAGAGAGAGAGAGAGAGAGAGAGAGAGAGAGAGAGACAGACAGACAGACAGACAGACAGACAGACAGACAGACAGACAGACAGACAGACAGACAGACAGACAGACAGACAACCTGTTATTTCTCTAATTATTTTTTTGAACATACAGTTGTGCCTCGCTTTACGATTGCCCCGTATAACGTTGAATCCGCTTAACGATGCTTCCTATGGGCAAAATCCACTGTGCGATGATCGGTTCCCTGCTTCGGGAACCATTTTTTCGCATTACGATGATCAGTGAACAGCTGATCATCGGGTACCAAAATAGCCACCAGCTGAAGAAAATGTCCCCCCGCTGTTTTCTAGGATGGATTCCTCACTAGACAGGCACTGAAAATGGCCCCCGTATGGAGAATCTTCGCTGGACGGTGAGTTTTTAGCCCATTGGAACGCATTAACCGGGTTTTAATGTGTTTCAATGGGTTTTTTTATTTTTGCTTTACAATGTTTTCACTCTACAGCGATTTTGCTGGAATGAATTAACATGATTAAGTGAGGCACCACTGTATTTTTAAGTGATATATTTTTGGAGATATTTTGTGTGTATGTGGAGGCTATGGTTAGAAGACCTTGAATGCAATCTTATACAAAAGTACCAGGGATGAAACTCCACTGGATATTGTAGGACTTAATTCTGGGCAAATATGCATTGGATTAAATTGTTAGACTTTAGTCTCTTACATAAACCACTGCATTAGGCTGTATTATGACTCCTTCCACAGCCTTGTTAAATAATCTTAGTTGGTCTTGGCAGCATCTTTCCTTGGAGAAGATCCAGTTATGGGTGCCAAGCAGGCACACACTGGAGGGAGAAGATCTGTGAAAGGGTGGAATCTTGGTGAAAGATGAACCACTTCCCGGGTAGGGGGACAGAGGGAGAAAGTGTCCTTGGCAGTAGCTTGTTTACTTTTGCTTAGGATCCATGGAAGCATGGAAGGCAGAAAAGTGGTGCCAGTTCTGGAGCTGGCGAGAGAAGTAAGGGCAACTGAGTGGCTAAGAGGCTAGAGCTTTATCTACATATAATCTAGGGACTGGAAAGAGCCAGGAAGAGAAGGTATAGCTAGTTCCACGGAGCCCCCCCCCCCGATCTGTTCATAACTATTTTTCTTACCCCATTCACAATAGTGGGATTTTTTCCCATGGAAGTCTGGAAACGCATGGATAACATGATGGATCTGAAAAAGGCTCAAGTCTGAATGTCCCCTCTGGGGAGAAAGGCAGCATACAAATAAATAAATAAATAAATAAATAAATAAATAAATAAATGAATGAATGAATGAATGAATGAATGAATGAATGAATGAATGAATGAATGAATGATACATGTATCTTAAAAGGCACAGGGCCAGTTGGTCACCATTCCGCGCACCCTTATTTGAGAAGAAGACTACTGTGTATGCCTAATTTTAATATTTGTTATTACACTTTATTTCATAATATATCTAGGTCCAATTGTTTAGCATTGATTCACTAACACAGTGGTCCCCAACCTTGGGCCTCCAGATGTTCTTGGACTTCAACTCCCAGAAATCCTGGCCAGCAGAGGTGCTGGTGAAGGCTTCTGGGAATTGTAGTCCAAGAACATCTGGAGGCCCAAGGTTGGGGACCACTGCATTAACATACATAGAAACTCTATCATAATACAGGTGTTTCAAAGAACTACAGAAAGGCCAACATCACCTCTCCTGAGGGATCAGCATCCTGAGGTCTCTCCTCCAAATGTCATCCTATACCCACACTACCAAGTATAACAGAAAGACAAATATGAAGCAGAGTCACTGTTTTTTTTTTTTCTTCAGAGGGACTGGAAAGTTTTGCTTCTTCCTCTTTCTCATCTGTTTTGGACTGAAAGTTTCAAATGTTCTTGCATTAAGCAACAGGGTTACAGACCCTGTATTGTAAACTCCACTGCCTTTTTCCAAGGAATTGCAGAGGACTTTGGCTTTTCAAAATGAGAGTTTCATTAATGATTACTTCCTCTAGTAAGCAGACACACTTCCTTATCTCTTCATAATGAAGGTCAGTAGAACAATGTCAGGGTTTCACTATGCATCCTGAAGCTATAAATGCCCTGCTCTTTTTCAAAGGCACTTGTCTAATTTTATATTGCCAAAGTGTTGTCACAAGATTTCCATGTACTCTGCATGCCCTGCACGTCCTGGCTGCAAGAGAAGTCAGTAAAACTTGACCTTTGCAGTTATCTATTGCCACTTTTATCTATATATTGGAACTTGCCACATTTCGTTACAAGGTTCTTTAGGCTGTTCACACTCCAGCATTCATTTTAGACGTGCATGTAAAAAGAGTTGACAATGTCAAGCTTAAAAATCTATGCATCATACTGTGGTGTGATGTAAGCACATAAGAACAGCAGTCCTGGATCAGACTGAACATTTATGTGTTCTCACAGTGACTAGGACAGGTACCTACAAGAAATCTCCAGCGGAACATGAGCATTAGGGATGTTCAAAGCAAAAAACTTTCATTTTTATTTGGTTTCAGGTTCTTTAAGGGAAGTGTGACTTTTTCATTTATGTGGCTTTTATGCACCCATCCTTTTTCCTTTACATGAATAGAACAATTTCTTTGGGGTCAATTTGTTTCATTTTTCCCCATTTCTGTTTTTGGACTGTGGTAAAAAAAAAAAAGCCCTTTTGGAAACCATATAAATTACTAAAACAGAAGCAGAGAATCAATCTACCATCAACCTACTTTAAAAGCAGGCAATGTAACAAACAGCAACAACTACTGCCAAATAAAATGCCTGAGCTGAAATACACACATTTAACAGAATATTTTGAAAAATCAATCCAACAGGGAAAGCAAATAAGTGCATGCGAACATGTACGTGCACACACACACACACAGGAAAATAGTGAAATAAAACGCACATACAGACACACACCCAAAACCCAAGAAAAACAGACAGGCAACAAAATTAATGTACAAAAGTGAAGGACTAAAGAGCCAAAAAAATCCCTGAACAAATTGAGGGAAGAGATTCAGAACATAATAACATGGAAGCAAGGGAAAAAAAGAAAGGTACCAAAACAGAGTGAGGCACAGGCAACGTGACAACCAGGCAACACAAGATGGAGGGTGCCAAGAGTTCACACACCGCAAGGAACAAAAGAACTAAAGGAAGAATGCTTCTACTGGATTTTAACCAATCCAGCCCTTTTACAGGCTCATTATGTCCACTCCCCCTCCTGACTCAGATGTTCTGATTAACTACTGACAGCACCCCTCATTACACTATAGGATGAAACATTTCCCAGGTAATTTTGATAGACATGGGATGAAAGAAAGGTTAAATAAAAGAAGGAACTCATTCATTAATACAAAAGATTCATGTTTAAGGGGCTCTCTTTCAGGAATCAATGGAAGAACACACAGACAGAGAGAGAGAGAGAGAGAGAGAGAGAGAGAGAATAGCTTCTTTTGTGCGTTTTCCCTTTTGTTAAAACACTCTTGTCCCTAATGAGTGTACTTCCATTCTCCTCTTTGTGTTTCACTGAAATTGACATTTTATTACAGAAAGGGGACACTGTCCTATGTAAAACTTTGACTATGTCTGAACAGCCAGTTCCCACCTATCTCCTTATCAGAGGCAGGTAGCCAGGGCCCACTTATGTTCCCTCACACTCTCAGCCTGGCCTGTCTATCTGTCTTTCTGCCCTCGCTCTTATACATGCAGGAAGAGAGAAGAAGGATGCTGCACCTAGTAATAACATGTCAATCCAGGTTCTGCCTGCTATTGGTTGCAGTGCTTTCTACCCCACCAATCATTGCTACTGGTAGGCTTAAAAACCTTATATACCATGAGTCTGCCTAATCCCCTTTGAAAGTCAGCTAAATTGTAAGCCATTTCTATACCATCTGTTGATAAGTGGCATCATTTAACTGCATAATGAATAAAGAAATAGATCCTACTCTCTCTCTCCCATATCTCCAAGTTTTCACCTTTCATGGGTGATCGTTGGCTCCAGCATTATGGCAGAGGGAGGAAACCTTTCTAGCAACTACACATACACACACACACACACACACACACACACACACACACACACACACACACACACACACACACACACACACACACAAGCACGCACGCATGCGCGCGCGCGCGCACACGCGCACACGCACATGCATGCACACATGCGCGCGCACACACACACACACACACACACACACACACACACACACACACACACACACACACACACGGCGTTGGTCCAACTCCAAAGGCAGATGTGGTGTTTGCCTCTCCAGAACCTTGGAGTTAGATTTGGATAATGAAACGTTCAAGAGCACTCTGTTAGGGAAAAACAAACCTTGGAGCTCAATATAAAGTTACACAGAGTCTCTTATCTGGTAGCTTCAAATCCTCCCCTTTATAAGCAGACGTATAAGGAAAAACATGGAGAGAGTTCTGATAAAACTTATAGCATAATATATTAGACTTGATATATTAGCATTGGTCAGACATATATACATGGCATTATATACATAGGCATAGATTTCTCAGAGCAACATAACATTTACAGAAGTAATGACCACCAGACTCACAACTGAGTGGCAAAGTGCTGTTCTTACTCTCTTGCTTAAATAGTGAGAGCAGCCTATCACTGCGGACATAGCAGCTTAATGTGGTTAACAAGTATTACCTAAGCTTGTTGACTTTACAGGCATGACTTTGCCTTCTCACTACAATATCAAATTTAACCCCTTGTTCACTTAAAGGAACAAATCTTGACACACACATGCACACACACAATCCATAATACCTCACCTCCAGAAAGTTTTTGTTGCAGACTTACCTCACAGGACAGTTGTTCCAGCCCCTTGATATATTTTGCTTACCCTTTTCACATGTTTTCCAGCTTTACAATATTTTTAGAGGTAAAAATGGAACCACTCATGGAGTAAGTTACATATCTATTTAAAAAACCCCAATAAATTGTACCTAATAAGATTGCACTATGACTTTACATTTTATTGGAGTGAATATATTAAACTATCTTATTCATACACAATTTTTTCAGATTTAATAAACAACAATATGAGTTAATGCGGGGGGCAGTAAACATTCTTGGGGTAGGGAATGATCCAAGCATTTTATCTGTGCATTGGAATTTCAGAACATAATAACGTATTGAAAGTGACATGTTTTTAGCAGAGTTGAGACTATTTAAATGATTAATTTCAGATCAAAAGAAGGCATGTATACGTATGAGACCTCTTCCCCTTGCAGAGAGCTGTTCTTGACTTCATGCAAGATGAGAGAAGAAAACTGAACTTAGAATATGTTTGTGTGGGACATTCCACAATCTATTGCATGAAATTATGCAGAATATTTCAAGAAGTATGCTAGCACAAGGCCCAGTATTATCTTTTGTGCATTATCTGTGAAACTTCTCATACTGTATCTTCCACTAAGTCTTGGGTTTACTGTACAGTGTGTGTGTGTGTCACATGCCATCAAGTTGCTTTCAACTTATGGCAACTCTAGTAGGGTTTATGATGTATCACAGATATGACAGTGTGGTTTTACCAGACACACACACACAGTGAATTTCCATGGCCAGACAGGGATTTAAACTCGGCTCTCCCCAGTCCAATACTACACTAGCTCTCACAGCACAAAAAAACTGTCAAAATTTGGTTCACTTGCTTATCTTTGACTCCAAAAGATTGATGAAAAATGCAGAATTTTGTAAGGTGCAAAACCTAGTACAACCTGAAGTAGCATGAGGTGAAATGTAGCGCAGGTTTTAAACTACCATTTTATACTTTTTTTAAAAATGAGCATTTTGTTTTATATTGGCGAATGGATTTTTAAAAAATGTTAGAACTAGGTAGTATGTCTATACGTACTGTACATCCTTTTCGTTCCTCTTCTCCAAGAGTCTAGACATCAGCATGCTTGTTTGAGCTTTGTTTGAGCTTCACAGTTGTGAAAGAAAAGTTGTTTTGTATCTAAACCGCTCTCTGGGGTTCCTTCCTGCAGTTCTTTCCCCATTTATCCTACCCTGAATGATCAGCTGTGACAAGCTGCACCTTTTGGTTCTCTTTACATGATCCATGTAGCCTAGCTTTATGTATTATTTTACTTTTCTGTTTCTGTTTGTTTGTTTGTTTGTTTGTTTGTTTTTATTTCTCTGTTTTAGTCCTTCTTCCCTGGTCCTCCACTTGATCACTGTCCTGTGAAAAATTGATATTCCAAAAGCCTGCATCTTTTTACAGCAACTTTTGTTGAAGTCTATGAAGCTGTACAGTATAACCAAGAATATGTAGTGCTATGCAATGGCCATACTCAAAACCAGTTTTAAGGTTCTGCTGCCTATTATATCTTTAATTGGAAGGAAGCTGTGTTGGGTATAGGTATAATGAGTATGTGATGATGATAATAATAAGAAATTCTGTAACCACAAGATGGCAGCCTCTTCATATTGAACTACTGTATGTGATCTGCTTCCGAGGGTTCTTCTTAGGACTGAATTGAATCACATGCATAGGTTAATCTGATTATGCCTTTATTTTAAAACAAAATAACCTAAGATTTCCTTATTGTTTTGTGTCTGTGCAATTCCGTGTTACATTTCCTCAAGAGAAAGTCACACTACATTCATTTGACCGTACCTTCAGGCAAATTAGCAGAGGATTATAGCTAACAATCTTATTTACACTTCCATGGCCTCAGAGTGACTTACCTGAGAATGCAGAATCTGTACCAATATGGTATATGGCACTGCACACGTGTGGCTGCTCTGTTAGAATTAAGCCAGGAAATATAGATCACTGACTGCAAAGTGTACATGTTCCTGTGTTTGGTCAGGGATACGTGGATTGAATAACCTCAGAAACGCAAAGCTTTAACAGATTTTAAAAAGCCCACACATTTCTTACACATATTCACCACAAAAAAAGTTACTTGGGAATTACAAATTGTCAGCTCCTCAAGTTTTCTCTGTATTGTAGATGAAAAATACCTGTCTCGTTATATATAAGAAATCAAATGTTATCCAGGCCAATGTGTCCCAACCTTTTTGACACCAGGACCGGTTTAGTTGAAGACAATTCTCCCAAGGATTGGGGTGGGTGGGTGGCGGGAGTCTATGTGGGTGGGGTGACTGCTCATGTGCATGCGGGAGGCGGGCAGAGGGTGTGTGCGTGCATGCAGATGGGAAGCAGGCGGGCAGGCTTCCGTGCATGTGAGGGCGGGTATGTCTGCATGCGAGTATGTGTGTGTGAAGGCGGGAGTGCACGTGCATGCGCACTTGCATGTGTGCACACATTCCTTCAGCCCTCAAAAATCTGTTTCGGTGGGCTTAGACCAGTTTGGGGCCCGGGGGTTGGGGACCCCTGATCTAGGCTATAGGCAGAGATAGGCAGGTTCCAGGATCCAAGGACCATCAGGGACCCTCAAACACCTCCCCATGCCCTCCAGAGATCCCATTTGTAAAAGGAGGTTTCATTTTTTAAAAAAAAGGCTTGAGGTGGCCAGCAGGACCTCCTGGAGGTGCAATTGGCCATGCCAGGCCATTCCTCTCTGGCATACATTTTTCAGACTTGGATCATCTCTTCCTCCACTCTCCAAAATCAGACATGACCAGATGGCCAAAATAAGGATTGGCAAAGTTTTTGCAAATCCTTGTCACAGACCAACCTCACAACTCTTTTCCTTTTCACTCACAGGGCCCCCACATTCTTCTCCTTCTTCTGCTATCATAAGCTGGACATCATCAACATTTTGCTTGCCTTTGGAGGCAGCCTTCCAAAAGAGAGAACAGTTTATTCGGGGACTCATAGCAGATCCAAGTACAAAGGATTAGCACTGCAGCGTGAGAATGAGTACACAAAGCGGGTGGAATAGAAGAATGCAGCCACCACATGAATGTGGAACCACAGCATATGTCTTAAATGGGACTGAGCTACATCTTCTTATCAGAACTAGCCTTTGATTAAACCTTTGCCTGGACAAAACAAAGAAGAAAAAGAAAGGAGACACTACAATATTTGGAAAGCATATAGAATGCATTGGTGATATTGACCTTTCTTATAGTATTCATTAATTTATGCATGCATGCTACATCAGTATTGGGATGAACAGCCCAATTTGTCCTTAAATGACACCATCTTTTAAATTTGGTTTTAAGAATGTGATTTGTTAACAAATCTAATTTACTTCTCATTCTTTGCATAAGAGCTTACTTTGGGACACTGGCCATTTAGGCCTTACAAAAGAGATTCCAAATTAAACAAAGAATGAGTTTTTTCCACCACTGCAAATTGAAACAATACCCAGGACTTTTTTTCCTAGCATTTGCAGTTTTGCAAAAAGGAAAGAATATAAAGTGCAGCTCAAGCTCTCACATTATTTAGTCTCCTCTAGTTCTCACATTATTTAGTTTTCTCCACCTATTCATTATTTTTATTTATTTATTTACATTATTTATATATTGCCTTTCTCCCCTAGGGACAAAAATTAAAACTATACAATAATAATAATCAACAATTTTAAAATATCATAGAAACTATATTTTAAAAAACATTTAAACATATATCAAGATTAAAAACAATTTTAAGCACAAGATCCTGTCCAAATCCTCAGTCAAAACAAATTGAAATATATTCATTCTTGAAGAATGTTGTAGTGCTGCTGAAGGAAAAAATGATTGCAACCAGTACAGCTACCTAGGTACTCTTAATATTCCCCAGCAATCAACCTAGAAGTTTTCTGTGTGGTGACATCAATCAGTTATACCTCTACCAGAAGTGTTAGTTAACTATCAATTCAGAATTGACATAGTATGGAGCCATATGACACAGTGGTTAAACTGCAGTACTGCACTCAAGACTATGCTCACAACCTCAGTTTGGTCCCAACAGGCTCAGTAGCTGACTCAAGGTTTACTCAGCCTTCAGTCTTTCTGAGGTCAGTAAAATGAGCATGCAGCCCACTAGGGGGGCAATGCATAACCTGTGTAATTAAGCCGCACACCGCCCAGAGACTGCTTCAAGCACTATAGAGCAGTATATAAGCAGGACACTTTGCTTGTAGTGACCCTAATAGGGCTTTCAAAGTAAGTGAGATATCTAAGAAGTTGTTTTACCAGTTTCAATCCCACAGTAAGTTTCCATGGCTAAGCAGGGATCCAAACTCTGGTTCTCCAGAGTCCTAGTTTGTCACTCTGTCCGCTACACCGCACTGGGTACCACCAGAGGTGTTAGAGGTCAGGATGAGAATTGGGCCACATCCCTAGAACAACAAAATCAGTTTAAAAAAGTAAGAGAGGAACAAAAGAAAAGAAAAGTAAAAGCCTGTGCCATTAACAATTATGAATACAAATCTCTCATGCACAAATTTTGGCAAGCTTCAGGTTTCACTGCTCTTTTTTGTGCCAGTCAAAGTGGTGTTCCTTTAAAAATGTATTTTTAACATGCATTTAAAAATACATTTTTTAAAGGAACACCACCAGTGGGCTTTCTTCTGAGCTGGCTAGAAGGGCAAGTAAAGGCTATGTAAAGCTGTGACCATGGTAGGATTCCACCCCAACACACACATCATCTAGCACAATCTGCAAATTATGTGACATTACTGCATTTTTTTTCAGATAGGTGTCTGCACAAATCCTGTGCCCAATCTATCATTCATCTGAACTGAGTTCTTCTTCTGCTGCTGCTGCTCTTCACTTTTGCTTATTTTTCTGCTATTTTCTCAATGCTCTGGTTGACAGATACAAAATAAAACTCCTGTCTGAAATAGTCTTTTGGTGACGGTGGTGGTTTTTAAACATTGGTATTGTTGCTCTTGTTAATTCTAGTTGGAACATCTGGAGAATATTGGTACTGTATTTCATTTATTCTAATTTGTCATAGACAGAAAAATGAAAAGGGAGTCTGAAAGCTGTCATTTTTTTTATTGTTCTACCACAACTGTGTGGCTGGAAGTTTATGTATGCTAACTTGAAATCCTGGGTCTTTCCCCCTCCTCATTCTTCTTGTCAAAACACATACAGAAGCAGGTTTCAAACTGTGTTCAAAAAGCCACAATGGAAACGAAAAGATGTTGGCCATTATTGGTAGGTAGTAGGGACTGTCTTTCTTGTTACAAAGAGAGTGAAGTACCCAACGTGGTTTTGAAATCTCATCTCCTCAATTTTTGGAGGAAAAATAGCAGCTGAGAAAGAAATTGTGAAAACTGAGGTTTTATTATAGCTACAAAGTAATACAACCATGTTATTTTGCAGCAGAGCAAATCAACACTGTACAAGGCATTTCTAAAAAGGGGTCAGCCCAAACAAAAATTTATAACTTTGAACCTGGACTTTGGATCAGCACAAAATTGGGTACAAATGTAGCAGGCACTCTGCTCTTGCTCTCTGCCAAATTTGGGGACATTTGGGCAAAGGGTTTTCAAGTTGTGATTTTTAAATGTAGAACTGTTTCCCTCTCCAAATGTAAAACTGTTTCCCCCTCCCCTGTGCAGAAACAAGTGACCCTAAATTCCCCCAGATTTAAAATAGTTCATACAGATTGAAAATACCACTGTCCGTTATCTTCAAAGATAACTGTTAGTCCCACCCCCTTTTTTTATTTGGAAGGAATCCAGGGGCTGAAACATTGATCTTAAAAAAAGTCTTTCAAAAGAGAAAAACAACCATCTTGTCATAAGGCTGAGTATGCGTGGAACATTCACACTTGCTGAAAAACAGCCCTCACACTTTCCTTTTTTTTTTTTTTTTTTTTGTGAGAAGTGTCTAACCCAGGAAAAAATGGCTCAGCTTTTAGGATTTTCCCTTTGTTGTTGTCACTTTGTGAATGGTAGTGAGCATGTGGGTACCCTGCAGCAGACTTTCTGCTTATCCTTGACTGCAGCCATTTGCATTGTCAGCATTCAGGCTGACCTTTGCTATGTACAGCTTAGCATCTTTTTTCCTGGTAGCAAAGCAGGCACAATTTTATTGCATTTTGAATCACAGATATAGAAGTCCAATATCCCACATTCATAAACCAGAGGCTTTTGAAGAATTGAATATTTTTGTCCTATCTTCTTCTCATTCACAATGAAGAAACAAAGCATAATGTAGTTACAAGCCTGCATGAATAAAATCCCCAGTTACACAATATTAAAGGACAGGATGATAAATAAAATGAAGAAATTTCAAATAAATAAAATGCAGCTATTTCAAAACAATGGGCACTATTTATTCTTGGAATGAATATAGACCTGATTAGCTTGCAGCTCTGACTACATTGACTGAAATACAGTTGCATAGGTACTGTACATGGGCATAACTCGACATTGTACCCATGGTGGCTACAATAGCACCGAGGCAGAAGTGCTATCCATTAAGCATTTCTGCCAGCACATTATATACAGTAATTGGTTCAATGGGGGCTGAAAACTGCATAATTTACGTTGCCTGGAATAAACACCTAGGAAAGTTACACCTGCATAAATTTATGTTGTGCATTGACAAACTGGTTTCTAGCCATTATCTATTGCATAAAATATCAAATTTAAGCAAGTATGTGTGGATTAGGAGATATAGTTGTTGTTTTTCCTATTTCTTTTTAGCAAAAGATGGGAGAGGGATGCCGAGTTCTGCCTGAGTCCTCTCAGTGCACACTCTGAGCACACCAACTGCATTATGTAAATTGGCTCTCATTGCGTACGTCTTAAAGTCTCCTGTGTGTGCAGATGGCTGTCAACTCCTTGGCTGGTTCTCTTGGACACACAGCCCTCTGGGATGTCCTTCCCCTTCCTTCCCACTCACAGACTCTGTGCCTCTCTACCAGCTATTTTACAAGCAAGGCGGATGTCTCAAACCATCAAAGCAGTATTTCCTTAAATAGCAGAAATAGCGAATTGGCAGTGGATGCTGTTAAATGATTCACTTTGGAGATGAATTTCTTGTAAGATTTTAATTTTCATAGGAGTTCTGTTGAGCAGAGGCAATAATTAGGAAATCAAACATTATAAAAGCACTGAAAAAATAAATTAGCTTACATCCCTTTGGGTACACTGTAAATTAAGCTCGCTGCAAAACCAAGTGTATGTTATTTATTTTCTTCCAAACGTTTGCATCGGGCTTCCATTAATGCTAATGGAATTTACATGCTCGGCTTCTGGAAAATATATTCCTAAAACACAGTCTGATGTAATTCCAAATGTTTGGGTTATTAACCTCTGGAGTAATGTGACATAAAATATAACAGACAGAATGATCTATTGTTGGCTTTTGCTTCCAAAGATAACAACACTAAGAATCCCCAAAAGATGGTTCTACTCTAAGTTAGTAGCTTAAAGGCAGGAGTATTGTGCATTTATGAAGGACAAATATTGTGCATCTTCCTTTTAAAAAAAGTGCCACCACATATGTAAACTAGAAGTCATCATTACACAAATGTGGGCCTCATTGTTTAAAGAAAGTTTTGGGGACCTGAATGTTTGAAACTGGTGCCTAACAAAAGATAGTGATGTTGGTACCAAGCAAAGGTCCTTGGGGAAGGCATTCCAGAATTTGGGAGCCATAGGAATACATAATCCCTTTCCTTTCTTCATGTCTGCTTTACTTTCTGTGGAACGGCAGTCATAGGGAAAAGGTACAACTGACACACCGCAAGGTACTTACAATTGGTCCATATTTATTTACTTAAAATATTTTTATCCCACCTTTCTCTTTAAAAAGAACCCAAAGTGGCTTATGTCATTAAATACATTATTTAAAGCTTAAAACAGTAAGTATACAAATGTTTAAAAGAATCAAACACATACCACACTTAAAATGGGTAAACAAAATCAACACCCAAAACAGATTCAAAGCAAAAAGGCACACCACTCATTTTAAAATGTAGATATTCAGTCACTAAGGCAAAGTTTGTCTGAAGAGAAAGGTTTTTGTCTGCGTGAGAAAGGACAGCAACATTTGGCTCAACCTGGCCTCCTGTGGATGGAGTTCCAGAGTCCTGGTGAAGTGACAGAGATCTTTCTCATGTTCCCACCAGACACACCTGTGAAGGTGGTGGGACTGAGAGAAAGGCCTTCCCTGATGATCTTAACAACCAGGTAGGCTCATAAAAGGACACACGGTGCTTGAGATAGCTTGGACCCAAGCCATTTAGGACTTTATAGATTAGAACCAGCACTTTGAATTGTGACTGGAAATTATCGCAGCCAGTGGAGTTGCTATAACAGGCAGGTTATGTGATTCCTGTGACCAACCTGGCTGCAGAATTTTTGCCTCGCTTAAGTTTCTGAGCATTTTCCAAAGGCAGCCCCATTTAGAAGGCATTAGAGTAATCCCGTCAAGATGTAACTAAGGCATGTGTCACCTTGGTCAGAACAGAGCACTCCAGGAATGGGCACAGCTGGTGTACTAGTTTTAACTGTGCAAAGACACTCCTGGCCACTGCTGAAACTTGGGCATCCAGGCACAGAGATGAAACCAGGAGCACCCCCAAGCTGCACTCCTGTGTTTTCAGAGTTTACCCCCATCCAGCATAGGTTGAATCCCTATTCTGCCTTTTGGGAGGAACCTTTGTCTTGTCTGAATTAAGTTAGGTTTATTCACCCTCATCCAGTTCATTATTGATACTGTACACTGATCTAGACATGAAACAAGTTCTTGGATTTAGATGGAACGGAGAAACAGAATTGGGTGTCATTCACACGGTAGTGACACTAAACCCTGAAACTCAAAACAACTTCTCCCGGCAGTTTCATGTAGATGTTAAATAGCATAGAGGTCAAAACAGAATCCTGAGGGACACCACAGGCTAATGGCCAAGGTGGCAGACAGGAGTCCCCCAGCATCGCCTTCTGAGTTCTGAGGTAAACATATTTTAAATCAATCAATCAATCAATCAATCAATCAATCAATCAATCAATCAATCAATCAATCAATCAATCAATCATAGTTCTCCTCTCCAAAAAGGACCAGAGCCACCATAAATTAGTGTCTCAGGTTAATTTTTCCCATCCTGCATTTTCTTCCAGCAACATCTCTTCTTGCGTTGCATTTAACCCAGCCAAATGTGCCCAGTTCATCCAGTGCTCCTATTTCCTTTCTTCTTCTTTCAGGAAACCTGCTTATTTAATTCTTTCCTCTGGGTAGTATAAGCTCTCTTCAGGCATTGTAGCTTCTAGGTTGTGTACACAGTCAGAGGAGAGTGCCTAGCCCTTCCCTTTCTGTCATCGCTTTGTTCAGGCAAGTAGTAAGGTGTCTGAAGACTCATGAATAAGTGCTACATGTGAGCAAGAACCCAGATTTGCCAGCAACACCCCGTCTCTTCTGAGATGGCACCACAGATTTCAAGCCATTAATTAAAAATGCCTTATGAAGAATAAATACTGGCACTGGTCATAGTAAACTGCCTTTATTGTGTGTCTTGCCTTTTAGATGACAATTTTTTCCTTCTCACCCACCTTAAAAAAGAAAACACCAAGGTGGGAAATCTAATTCAACAAGACAAATTCCCTTCCTGCCTTTCAGCAGGATGAGAAACAGTAGGTAATCTGAGAAGTGGCCATTGCCTATAAAATAACACAAGAAAGATAACAAATGTGTTAGGAAAAGCAAACTCTTAGCTTTAAAAATGAGCTTCCTGTCTTTAATTCTGCTCATTTAATTAGTGGGTCAGCTTTCAATAGTTTCCTGGATACTGCAAAAAGTGACCCAAGACATCCAGGGGTCTTGATTATATCATTTTACAGCTTAGATTTAGACCACTTGGGAAATTGCCATAGAGCTAATCTAAGTGAAGAAATTAAGAAGTCTTACTTCTTTTAAGGAGAAAGCATATAGAATAACACCAGCTTCTGTACAGCTGACCTGGACAAAAGATCAGAAAAGAGTAAAGATCAAAGTTTAGGTTGTGAACAAGCATATAATCCCATTTCTTTCCCATATATTAAACCTCAAGAGTTCCACAAACCTACACGTTAACATTTAAAAACCATTTGTTTTCACTCAAAGGAAAGCTTCAGACAAAGCGACAGAAAACTACAGAGGTGATAGTGAGAATTACTTCAAATGTCCCTACAGTTCATATTAGCATATGAAACATCAGAGTTTATGATTATTTTTATTGCAGTACTTCAGATTATTCATGGATATGAGTTAGGCTTTCATAGAATCATAAAATAACAGAGTTGGAAGGGGCCTGTAAAGTCATCAAGCCCAACCTCCTGCTCAATACAGGAATCCAAATCCAAATTAAAGTACATTTTGTCCAATTTTCTCTTGAACGTACCCAGCCTTGGAGCACTTACCACCTTCCAAAGTAATTGACACCATTTTCTGTACTGCTCTAATAGTTAGGAAGTTTTTCCTGATATTCAACCTAAACCTGGCTTCCTGTAACTTCAGCCCATTATTACAAGTCCTGCATTCTTGGATGGCTGAGAAGAAATCCTGTCTCTCTTCTGTCTGACAGTCTTTTAGATATTTGAAAAATGCTACCTTATCTTCCCTCAGTTTTCTTTTTTCAAGGCTAAACATGCCAAGTTCTTTCAGTTTCTCCTCACTGATTTATATTAGTATTTTCTTTTAAAATACTGTTATTAGGATTTGATGTGTGATCCCCTTGGTACCCATGCTATTAGGACCCCCTTGGTACACATTGAAATTGTGAAAGATGCAGCTTGACTTCTCCATATTCTATCACAGTATATCTTCCAGTTCAAAAAATGAATTTTATTCACAGTGTGCTACCAAAGGATCAAGTTTAAGCCTACATGTTTACCTAAGAAGGAGCAAAACCACAACATTATGGCTTCTTAGTTTTCTACTTTGAAAGAAATTCTTGTCTTTTAACTTCTGTGAAAGCTTGGCCTTCAACATTTCTCTTTACGTGCCCACTTGTCTTTCAGCTGTATCCTCATTTTGGAGCCTCTTTGACCAGATTCTTGGTCTGCTATTGACCTTGCCTCTAGGCTAACACTTCAGAGGAACTGTATAAGGAGGGCAAAGAACAACATTTTGCTGCCTGAGGTAAACTATGTGTGGCCCCATTTTCACTCCAGGTCATAACCATTTGCATTTCTCCATTAGTGATATCTATTTTTATAATTATCCCTGTTGCTATATACAGTAGGACACTCTATATCAACAGCACTGATATCCATGGTTTCCCTTATCAATCATTTGCCACAGCCCTATATAGCTTTGTTCCACCCCTTGAGTGTTGCATAGGAGCCTCGTGGCACAGTGGTTAAACCGCTGTATTGCAGCTAAAACTGTGCTCATGACCTGGGGTTCAAACCCCAGGTAGCCGGCTCAAGGTTGACTCAGCCTTCCATCCTTCCGAGGTCGGTAAAATGAGTACCCAGCTCACTGGGGGGGGGGAATGTGTAGCCTGCATAATTAAATTGTAAACCGCCCAGAGAGTGCTTGAAGTGCTATGGGGCGGTATATAAGCAGCACATTTTGCTTTGCTTTGCTTTGCTTTTGCATATAGGGTTCCCTCCTATCCATGATTTCAGAAATCTGTAGTATGTAGATTGTGGATCCCCTGCAAGTACAGGGGTCCTACTGTAGCCACATCCTGTGGAAATCTAAAGACATGCAATAAGTTTCACAGACTCATACAAGAACAAGATTGAATATTCTTCTAAAAGATGCAAGTTTGCCTTAATTTATGTTCCTTTTATCCAGGCATGAATCAGATTGAGAGGCTTCTACATATGCCCGCTGCTTTCTTTTAGGGAGACATTCACATGATTGCATTATTAAAGTCGAGCACAATATCTGAGATAAGCTCCATGCATCCTTCATAGTTTTCAGAGCTTCCTCTTCAAATAAAATGTAAGAAAACCAGGGTGGACTTTTTTTAAAAAGGGGGGGGGGAATTAATAACAACCACTTCTGAGGATAATTTTCCATATACCTACTCTGTGGCAACTCTTATCTTCTGTCCCCACAATTGGTTTCACTTTGGCATAACAGGTAGAATTGTACATCTTTGGTGTCATGGTAATAAGTGCTCACAGTGAAAAAATTCAGAAGATTGATGCATTTCACGATGCAGTGAACATATTAGACAAAATATTCATCATACTTGCAAGTATGTTTAAAGGATGCTTGCAGGTAGACTAGTTATGTTGGGATTGTGGGCAAGAGGTAGAAACAGAGCACAGATTTCAATTGGACGTGCTTTCTCAATATCAAACTACACATTACAGATTCTCCATTATATTGGAAATCCTTCAGTATTCCAGAAACATGATTTAGTTAGATCTTCATGGCTGAGCAATCACACTTGCAAATGAAACTGGTGCTTAACCACCATCCCCATGACCAATCACAAATTAAAACAAGCAGCAAAGTAGTTCGCAAACTCTGAGAGGTGTGGAAAGTGTCTGATATGAACATTAGGTCTTCCTAACACTTAAGGTGTTTCTTCTTCCAAGGGCCCTCAATGTTCAGCACAGATATCTGCAACACATAAACACATGGAATAAAAACATTTATGTGCAATCAGCTATTCATACTAAATGTATGGAGCACATGTAGATGGTAGATGCACACCATGTCAAGAAGCAAGGCTACCTTGGCATTTGCTCATATCTCTTCTATATCTTTCCTTTCTTTACCCTCCCCACTACAATCCTCAATTTATAGCTCTGGCCAGTTTTCTTATGTTGCTTCAGGGATGATTTTAGAAATGCCTGCATTCTTAAATACTTGTCTTCAGCCTTATTGCAGCTGCTTCCCTTTTTCACTGGTGCCAGACTTCTTTTTCCCCCTCTGTTTTCCAGCCAAAGCTTTTATTCCATGTGTCCTTTGTATGTTGGAATGCTTTATGTGCTGTCCCATAAATCTAAGTTAAAGTACCAGAAAACATGTAAACGTAGAATTAACTGTCTCTGTGCTTTGAAAAGTTGGATGCTGCCTGGTGCTGGGCATGTTTAATCAGAATCTCACTGAATTCAATAGGGGTAGAGTAGTAGATCTACGTCAAATCCAACCCCCTGCTTGATGTTGTATTGCTGCATTGAGCAGAGAGTTGGACTTGATAGCCTTATAAGCCCCTTCCAACTTCATTATGATTCTATGATCCCTGTTCTGTGATAGGAGTGTATATGTGTTAATTTATAAGTCTAGTCTAGTACATTTCCATATTAAAGTCCATTCTTAAAATTTTATTTAAAAAATAGACATTGAAGTAGAAGTTTTTGATCCTTCTTTTCACAAATTATGTTTTTCACATTTGCTTTTTAAAATGCATTTTGATATATATTTTTAAAGCAATGAACTGCATTGCAAAATTTAGAGAAATGTGGAATCCAAAATAAGTTGTGCTCTTATCCACACCTTTCTTTGGGAGGTAATGGCATAGTGGTTCACTTCAAAATGGAGAGTAAACAAAAGTCCTCAGCATCCCTACAGCCAAGTATTTGTGCATAGAATTCCAGAGTAAATTTTGAAGTAAATTTTCCTGACATCAATTAGATTTATCACTTAATAACTCCCAGTTGTTTGAATCCTACTGGTAAATTATGCAGGCATAGATCATAGCAGCAAATTGCCTGTAGTTAAGTTGTCAAATTCTATGCCTCACCAAACAACAACTCATGGGTTAGTGTGCAAGGAGGAGTACAAGCACAACTTGCTAACTAGAGGCAATTTATCACTGCAGTTTACAGCATTTTATTTGTATCAGTTTAACTGGCCAACAAGATTTTGGCAATTGAGAAAGTCCCATTAAATTCAGGAGGACTTACTGTAAAGTCCTAATGAGTAAGTCTCATGGAAGCCAAAAGAATTTACTTCTGCTTATAACTGTATAGCAGTGGTTCCCAACTTTGTGTCCCAAAATGTTCTTAGAACTAAAACTCTCAGAAGCTTTCATCACCAGCTGTGCTATCCAGGACTTCTGGGATTTGTAGTCCTAGAACATCTCAGGACCCAAGATTGGGAACCATATATAGGATTGCTCAGCTCTCAGAATCTACCAACCATCATAGAGAGTGATCATGCTGGGTTGGGGGCTTTCAGGAGTTATAGCCCAACAAATTACATTTTTCAAATTGTGAGCTAGTATCTCAGCAATTGTGGAAAGACATCTCCTTTATAACTTGCTTGTGAGCTTTCAGAAGCATCTGACTGAAAGTTCTTGGCAGCAGAAGGATGAGTTAGTTGGAACCTTGGTCTGATCCAACAAGGTAGTTCCTATGTTCTGAGCTCAAACAGGCTCTTGGGACAGATTTAACATGAAGAAGAGCATTGGAAGTCACACATAATGTTTTAATTTGCTATGTTTACATTTTGACTTCTCTTCATCTCATTCTGCAAAGTTAGCTAATTAGCTGCCTAGCAGCTTAAATGAACTGAGCTTACCCTATGCATAGTAATCACTTCTTTTAAGGAGTTTCTAATTAATTACTTACTCTAGGGTATGTCCTGCCCCTGTATGTCACATAGCCTCTGCACCTGATGCCACTGGAATTGACTGTAGACATATGTACTGCATATGGAAACCTATGAGCCACTTTTTTGTTGTTGTTGTTTAGTCGTTTAGTCGTGTCCGACTCTTCATGACCCACTTACGTATCATCAAAAAGGAAGGCATGCATCACCAAGCAGGAGGATGAGAAAAGATGCTGATCTGCACAAAACTGCTTATACTAATTCATATGTATAGATCCAGGACTGGAATTTTTATATAAATAAATTAAACCGAGCTGCAAGTATACCCTCCCCACTGAAATTCGGCTGGCACCCTCGCTGGGTGTTTTCAAAAGCCAGCTGAAAACTTGGCTATTCAAGCAGGCCTTCCCTTCAGTCAATTAAGTCATTCTTATTTTTCTTCTTTTATTCATGCCATCTTGGGACTCTGCTTTAAATTAACTGTTAAAATCGTAAATTTATATTATATTTTATATCATTTTGTTTTTTAATGTAAAACTGTATATTTTAAATTGTTTTTATCTTCTAAGTTGTGAGCCGCCCAGAGTAGACTATGTATAGATGGGCGACATATAAATGCAATAAATAAATAAATAAATAAATAATAAATAGATGTTCATCTTTTACTATTTGTAGTTAATGCATATGGATAGTGACGTGGCTAAGGATTTATTACTTTTCTTTCTCCCTCAACCACTGTTCCGTTGCTAATCTGAATGGAAAAAAAGAATGCCTCATTTCTGCCACTGAGGTGTGCTTTGAAAGTGGGAGTCATAAATCCCCCTGGAAATAACAGTTGTGTCAGTCTTGTTCTAGTGGATTATCTACAAAGAGTAAAGTATGGAGGGGGAAGCAGTGCCAATACTGAAGGGCACCTTATGAACAGAAAACTCATTTTAAAAAAACCTTCTAAAAATAAGAGGTACAGAAGGCATAACAAAGGCCCAAACTATTGGAAATGGTGAAGAATAATTTTCAGAATGTATATATGGAATAAGCTTGTCCCCTTTAGAAAGTGATAAATGATTTAAGTAAATACTAGTTTTGTGGTTTTGGATAAGATTACTTATGCAGTTTATTAGAAGACTCTTGTTTCAAGTAAGAAGAAATTTGGCATGTTTGTTGACTGAGCTCTTTTCACTTAGTGTTAGCACAAACAGAGATTTTTTTAAAAAAAATGGGAGGCGAAAATGTGACAATAAGAAAATAATTTCACATGTTTAAAACCTCCTTTATTTCATTTAAGTTATAACTCACACAAATCAGAGCTCAAACAGAAGTCCCTGCATGCACCCCTGAATTTTCTTTGTGTTTTCATTTTATATCACATTGTGCATTAGATGGAGAGTGTTAGATTGGTTGCTGTCTAAACCTCAAACTTTCAGCACATGATTCTAATCACATGTTTTTATGAACAATGCTTGAATCTTTTCATTCTGTATCCATGACATCATAGCCATTTTCCTTCCCAGGGATAAAATCAGTTCCCAATATTACTAGCAGTAAATATAATTGAGAGTTTTGGAACACCTTAAATAATAATAATAATAATCTTAGAACTGTAGAGCTGAAAGGGACCCTTTTAATCATTGAATCCAGCCCCTCTCAAGGAGACATAGTGAGGAATCGGGCTCCACAGCCAGATGCCTAAACTACTGAACTGTCCGCCAGCTCATGAGACCGCTATCTGTGAACACATAAATGAAATATATTTTTTTGTTTAGTCGCCAAGGTGTTGCAAGGTACTTTGCTGTTTTTTCTACAACAGACTAAAATGAGTTTTCCACCAAAAAAATTCTTGGGGGGAAGGGACGCAAAACGTTACTGACCCAGACAGTACTAAGGAATTTCTAACCTAAAGGCATTCCCCACTTATTCTGTAAACATCTTCTGAAGGTTCAACTGCCATAACACTCTCAGCACACATGATTTTGAAATCTCGTCTGATTTGAGGAACTAAACAAGCCTGACAAGTACTCAATTGGGAGTTCATCAACTATCTCCAAGAAGGGCTAGAAAGGGATCTTGCCTGAAACTTAACTGCCAGTCAGAGTTGATAATACTGGGCTAGATAGACCAATGGACCAACTCAGTATAAGGCCCTTTCCAAAGTTCTCTTCTCCCACCAGGAACCCTTAACTTTAGTTACTAACTGAAGATAAGAGCTAAGAGTTCACTGTTCAGCATGTACTGAAGACAACTGTTCTTCAATATAGTGCAGAGCTCTGGAAGATGATCTAGAAAGCCTTTCTGGTCATAGGGGTTCAGCCCAAGTGACCTCCATTCAATTCTATTTTCCTTTGTACATGTTACTGGGCAACAACTGGTATTTGTAACACCTTGCTTCAGTCACAAGGTGGCTTCACTTGAAAAGTCTCAAAGTGCCAGTCAGGGAACCTACTTATCTCCTTTTTTCTGCCTTTGAAGATACGGATATTCAAATTAATGTGGAGGCTGAGACTAACCACAGCACAGGAGACCTGCCATATTCATATTCCTTAAATAAGGCATCTGTGCAGTAGTTCCCAACCTTCAGTAACCCAGATGTTCCTGGACTGGAATTCCCAAAAACCTTCACCACCAGATGATCTGGCTGGGGTTTCCGGAAGCTGAAGTCCAAGAACACCTGGGTTTCCCAAGCTTGGTACAATTGTGTTAAAGGTACAATTGTTAATAGATGTGATTTTTTAAAAATAAATCTAAGCCCAGTTACTAGAATTTGAATGGACCAGAAAATCCCATAACACATATGAATATGGAAAGTCTGTAACTTGTTAATTTTTTAAAAGTCTGTTGAATTATATTCTATTCTTTGTGCGATCAGTACAAGTAAGAAGGAAAAAGACTTTGTCGGTAGTTACAAAATGTTCTGTACTACTTTTATCTGCTGTTTAAAACATTTGGTGTTGTTAAAAGTCTGCCCTCTGCATAACGAGAGGATCTGAGCTCATGTTTGGGCTTTATTTTAATTTCCCAAGTGATATCAGTACCCAGCATGTCACATAGAAGTTTCAGAGTGTAATTAAATGCTGAGATTTTAAAAAGATTTTGTTCTTCAACTAGCAAATGTCATTTTTAAAAAAATCTGGAAACATTTCAACTGTTTCCCAAGCACTGGTTATGTTCATCTTAAACATCCAAATCTCATTTTCCTTGTTTGTGGTGCTGTTCATGGAACACCACAAACAAAGGATAATGGGCTAGTGTACTATTCATTCTCCCTCAATATCCTTTCTTATACTATAGACTAAAGTAATAATAACTAGCAATGAAGTCAATGCATTGTATTTTCACCATGAGTTTCCTCAAGACCACTTCATAAAGAGAAAAGTTGGGAGGATAAATTTACTACTCCTGCAACTGGCACCATGTATGTACCGTTCATGTATGTATCACCATTCAAGACTGAAGATGATTAGATCCATCTGTAATAGAACCATTTGCACCTCTTTATGATGTTCGCAAATCACCACATGTTATAGTCACATTGCCTGTGTGCCATGAAAACAAGATCATTTTTTCTGCTCAGTTTTTAATGATTTTTGGAAGTCCAAGAGTAGACGGAAACCATAGCAGAAGACTGGAAACCCCTTTGATAAATTATCTCTCTTTCACAATCTTCCATCTGGAAAAAGCATTGGACTGTGTGCGCAGTAAATCTGGAATGCTTCGGTCACTGGAGAATCAGAATAATATAAATTAATTGTAAAATGGAGATTACATAAATGATCTTTCCTGCTCTGTATTACTTCCCTGAAAAAATAATATAAAATAAAATAAAGGAAATTGCTGCAGAAAACTAGCACCATGTCTGTATGGTAAACCTATTCAATATGAATGTTACCCCCTGCATTTCCAATTATACAAATGGTGAGTGTAAGAAAGGCGAGAGATGGGGGCTGACCAATATCCCAAAGTGCCAAGGAGCTTATCATTTTTCATCCCTTTAACCATGTTGTATCCTCAAGCTATTTCCGTCCTAGAAATGACATCAGGAAATGTATATTCTGCCAACTCCCTTGATATCCCAGGATATCCCATTATAGTTTTCTGAAGGTTTAAACAGACAAAATAAGACTAATTTTGTTATGCCTCCCAACCCTAAAGAATTACAAGAGTCTTAAATGTGTTTCTTATGGTAGTTTCTTATGGCCTAATATTGCTGCACAGTATTGTGCCTGCACTGCCAGCAGGAAAAAGGATGCCAGGTTTACATAGCAAAGGGCAGCCTGAATGTTGACAACAACACCACCAGCAGTCAAGATGACCTACAGAAATCCTGGTCAGCAGAGGTGGTGGTGAAGGCTTCTGGGAGTTGTAGTCTAAGAACATCTGGAGGCCCAAGGTTGGGGACCACTGGTCTACAGGATACCCTCTTGTGCTCATTAGCATTCACAATGTGACACCGTGCAAGGGAAAATCCCATAAGTTGACTCCTTTCCCCCCTCCCCATCATTTAACCACTTCTCACCCAAACACAAAGCAATTGTCAGGGCTATATTTCAGTGTGTGAATGGCAGATCCAAGGTCCCATTTCAAAGGTATAATTTCTTTTTTGGGGGGGCAGCCTAATTTTGGGGGGTTGGGTTACAGAATGCTCAACTGAGTTGTCAGACAATATCTACCTGTGCAAGCAATAACATAGGATGGCCAGTCTATATTGCATGGTCAGAAAATGACATTGCCTGTTCTGAAAAGTCAAAACTGGGGCTGGGCCAGAGATATGGAGCCTCTTGTAGATGTGATCTGTTGAAAAGAGTTGCCAACTGGACTGTGAACTTTTCCTTTCAGCCTTTCCACCGCTCCATTTTGAATGCATGTGATTACCTCTTATTTTGACATTAAGCCGTGTTGGGCCTGATTAGGACTTGGAGGGAAGAACATGAAGGAATACCAAAGATCTCCAGGTAGGGTAAGGAAATCTTGCCTCGAACTCAGGACAGACATCACTGCCAGACAGAGTTGGTAATACTGAACTCAATGGGTCAATGGACTGACTCAGTATAAGACAATTTGCTATGTAGTCTTCTCCCTCCAGTGCCATGCAGGAATCTTCATCACCAGTTATTAAGCATAGATAAAGCTAGGATTCCCCTGCTCGGTGCAAGACTAAAAATAACCTTTCTTTAATGCTACATCATACTGTGTACAACACTTCTGTCTTTATATGTCATGTGCTAGCAATAAGGTGGCAAAAGTCTCTACTCTCTCATTTCACTAGCGATGGTACACCTCCCAACCCAAAAGAATTACTGAAATTGCTAAGGGTCTTAGTAATTGGTTATTCTCCGAGTGTGAACTGTACTTTAAAAGCAATGAAAAGGTTCAAAATTTAGAATATATATAAATATATATATTTATTTAAAGCATAAAATATTTAAGGACTTTTAGAAATAGTTAGATACTAATATACGTTAAGAATGAAATATATGTTAACAATACAATAACACATCCCCTTCTATCATTCTGGAGCAGAGTCAACACTTCTTTTTCAATACTAGGGAAAGAGATTAGAGAATGAGGGGGAGGCAAACATTTAACACAAGCAATTTCCTTTTTGTACTCAAAAGGGCTTTCAGAATTTGAAATATGTTTGAATGCTTTATAGCACCCCATATTTCTTTTGGATTGCACAGTTCTTTAAGACTGAAAGGAATGATTATTAATTAAGTGTGTCCATCGTGGAGGAATTCCTGTGGCTAAAAATAACAATACCAATAAAAATCTATAAATGAGGACTACAAATTTAAAAAATGCTTATATTTTTTAAACAAAAACACTGATTATGAAGCAAAAAAAAAAGAGCAGCCTTAAAAACAATGGAGACCAATGGATATCATCTACATTTGTTTACTCTTGCTACCTTTTCTTCCTACCTTGGAAAATGTTGGTATAAGAAGGTAACCCCAGAGGTGGGATTCAGCAGGTTCTCACCTATTCTATAGAACCACTTCCTAAATGTACTATTGGTTCTTAGAACTGTTTGTTGGCCTGAGATGAATGAAGGAGGAGGGGCCAGGTGACCAGCGATGAGCGAGGGGGAGGGGGCACAATTAACTGCCTCCCTTCCCACTCCACACTGAGCCGTATGAGGTGGGATATGGGTGAGAGAGATAAAGCCCAGGAAAGAGCAGAGGTGTCACTGGCGGAAAGAGGGGGGAGGATGAGTCCTTGATGTCACTGGAGGAAAGCCCATGGCCTCGAGGCGGGGGGGGGTGATTGACAAGGCATGAGGGCAGGACACAGAGAGAAAAAGTTTTGGGGTGAGACCGCTTCAGTCAAACAAACAACCGTCCTCGTTTTACTATGATTTTTTTCAAGTTAAAGGTACTACATAAGACTGTTGCTCTGCCTAGAAACAGTTTTTTTTAAATCCCAGAGAATATCCAATGCATGAACCAGTGAAAGTCTCACTGATCCACGCAAGCAAGGTATGCAATAGAAAAGTCACTCACACCACAAAGAGATGAAACCTCCAAGCCTCATTTAGAATAACAAAGAACTCTTCATCCTGCCCCAAAACTGACAATTTCGGGAGACAAATGGCACACAGAGATGGCCCACTCTGTTAGAAGGAGGAAGACAGCTATCAGTATTTTAACACTAGTAAGACTTACTATTCTTGAAGGCCATATATCCAGGGCCAAGAAAGGAAAACACATAAACATATCAATAGATAAGGGGAATTGAAACTCTTCTCTCCAGACATTCAGAGGCATCTTGACCACAGGTTAACATGGGGGGGTGGGGACCGGAGGGACTCCGAGGGGGAGGGACCATCATGAGAAGGCAGCATTCTCCAGAAAAGACATACATGAGAGCATACTAATCAAGCATTTGTTGATATTGGCTGTTGTGGGTTTTTCGGGCTCTTTGGCAGTGTTCTGGACCGATTGAGGTGGTGGAGTTGAGGTGGAGTGGCAACAGATTGAAAAGAGACCATACCTTCCAAGCCAGAAGGAAGCGGGGGGGGGGAGAGAAGAACTCCTCAACAGGTGTACAAAGGCAGCCACCAGGTAACAACAAGCAGGGCTATCAGTCATTTCAGGAGCAGGAAAGGGGATGGAAGCAATTTTTACTGGTGAGCTATAGGGTGAAATAGGAGGTAAAGGGAAGGAGAGATGTGTCAGTTCTCTGTCAAACCTGGTCATAAGCACCCACTGTGAGGTGTGTGTTTGTTTGTGTGTGTGTGTTTGGCACATGCCCATGGTGAGGTTAACAGCAGCGGCATGCCCAAACAGATACGCTTATCCAGATATCTTAATCATGTGAGAGGTAGTTGTGATGATAGGCAGTAGGCAGACCACTGTAGAAGAAACTCTCATCGGATCCCACTGTCCTGGGCATTTATTTATTTATTTATTTATTTATTTATTTATTTATTTATTTATTTATTTATTTATTTGCCATTCGGGCATAGAACCTGTTGTTAATTTATTTGAATCCCACCACTGGGTAACCCCATTTCTCATATTATGCATTAATTGGTGGGTTTGATTGTGTAAACCATGTGCCAGCACGGTCTAGTTGAATGGCCACATGCCTTTACAGGGATGCATAGGTAAGGTATAAGGTTACATATAAAAATCCTTTTTGTGGGACATTCTGGGCCACTTCCATAGAACTGAATGTTATACTACTCCACTAATGTTTGTGGGAAGAAATCAGATTGATTGGTGACTAAGCCCTATACAGCTTGGGTCCGGCTATCTGAAGGACAGTATCTCCCCATATGAGCCTTCTCAGGATTTAAGATTGTCAGAGGAGGCCCTCCTTTCAGTCCCATTGCCATGACTGATGGGGACATAGGAGAGGGCCTTGTCTGTGGCAACTATAAGGTTATGGAATGCTCTTCCTTGGGATATCAGGCCGGCCCCCTCCCTTTTATTATTTTGGGGACAGCTGAAGATCCAGTCTCTTCAGGCCGGTTTTTAGCAATCATGGTTGAATCCCTGAGTACCTTCTTAAAGTTAAGATAGTTTTTAGTGTTCTATTCTCTTTAATATTGTAAGCCGCCTTGGGTACCCTTATCCAGAGAAAGGTGGCATATAAATAAAACAAATAATAAATAATGATAATGATAATGAACTGCAGCCCACCACCTCTGATTACAATATTAGTGAAATTCAAGTGCTTTAGTCATCTGATTAATGTGTACCCTGAAGCCCAGGGAAAATATGAATGGATTTTTGAATTCCATTGATACTGAACAACCAGAAGGATTTTCTCTTGAATGTTGCAATGAAACTTGCAGGGAAATTCAAGTATCTTTGTTTCTGCAAAGCACCCTCCTGCTTATCTACATTTGTACTATTTCCATTTCAATTCAAGCCTTCAGAGGTGTTTTGTGTTTGCACATTTTCAATCACAAGTGCTGTGAGTACAGCTTTGTCATCTTATGGCCTCATAAACTATCATGCATGTATTTCATGTTCAGCTGCTGGTGGTGTTCAGAAAAGCTGCAAAATGTAAAATCTGAGGATGCCAAACTTGTGAGAATTCATAGAGCATGTTGCTGTAATAAAGAAAAATCCTCTTTTGGGATGAATACAGAACCGTATTCCAGAATACCATCTAAACAAATTATGTCACAACTTTTAATGAGTGAATATTTCTGAGTCTGAACACTGCCTGGGTGAAGGAGCAATGAGAATCCTATGCACAGTTCCTCAAATTGCAAACAATATATGAGAGAATACTGTATATTCTTTCAATCGTATGCATATCCAATGCAAAATATAATGAAAAAGTGAATAAAATAGTTGGAAGTTTAGTATAATGACCAGAACATTTGGAACAGTTTTCAAAGTAATAGGTACCGTGTCATGAAAATTGCCCCATCCCACCCACCACCCCGAAATACCTTTCCTTAACATATCTAAGGTTTGTAGCATTCATGATTTAGAAACACTCAGTCATGACAAATATGCATGGGCATATTTATTAGAATAAAAGTCCCACTACAAATGGATTAAAGGCCAAATTGAAGTTATAATAATATCCTTCAAATAGGGCATGAGGAAAATGAAAACATCTACTATAAACCTCCAGTGGATTTGCTGAAACTGTAGTGGCATTTTAGTAGAGCATAACACATTTTGAAATGAACCTTGGTCTTCAACATTAATTCCATGCTTTGTGGATGCGGGCAGTACCCACAATATTCTGCTCCAAGCTGCACCAGCATCCAAGCCATGCCATATTGTACTGTAAGTTCTGTGCCAGGCTCTATTAGAGGCACTGTTCTATATCTGGGGTTGCTGCCAGTTCCCATTGTAGTGTTGATCATCAACTGTGCTGTGTTCATACAGCATGTCAGGATGGTCAAAATCCAATGTCACATGAATGAACTTGTTTTTGCAAAATAGGTTTTGCTCTTCTGCTGCTCAGAGGTGGGAATAGGCTTTGGAGCAAATTTTGTGAGTGAATAGAAAGGAAGAACCTCTGCTTCACAGTTAAAAATTGTTCCACTAGCAAGAAGGACTAATTTGATGTAACTTTATAACACCAGCACAAAGCAAGTGGAAAAACAGCAGATAGGTCCACTTGTATCCCTCTTCATTTGTTTCCAATTTACATTTGAATTAGACTATGACTTAAATTGATTAATATGTGATTGGATCCATAGCAGTTACTTTGCATTATGCCTGCAGAAACTCCTGAATCATAACAAGCGGGACATCTGGAGAAGGTTTACTATGGCCTGCAAAACTGGCAAATCCTGCTCGTCCATGCCATGCCATGAGCAAGGAGTCACCACCAGCTCAAGAAAAAAGGGCCCACCACAAACCAAATGTGGCTTGGCCTTTGTTCACAGATGACAGAGATGAGAATGAACTTAGAAAGGAAGGCTTTTGAAATCTGAAAACCAAACTGATTTATCACAATAGGAGCCTTATGCCTGTTTAGTCTTCACATAGTCCATTAGGGTTTGGAGGCTGCAATCCAACACAGCATTTAGGAGCCAATGGAAACCAGTGGGCTTTGCATGTGCCTGCCTTGGCTGTGTTTTCCTTTTGGTTTTGATTGCCTAATATATCTCTTCTTGGAGAATTTGTCAGTATAGAGCTAGTGTTGTTTGTTATTGTTATAGTTGGACTTCCTCTGCATACAAGCTTGCACCCTTAATTCAATCAGGTCCAATTGTTGTTAGTAGAAACAGAGCATGGAGATCATTCCAGCTCTCTTACTCATACCCGTCTTCCTATTTCTTCTTTTCTGCATCCACTTAAGCAGCCCTCTGGTACGTTTTCTGGAGTACACCCTGTACTAAATGCTTGAGCACTACAAAAATAAAATAAAGCAGTAAAACCACCATGGAAGAAGCTGGGCTCTTGCAGCAGCTGCCAATATGCTTTTCATCTCTGAGGAAATGCTTGCTTTCTAATAGCAGCTACTGCATATATTATGGGGGGGGGGGGGGAAAGGGGGATAACCTCAGTGTAAATAAGGTACAGAACTGTGGGAAGCAAATGCGTGTGTAGAGTTAGAAACCCTACAGGCAATGATTATCCTCATGCTTTACAAAAGTTGTGATGAGGGCTTACAGGGAAAGCCACAGGAATTCCCGAGTTCATGTAAGGTTTTGGTGAGGTTTAGAAATATCTAAATGTGGTGCCAATATGCCAGTAAAAGGGGTGTGTGAAATGGTCTGGGTTAGAAAGCTGCCTACTATGAAATCGACATCTGTAGTCTATATAAAGCAATGGAAATAGTGTGTCAAGATGATTTTAAAAGAGCATGTGTATAATACTAGTACTATAGTAGGGTTTTGTGTCATATAGCGTAGTGGTTCTCAACCGATGGTACATATGCCACTGGCGATATATAGGAGTAATATACATAGGGATGTAGCCACATTGTCTCTCAATCTATATGTCCTTCTGCAAACATGGTGTGCCGCTGCACACATTATTCATCTGTGACCTTTTAGCATGCTAATAATTGTGTTGTAGCAATTGTGGCAGACTATCGGAGTTTATCCCAGTTCTCTGTTCTTCCTGCTTATCACTTCATCATAAATGAGAGACATAAGAGCAGGTGACTGAAAATGTACAAACATAAATGTCTTTCTTGGGGAAAGTGTGGGTGCACTCACATAGCTGCAAAGGTCTGTTCACAGTGGAAAGAGTTTCTTTGCAAGGCACAATCTTCTTTTCAGTGACCCTTCAGTATTCTGGGCAACCATTCTAGCCTGGCACCAAAAAGTAGTAGTCCAACAGTTGGACCAAAGAGGTCTAGCTTTGGCATGGGTTGGGGTCAGATTAAAGTGCAATCTTTAAAAAGGTAAGGAGGGGGGAACTGGGAAACTACAGGCTGGTTAGCCTAACTGTTCCAGGGAAGATGGTGGAAAGCCTCATCCAAGATAAAAACTTAAAACATATAGAAGAACAAGCCTTGCTGAGGGAAAATCAGCATCGCTTCTGTAAGGGTTAAGCTTGCCTCACAAATCTTTTGGAATTCTTTGAAAAGGTCAACAGGCATGTGGATGCAGGTAAACGAGTGGGTATTGTCTATCTGGATTTTTAGAAGGCGTTTGACATGGTCCCTCACCAAAGGCTGCTGAGAAAACTCTATAGTTGGGGATAAGAGGGCAGGTCCTCTTATGGTTTGAGAGTTGGTTGAGAACCTGGAAAGATTAGAGGGAGCCCAGGTCAAGCCAGGTTAAATCAGGTCTTGAGCCTGGAATGGAAGCAGCTAGTTAGAACCCTTATTCATTTCTAACTAAGGTAGATAGTATCTTCTCCCACTCTGGTGTCTTATGTAAGAGTGTATCCCACTCTTATGTCTAAGGAAGTGGACTTGTCCTTGAAAGTTCACATTAAAATATAGCAGTTAATCTTTAAGCTTCCACAACATTTTTTGTCTTTGTTATTTATTTTTGTTTTGTTTTGTTCATCTATATCCATGATTCAAACTGCCAGGAAATTGCCCAATAATGCTACACAATATCATGACCACATTGCAATCAGGAAAAAGGATACCAAGGTTTATATGATCTACAGGATATGATCCTGTGATCACTACAATTCACAAAGTGACACACACAAGGGAGAGTCCCAGAAGCTGACTCCTTTTTTTCATCACTTCTTATCCAAACACAAAGCAATTGTCAAGGTTGTTTTTCAACAAGTGTGAATGATAGTAAGCGCAAGTGGGTATTTTGTGGACCATATTGCCATTGGTGTTGTCAACATTCAGGCTGCCCTTTGTTATGCAAAACCTGACATTATTTTTTCCTGCTGACAACGTGGGCACAATATTGTGCAGCAATATCAGGCCATTTCCTGGCATTTTGAATCATGGATACACAATATCCCACATTCATAAAGCAGAGGTTTTTTGAAGAACTGAATTTCCTGGCTTTCCCCAGGAAACTTCCCTCGTGTAAAATTACCCAGTGCTAGTGGATCCCAGAAGATAAGCACATGATCTGTACTATGGTTGCTGGGAGAAGGCAGTAGCATTGGGGAACATAATTTTCACCAGTTTTCCCTCCTCTCTGCACCATGTTCCACATTGCTGAGGAGTGCTCCTGACCCTAATAGTATTCTGTTTTCCTTATTTATAAGATAACACCAGCAATGTATGTGATTAGTTCCATTTTATTTTATTTCATTCTTTTTTCTTTTAAAAAAAGAGAGAAATATATAGCAATTTTTACTATGTTGCTCAAACAGATTGGAGGTTTTGCTCTGTATGTCACGTCTTAGCCCCAGTTTGACCATTACTTCAACACCTAGAAGGTTCTGCTGTTCTTTCCATTTCCCCAGCCATACATGTTCCCCACAACAAAAACACTACTTGTATGTTGTTTCAAAGTGTCTAAGTAATGGCTGGCTATTGGGAGCGGAGTTATTTTCTGATGTTTATCTTGGCACCAGTAGTAGACTGAGTTTTTCCAGGTCTCAGTAGTTTCTTGATGCTAAAGATAGGAAACAGGTCATTTTTTGGGGGGGGGGAATACAACTTTAACACAAAACTAATGAACACATTCCATGTCTAATAGAAATATTTATCCTGCTTCTAAAATCCCTATATATATTTCTTTACAGTGCCACAATCATCCAGTACTATCTTAGATGCTGATATTATTAACTGAAATGGCAGCATTCCCCTTTTCTCTCTCCTGCTCTAGGCTCCGCACACACCTGACACTTCAAAACGTTTGCTGGGTCCCTTTCACACATTTTCTTTTTGCACTGTAAATGCTGCCTCTGAGGCCACATGGCCTCCACCTGGAAGGTAACACCTAACATCATTCATCTCCTCTGGAATTTTCCATTCTCTGTATTTATAACTGCCACTTTGGCTGCAGTGTACCTCAATTTCAAGCAGTTGAAGAAGCCAGAGTTTAAAATACCTTGCTAAAGCATTTTAATGTTTCTCTTTCATGAATCACCTTAACGGTTACAAATTTTAACTGTTTGAAGATTTAACTGATTTTAGAGTGGGGGCAACTGTTGTGTTTGGTTTGAACTGGATTTTAATAATTCTGTTGCTTAATTTGTTATTTTTGTTGTATTTTATGGTTACTGAAAAGTGCTTTCTAGTTGGGAATAGAAAGGTGGACCAGGAAAGTAAGGTGATTTAATAATACTAATAATATACCTGCCCCTCCATTTTTCTGATGCTTCATATTCTGCCACTCCCACATCCCGCTGTTCCATCACTTTCTGAAAGTCCACCATATAGTGTTTACTGGCCCTTCATTACCTTTTAAAATAGAGAATATCTCTCTCTCCTCTATGTCACTCAACATGTAACAGGAACTGATGGCCTTCCCTTCTGTCTTGTATTATCTTCTCACATATTCTTCTCACCCACCCCCCACACCTGAAGGATGGTGCTGCTGAAAGGCAAGGGCGTACTCTGTCTTGTGGGCTTCATGCAGCTGGTCTAGTCATCAGTTTCCTCCAGAGCACCAACCCGGCGCATTTTTACATTGCTCCCTGAGGGCACGCAGACCATGCTCTCCCCACAGCCTTTGGAAGAGAGAGCAGGACTTTCCTCAGGGAATTTTGGCAACCCGGAGGAGCGCCAGTCACTGGAGTGGGTTACAGGCAGCAGCGTTGGCTGGATTGGCTCCTCATTTCAAAGACTCACCAGCTTTCATTGCTAGCCTGTCATTGCTTCTGCCAAGGAGAGAAAAAGGGAGACATGCTCTTGTTTGTGGTGGGTGGGAAGAGGAGACTTGGAGGCATGCCCTGCCGCTGATGACATCCAGTCATTCTCTCACTAGCTGACACAACAGAGGCATGTTCATCTTCCCTTTGGGCTTTTCCCTGTCTGGCCATGAGAAGCCCTGCTAGGCGCTCGTCTGCAGGGGAGGGACCATCATGCATCTGGGCTGCCTCCTTTCTGCTTTATGATCACTTGTCCCAGCAAACCCACTTGCCTATGGCCATCAAGCCAAAAAAGAATGCAGAGTTCACGTGGCATGCTCTTGGCGGGAAGTGACACTCCAGGGGCCCCCTTCTAACTTTCCCCCTACACTTTTGGGGAAAGCAGATTTTTACAATGAAAGTGGATCACTTTGATCCCTGCCTTCCCCCTTGAACTTTCTTGTAATGAAAGAAATTTTGGGTTAAAAAATGGGGGTCTTATACATGGGGGTGTCTTATACAGAGAAAAATATGGTAATCTCATTGGCTGGTTGAATCTGAATTTGCATTAAGCTGTTTTGCAGGATGTAACAGGCTGAAAAGTTCTGAGTGAAGTAACATGATTTATTTTATGCCACGTTACAAAACTAAAGTACAGGAAAAAAGAGGAAGATCCCAAATGCAGCTACCAGTTACACATTCTTGTTTTCCAGTGTTCATAACATCTAATTGTTTCTCTTCACAATACTCTTTGACATAGAAAAAGTCCAGCAATGCTTCCCTTTCTATTATTTTAACAATCCATCTGGATGATGGCACTTCCCCACCTCCCAAAAAATCTATTAGCCATCTTTAAATCAAGCAGCTGTTGATTCCACTGAGTTTTGCCAAACTCTCCTATGATCTATGTTTCTTCCCAAAACTGGGATTGTCTTTAGAACGTCAGTGGGAACTTTTACAGAAAGCCCCATCCAGGCATCATTCTTATTAGGTAACTATCCCAATGGTTTTGCAGGAAAGTTTGGCAATTGCAGAAAAACATGTTGGCATATTGTTCTGATTAATACAATACCCATCATTATGGCCGAAGAACTTGGAAGAGGAAAAGCAGTCATATATTGCAGGTTTCAGAGGAATAGGCCCCACAAAATACAGAGACCGTTTTGTTACAAGACAACTCTTTGTGCTCTTTGTACAAATGAATTTCTATCCCATAGCTCAGTCCAGTCAAATGGGAACTCTTCACATAATCCATGCACAATTCTGCTGAAATAAATGGAGCAGCAGAGATGGAAACTAATCCCTTTAGGCCAGTCATGATATTTGCTAACACATATACAAGTTCTTCTTATATATTAAGTATGACCTATTCTTGTAGGTTAGAAAATTTTCATGGAATGAACTGTATAAACCATTTGTCCCTGACCTGGGGGTGGCTGCCATTTTATTCCCTTTTATTGGATAACAAAGAGGACTTGCATCTTTATCAATTGTCTTCCATTCCTAAGAGCTCCGTGTGAGGTATTTGGTGTGAAAACATAGCCAGCAGCATACTGTTTCTTACATCAGGGTTTCCCAAAGTATGTGCCATGGCACCATGAGGTGCCACCAAACTCAGCCAGGGTCGCCACAGGAAAAGGGATGGAATATAGAGCTATGAAAGCTATAGAGAAGCTGTTCATAGCTCTATGTCAAACAGGAACTGGAAGTGAAAGTTTGACCTCGCCCTGGCAATGCAGGAAAAAATATGGAAAGGTGGATAGACGTATTTGAATTATTAAATAGAAATGTAGAGAAGAAAGTGGTCTGCCTAGAGTGGTCTGGTAGTCCAGATAGGCGGGATACAAATCAAATCAAATAAATTAATAAATAAATAAATACATAAATACATAAATAAATAAATAAATAAATAAATAAATAAATAAATAAATAAATAAATAAATAAATAAATAAATAAATAAATAAATAAATAAATAAATAAAAACTTAGACAATGAAGACGAAAAAGACAAAGAAAGAGGTAGAAGAAAGAAACCCGATAGAACTTGGGCAAATTGGCTTCCTGAGTTCTTGATATACCAAGTGGTGGTAGTTAACGCAGAACCATGGAGGGCTCAATCCCTCTTTCAGTATTTGGACATAATTTACAGGGCTTATGTTAACTTCATGGGGCAGGCTTGGCTTCATTATGATGAATCATTCTGTATGTGGAGTGGGATTCACCCAAATCTGCGTTGGGACGAGCCCCTGCCAGGTCTGTGGCTTCAGCACATGACCCCTGCTAGGCCAAATTTTGGAGACAGATTTGACAGTGGTCATTTAAATAGGAAGGTCACCCTTAGTCAGAATCCCCGCCTTGGAGCAGGGCAAGCAGTTCAACCCCATACAAAGAGACAATTCTGCTTCAGGCACGAGTGTCCCATCTGAGGAGGCCAGCACCCAAATTCATCATGTTTTAGAGCTGGTGCCCAGTGCCAGAACAAGGGCACAGGAGGCAGTAAAAAGCCCAACAGCGGTGGGGGTACTCCTTGAAAAGGGACCCAGCCTAATTAAGGTTGAGGTTTTGGAATCCTGGCTAAGTTCCAACCCTCATAGAGAGGATGCTAATTACCTTTTAGAAGGCTTTAAATATGCTTTTAGGATCCTAGCAGCAAGAGAGCGCAGAGCATTTTTGTGCAGAATCTCCAATCGGTGTGCGGGATGGAAAGTATTGTCCAGAGTAAAATGGACAAGGAAGTAAAGAGAGGAAGGGACCCTGGCCACTTTTCAACATCACCCCTGGAGAACCTGAGGGTTTCTTCATTAGGCATTGTACCTAAGAAGGCCCAGGGTGAGTTTTAGTTAATCCATCACTTATCCTTCCTGGAGGGAATGTCAGTCAATGACGCTATCCCTCCAGAACTATGTACTGTGAGATACACCTCTTTTGATGAGGCAGTGTGTATGGTTAGGAAGTGTGGAGTAGGGGCCTAACTGGTGAAATGCGATATAAAATCAGCATTTTGAATTTTACCAGTTCACCCTCAGGACTTTGACTTGTTAGGATTCCAATTCTAAGGATCCTTTTACATAGATAGGGCTTTACCTAGGGGCTGCTCAGTGTCATGCACTGCATTCAAATGATTCAGCTCATTTATTAAATGGAAGCTTAGGTGTAAGGTGGGCTGTAAATTGACTGCCCATTATCTCAATGACTACCTTTTCTGTGGAGAAAGGAACTCAGGACAGTGTAGATTCATTCTGAATAGCGTTCAGGCATTATCAGAGGAGCTGGGACTACCTCTATCCAAAGAGAAAACTGAGGGACCAACTACATCCCTCACTTTCTTAGGGATAGAGCTGGACATGACGCAGCAAACATCACAGCTGCCTGATATTAAACTAGCGGATCTTAAGACCAGGATAGCGACACTGTTACAGAGGGTGTTGCTAAAGGAACTCCAGGAGATAGTGGGGCACCTGAATTTCACCTCTAGAGTGATGGCACCTGGGCACACATTTCTGCGGTGACTGTGTAACACTATGAAAGGTCTACTTCGACCAATGCATAGGACCAGGGTCACAAGAGGAATGAAAGAAGATCTATTAGTGTGGAGTCAGTTTTTAGCAGAATTTAATGGGATATCCTTCTGGAGAGGTGAAATTGGGCTGAAAGCAGATTTCCAGGTTCATTCAGATGCAGCAGGATCCTTCGGATTTGGAATTTATTTCAGAGGAAGATGGTTTTCTGGCACTTGGCCCAATGAGTGGCATCAGAGTGGCATTACCAGAGATTTGACATTCCTAGAATTTTTCCCAATAGTGGGTGCACTTTGGATATGGGCTGAAGAGTGGTCAAATTCGGTAGTACGATTTTGATGTGACAATCAAGCGGTTGTTTACATTATAAACAACCTTACGTCACATTCAGAATGCGTTATGACATTGGTCATGGTGTTTATATTAAAGGCGCTGCAGTTTAACATTCTAGTGCATGCCGGGCATGTACCAGGTCTAGAAAATAGGATAGCTAACGCATTGTTGCGCCAACAGATCGATCTGTTCAGGAGCTAGACCCCGCAGCCAGGGAGTTTCCAGAAGTTTTGCCCTCGGAGGTATGGCAAACTGGCGTGAAGATGCATCAAGAGCTATAGGTTTGGCCCTGGCACCAAGGATTAGTTATTCAGCCTTGAGTATAGAGTTCCAGGAATTTAGGGAAATGGCCAACCTGCAGCTGGCTTGGCTGGCACCGGTTGAACATTTACAACAATTTATCGTACATTTAAATAGAAAGGGACTGGCACCTTGAACTATTCAGGGAAGGCTGTCAGCACTGGCCTTTTATGCAAAAATTAATTGCTATAGTGATCACTCAGGGGATTACCATATAAGAAAAATGATAGAAGAATCACCCAAAGAGAGGGGTAGAGTACAAGATAACAGGGTCCTTGTATCACCTCCGTTATTAGAGCGCATTTGTAAACAATGGGTGCTACTGTGTAGGGACGGATAAGGGGTACTGTCAGAAAGTAGCATCTGTACATAATACTCCTCTGATCTCCTGGGAGATTTACAGATAATAGGTATTAAAAGCTCCATACATATATCCTGATAGCAAGTACAGAAAAGGACATGACCAACTGATTCAACTTTATTACTATTACAAGGGCAGAGATAATCTGATGTAGGCAGACCTCAAAATCTTCCCTTCAGAAGCTTAGAAGGTAGTACATTAAGCTTAGCTAGCATAAAAGCCCTTATGGCTTTAGATGACATAGTGCTGGCTAAATACGGGGAGGTGATAAAAGCAGATTTCTTAAGAAAATTAGACTTACCCTAACTGGCCAACATGGTCCTGAAGTTCAATATCCTATACCCTTTACTTCACTGCTTTGATGGTATCCATGAGACCCATTGCCATAAGTATATTAGGAGAAAAGCCAATTTTCAATATCTCTTCAGTTATATGCTTCTTCCACTCCGACTGAAAATAATCTAGTAGGATCAGTGGTGCCAAGCCTTCTAATGAAAAAATCAGTTTAAGCCAGTATTTTACCATAAGGACTTTAGCCTGTGCTTTAATGGATATTAACCCTACCTCTAAGCGAAGAGCCACATTGGAAGTACAAGGTGGAACTCCAAGGATGGCTTTCGCAAATTTGGTCTGAACAATTTCCAGAGGTCGTAAATTAGCATAGGTGAATATTTGAGAGCCATAAAGCATTTGTGAGATAGTTCTGGCCTTAAAAACTTGTATCGCTGATGGAACATGTTTACCCCCATCAGTATGAAAAAATCTTGTTAGTGCTACAGTATTTTTCTGGGCGCTCATTGCTGCGTGGTTTACATGAGTAAGCCAGGATCCTGAAGAATGAAAAACTATGCTGAGATATTTGTAGCATGCTACCTGCTCTACAGGGTGTCCATTTAGAGACAATTTATGCTTTATTCTCCTTCTATTAACAACCATAACCTTAGGGCAGTGTAGCATCAGCAGCATCTGCCCTGTGAAAGCCTCACGGGCATATTTGAGGGTTAGAAGAAGGACCCTGGTTATTTCTTTCAGCATACTGATAAGTCACCTTTGACGAAATATCAGTTCTGGAAATTAACCGAACTAGCATTAGACAGAGTAGGTGTCCAAGGCATAAGGTGTGGCACACATTCATTCAGAATCAGTGCATCCTCCACTGCAGCAGCCCTGGGCTATAGCTCAGAAGAGATCAAGCATCTAGGCTGGTGGTTGTCATCCAGTTACCGCAGATGTATAAGAGCACTACCTAACGTCTAGGCAGGGGCCTGGTCTTGTTATGTCTTCACAGGTCCTATAGGGTTGGTGAGACAGAGACACATTGTGATTACCAATAACAGTTATGTACACTGGGCAGAGCATTATGCTGCTGCATCCCCATGAGGGAGCAACCTGGGTCTCGGAGCCAGAGCACATGTCACATGGAAAGGGCTGCAAGGCATACTGTGGAGCCAGCTATGCAGGTTGTCGGCTTTTTGCCAGTCTCCACTGGATGTGTTTGTGCTACACCTTGGCAGTAATGATTTGGCCAGGCCTCCTGGTAAGGCATTGGTCCTGGACATTATACACGACCTGAAATGACTGAAGGCCAGGTAACCTGCTATGCGGATCATGTGGTCCACGATTATTTCTTGATTGACATGGAGAGATGCCAGGTTTTTCCTCAACACTAACACGGCATGTAGGGGTGTTAATCATGAGGTCTGCAGAGTGGTCTGCAGAGGCCTTGGATCAGTGATTGGTCACCAGAGGATCCGATTGGATAGGCTGGAAGTTTTTCGGAACGATGGAGTCTATCGGTCCGATTTGGGCTTGGGTGTCTTCTTGGAAGACATCAAGGGGGGGCCTGCTTGCTGAGCTTGAGCAGCTCGATGGCGGGCATGGGACTTAGCTATGCTAGTCCCCATGCTGTGGCAGGTAGTGTGGGAAAAACAGATATATTTTTTGGTGAGTCCCAATGCAAAATCAGGTAAGCTAGCAGCCCATCAGACCTCCCAGGGCTGCGGATCATGCAATTACAGTGCTTGGGGGAAAGATGCATTCGGCCACTACCGGACCAACAGTGATCAAGTAAAGATGGCTAGAGGTCTGGGGGTGGTCAATTTGCGGCCAGCCAGGTTCCTGCTGTCTTTAAGACCATGAGAACCTGTGGCTGGGGATTCGCCCATCTGTTGATTAAGGGGTATTTGGATACCTCTGTGCATTACCTGTTTCCGCACTACAGCAGCCCCCCCCCTTTGCCAAATGATTGGCAAATTTGAATTGCAATCAATAAAGTGTGGCCCATGTTTTAACCCATATTGTTTGTCTCACGTCTTTATTCCAGGGTGGGAGGGCAAAGGAATAATCTAACCCATTATTTAAAAACAAAACCCAAAACAACAAAGCTTCCCTCAGAGTTAGGGCAAACTGAGGCCTCAAGGCCCCAGAGAAGTCAAAATCTGCAAAAAGTAAAGATTGCACGAGAATAGTGGGCTGGAAAGCATCTGTGTATTTTGTGTGAATGTTTCTCTGCCAAACAACAATTTTTTTTTTGTTCCACAGACACCTCTAGTTTTCCTGAATTCTCTTTTTCTTTACCTTCAGCACTAAAAATCAGTTATATATTAATAGATGGCAAGTGAGGAGAAACATACATGTTCTCTTTATTCCAAAGAAGTAAATCCTCCTTTTGCCTTAAGGCTAATGGCATAACTATAGCATCTTACCAGGGCAGACTCTCAGGATGGAGTCATTGGAAGTATCCAGATGTGTAACTTGCCCATGATTTTCCATTGTCTTTCAGCTTGACTAAAGCCTTGCCACCATTTATCTGTCTTTTTGCTCATTCTAGAAAACAAAACTCATGGCCAAGAGAAATACCCTGTCCTCTTCACTAGCAGGAAACAGTCCATCATGCTGCTTAGGAAACAAACCGAATATTCCATTCAATACGCAGGCCATTTCATTGGTGATATATCGTAGGCCAATTCAACCCACATGTGCACAGACTTTTTCTCCAGTTTACCCTTGGACCCTGGAAATAAGACCTGATTAACACTGATAAATGTGCTCCGGTCTGCAATAGCTGCACATGACTCTTTACTTGTCTTGCTGTTACAGATTAACCTAGTCACTTCTTTGGAATACACCCTTCCTTATCCTTAGAATCTACAAATAACAGGTTGCATTGAGAATACAGACATCTGTTACAACAATTCCTGCATATCACAAGCTTTTCACAAATCTAAACATACATGTAGAGGTACAACTGCAAGTACCCTGAGTAAAACAAAACTAGCTTTTTCCAGGTCTGGATTACTTGTATCGGACTAAATTCAATTATTTGTCTCAACTTGAATAGACTCATTGAGTCAATTAGACTTACCTCAGAGTTGATTTACCAAATACCATTTATTTAGTGGGTTTACTCTAGTTGGGACTTTCAGTATTTGTTACAGAATCTCTCAACAGAATTGGAAAAAATTGCTAAATTATTTGTTCATTGGTTGTTGTGGGTTTTTCGGGCTCTTTGGCTGTGTTCTGAAGGTTGTTCTTCCTAACGTTTCGCCAGTCTCTGTGGCCAGCATCTTCAGAGGACAGCACTCTGAAGAATTTGTTCATTCTTTAATTGTCGATAGCTTGTTCAACCTTTCATTTTGTTTTCATTTTGTTTTGTTTTTTAGCTTTCCACAATTTGCCCATCACACCTTTGTAAAGTGATTGCCTTCTCCTTTTGTGAAGGGAAGCATGTAAACACACACGCACACACACACAGAGAGAGAGCGAGAGAGAGCAAAAGCAAAAGGAATGACTGATTGATCAAAAATACACAAATAACAAATCGAAATGGATTTAATTGTATAAATGTTTGCATATTAAAGCAATAGTCATGATAGTTTAGCTGCGCAGCTTACACAATTTTCACAATGTACTGTACTACTCAATTTATTTGTGTAATGTACGCAACTGGCAAAAATTACTTAACAAATATGAAGACTTTCATCAAGACCAAAAAGAAGCATTCTACCATGTTGTAGATGAGGAGCAAAACATTTTTTTCATTCTTGTGTGTGAGAATGTGACAAGCAATCATTTGTATCCCCAATTCTTTCTGATATATAGTCACAATTTGGGAGGGGGTGGCTATTTTTGGCTTTTAATAGGCATGGATGCTAAAATCTGTTAAAGTGAATAACCGTGCTTCTGGGGTGTGATTGCCCATTTTTGTCCTTTCCCCAAAAATTCAATGAAGAACAGATGGAAGTCCTTGGGCAACACTGGGGGCCTTATCAGTTCACACAATTCCAACTTCTGCTTGCAATCCAGTGCTCACATATCATGAGTTTCTATCTAATTCTAATTATTAGCATGGTGACTCTCCTTATTTAACATTAGTACATTGTCATCATCACCATCAGCATACACTTACTTGGGAATAATCCACACCAAAGTTAGTCAGACGTAGATCTCAATAGTTATATAGAGAGTTGCATCATAAATATATATGTTCTACCATCCACACAAGATTTTATATTTCCCACATATCTTTGAGGAAAATGATTATGACTGTGATTAAGGTTAAGGTTAATTATTGCTTTACCAGGTGAGCAACTGAAGCCTATTTGACCTATGAATACCATGTTTCCCCAAAAATAAGACAGGGTCTTTTTGGAAAAGGGCCACACACCAAAATAGAGACTCAATGAGAATTCCTAGAGCTAACAGTAAGCGGTGGCCTGACTACAAAATGTCACCTCAGTCTCAATACAACAACTCATTCACTCATCTCAGACTGGGATTAGCCATTTGGCCACTGGGAGGGTTTAATAGATTTTTAAAAAGAAGTTTCCCAAATTAGTTGTGGAATGCTCTCTTTTTTAAAAAGCTTACTACTACCTGGTAAGTAGTTTGGATACCACAACAGGTTAGATAGCTTGCCTTGGTGAACACATAAAGCCCCCCAGAAGATGCAGAGTCTCCATCCCAGCCTACCTTTCGCTGCAAGCTAGTGCAAGAAGATGTTGGAAGGAGCTGCTCTTGAATCCTCCAAACCAACAGGGGCATGGAGGAGATGAACTGCCTCAGCTTGCCTTTAAATTGAGCAGACCAGAAAAGGTACAGATCAGCTAGATTGTTGATTCAGCACTCTGAGCCAGAGTGGTGCTATCTCAAAGGGAAAAGCCTGGGAGTTACATGAAAACACTTGCACTTTAAAAATATGATTATTTATTGTAGAACCCCTGTACTTTAATAAACATGTGGTTTCCATTCTGACCTTGTGTCTATTTTGTCCTTCAATGAATTCAGCTCAACAATCAGAATCCAGAGTTAAATATTTATTGTGCAGTTGCGTGTTTTAATTCTTGAAAAATATAGGCAATATGGTTTGTGTAGAAGGATAATGATGGAAATTTAACAGTAAATGAAACAGTTATATCTGGGCACTTAGTCAACATTGTGGCTATAGTTATTATTATTGCAAAACCACAGAAGACTATTGTATAACAAAGGCCAGGGAAACAAAAGAAGACACATTTCCATATTGCCTACAGCGCAGGCCCTTTGTAATATTACTTAGTACACATCCACTGTCTGCATGGTACGTTCAGCTTTCACTGATGGGATCTTAGGAGAATTCACTTCATTATGTCTTATGCCAAGAACAGACAAGCTTCTCTGGAAACTTCAGAAATTGTTAACATTTCAGTTAGCACCTACAGCTAAAGTTAACTAACCAAGGAGCTGAATACCTGGTTTCTTTCTGTCTTGTTTGCTGCTTGATGCACAACTAACTTGGCTTCTTACCTATTCCAAGTTTAACCCTTTCTGCATTTCACAGAGTGAAGAGTCATTTACACTCGAAAGCATTTGATGTTTTCTCTTCCCTGTGCATAGCATACCACTGTTATGTAGAGCTAGGCAACTTACATGGGTTTAAAGTTACCTTACATGGATTTAAATTTAACCATCTTGCATGGGTTCTTTCATTAGAGATGGTTCAAAATGTAGGGGAAATTAGGACTGGATGACTGCCGGGAGCCACTAGTGCACATCTGAAAATTTACTTAACAGAGACAAAATTAGAAACGTTTAGTGCTGGTAGAAAATTCAGCCATTTTAGTTAGAACGTGTAATACCTCATGCAAATGCTATTCAGTCAAATGTGCCTCAAATATTTAAGTGTCTATCGGATGCTTGTTTTGCTGTGTTTATTCATCACTTGCCTTTTCCATTCACTGATTCCTTTTTCCAAATACCTTCCATTTTAAATACATATTAAAGGGGTTCAGTTACCTCTGCATGTCCTGTACTATTTATTATTCACTTTGAAACATGTCTCTTCTAGACCCTGTGCTACTCTCCACCATTTTAATGGGTACAAGAGTTGCTTGTTTTAATTACTCCTTATGCTACACTTAGAAGCTCAGCTTTCTTTGATATTATTGGGCCTTTTTCAGTTCATTCTATTTCGAAATACTGAAATACTGGACAACACCAGCAATCATTACGTCGGACTGCACAGGGAAGCCATTGAAATCCACAAACACCAGCAAAACTTCAACAAAAAAGAGGAAAGTTTGAAACTCAACAAAACATGGCTCCCAACTCTGAAAAATACAGCATGCAAAAGGTCAACAAACTCTACCCAGCCACAAGGACCAGGGATCGCTACATACAAAAGACCAGCTAATGACACCTATCAATCACAGTGACAGATAATCTCTCCTCTTTATCACAACAATACACCCACAACAAGACACTAATCACCCATCTCTTAAAAAGGACAAAAGCTGATCTCACAGGCATAAATACTCAACTCCCAAGCAAATTACACCAGAGCACAGAGTGCTGTCCTCTGAAGATGCCAGTCACAGAGACTGGCGAAATGTTAGGAAGAACAACCTTCAGAGCCCAAAAAAACCACAACAACCACTAGATTCCGGCCATGAAAGCCTTCGTGAATACATAGCATTACTTTTCTTTCACAAGGTGATATTTTATATTTTGCTTCACTCACCACCCACGCTTATGCTTACCCTGGACTCAGTCTATTCAAGACTGTATCAACACTATTTTGAGGAACATATAATAACCTCATAATTTTGGAAAACAAGGTTAGATTCAGATTGCACCGTCAGCAGACAGAAGGCTCTTTCCAGCCAAAAGAGGGTTCTGATCCAGCAGCAGAATTGCACTATCAGGTAGACACCTACATCAAATCTTCCTTCCACTCCCCAGTATTCTTCTCCTCTCTTCTCCAGAGAATTGGAGAATGATGAATTGGTGTTTGGTGCTATGGTCAGAAGGGGTAATTGGTAAAGTAACTACCTTTCTCACTTTTCATCAACAGAAGCTTTCTGCTGCATCCACTTGTGGAAAAATGATTGGATCCAACCTATTGTTTTAGACATCTGCTTGCAGTGCAAATTCTCTGGGCACAACCCAACCAAACTAAGCACTTCATTAAATTCCACTGATTTTATTTATTAAAAAAGTTAGGCATTGAAAAGCAAGGCAAAATATTGTTTGCGGGGAGGAATATCTGCTTATAATTATCTTTAAAACAGTCACATCCATTTACATCAGTGGGAAATTTGTCTCCACTTGCATTAGTTGCTTCATGTCTCCGTGAGTTTAAGCCAATTTCTGAGGAATTTTCCAGGGATGGAACATTATCCGCTACTTTACACTCATGTTTGACTTGCTTTCACACTAATATATAGGGGCTAACCAATCTGAAATATTTTCAATTCTCTGTTGCCAACTCACCCAATGTATTACAGCAATGTATATAAATACAGAGCCAACACTGAATGGCCTATTTTTCTTTTTTTTTTCTTACTCAAAATGTAACTTAACTGTATAGTCACTCAACATTATAAATGTAAATATGTTATGATTTCAATCCCTCCATTTAAGAGAAATAGATGTGCATGTTTTATGAGTCGTTTTTCACAAAAGAGAAAAATCTCCACCCAATATCTATGGGTGAATTGTGCACAATATAGCTGTATCCCCTTGATCCCCTTTGTTGTATCAAACAATTACTATTTGGAAATTTTAAATATTGCCACTAGATGGCTTTGAAAGGCCCAACAGACAACAGATCTTCGAAGTTCTGTAGGAAGAATCAGACACCTCACCCTTAAGATCCATTAGACAAAAGGAGTATGATGGGGGTTTTGGCCCACTTGTCTCAACAGCTGGAGTTTTCCTGTGATATGTCCACAAGACACATAAGCTCAATTATATAATGCAGCAACCATAACATAGTAATATAGTGCAACACATTCTGTTAGCCAATCATATGCTTTACAGTTAAAGCGGAAGCTCTATACCTCTCCAAAACAGCCAGGCTCAAATCATTTATTAAGAAGCATCATAAACATCAGTGGAGCCTTCAGACTAAATGGTTTGAGGAACAGCGCCGAATGCATTCAGATATTTATTAGTTACAGTCACACAATATACTGCTAAGGCCACTTTCTTGGAGCTATTAGAGTGAATGGAAGATTAACTCTTCCAAGCTGTAATTGCAAGAAAGATCTTAAGATCCTAGGGCAGGGTCTTATAAAATATTGTACATATTTTAGTCAACAACAACAACAACAACAACAACAACAACAGCAAACCTTCTGCTTTGACTCCCCCCAACAAGAGGACTGAGTAACTATTATGAGTTACACTAAAAACTACTCATTACTTGACATTATTTTGCAAAAGGAGCATTGTTATGTCCTCATTGCCTCCAAAAGCAACGATTCACTGGTAATGCTATTATTTATTTCATACGGCTTCCAAAATTTCTATTGGACTGTGGCTCCTGCTACTCTCCCCTTTGCTATGACAGCTAGCAAACACAAGAGTATAAAATACAGTTAGAAATGTAATGTAGCCGCCTAGAGTAATCTTAATTGATTAGATAGGCGGGATGTAAATAAATAAATAAATAAATAAATAAATAAATAAATAAATAAATAAATAAATAAATAATGTGCATTTCTTATTGAAGTGGCTAATCAGTAATCCAGACTGTACAACTCTGGTTGCAGACAAAAGTTTGAATGACTGAAATGTTCCTCCAAACCTCTGATTGATTGATTGATTGATTGATTGATTGATTGATTGATTGATTGATTGATTGATTGATTGAGTGAGTGAGTGAGTGAGTGAGTGAGTGAGTGATTGAGTGAGTGAGTGAGTGAGTGAGTGATTGATTGATTGATTGATTGATTGATTGATTGATTGATTGATTGATTGATTGATTGATTGATTGATTGATTGATTGATTGATTGATTAGCAATGTAGAACAGAAGAAATTCGGGAAAAGACCTCTCTGAAGAATCTGTTAATTTTGAAAAAAACATTAAAATATATGCATTTCTGCTTACTTTCTACCTTCAGCAGAAGAAAAAAAGTCTCAGGTAGAGTGGACAGATTCGGCAGACAAACTGATTCACGGAGGTCACCCAGTGAGCCTTGCGGCTAAGAAAAGTATTTCCACCTCACCTCCCTCATGTGAGACTTAAATCAGTAAAACATTTGAGGACTTATCCAGGTGGAAACGTGCTCCAGTGGAAGCACGATTTGCTTCAAGGTTTTTCCTGCTTTCCAGATGACACAAGTATGATAAGATCTGTGCCTTTTCCTTCATTCTCTTAGGATTTTGTATTTCTTCAGAGAAAGTGGAGTTTAATGCTACAACACTTTCTATGGAGAGTTTTTTTTCCACATTAGAGGACTGTGGTCTAAAGCCTCCAAATCAATTCTAAACACTGACTTTAAAAAAGGGGGGGGGGAAATGCTCCAATGGCAAAACTGCAGCGAGAAAGTGAATTTGTAAGGATTTGTAGGGACTTCTTTCCCAGAGAAGGTTATAAAGATGTGGCTTTTTAATGCAGTGTAGATGAGATGATCAGTAAGCCTTGGCCTGAATTGTGGCCAGCCTTGTTCATTTGGTGCATCATCTCCTCTGCACAAACTGTTAAAAATGCAGGGTCCCGCCTGGAACAGACAAGGCTCCATCAGAAAAGCAAGATGATTCTGTGGGCAGGGACACAAATCCAAATTGGTGGTCTCTACAGTGTCTGGGTGCTCTCCATCTCCCTTTCCCTCCTGGCATGATGGCCCAGCATTCCATTACCCCAAAATATTTGCAAGCTTGTGGTTCTTCAGTTGCCAGAGTTTCCTAATGGATTATTGGAACAGGTACCTGATAAAAAGGATGCCTTGTTTGTTGTTTGCAAAGACAACCCCAGTGTTGGAATAAATTTCAGTCAGGAGCTCTAAATCTTACCAGACGTTTGGCAAATGGCAGTAGAATCAACATCTGTTTGATATAAGACTGTCCGACACTATGATTTTTTTTTTGCCCCCTTTTTGTGCTATTGTTCACAGATGACTTGGTGGGAGAGGGGTGAGTTATTTGGCTGTCACTACACAAAAGCTTGGCTTTAAGTGAAACAATCAAGTGCTGTAAGCCCTGGAAAACTGGAGAGTGTGTCCTGTGCCAAGGAGGATTTTCCTATTCTCTCCTGTCTCCAGGTTAGCTTTCCAATATGATTTATTATACAAAGTCATTTCACCCAGCACATGGCAATCTCATTGTCCTGCAGAATAGCTTACTAAGAGTTCACCACCTCCTTAGCAGAACTTAATTCTCTCTCCATAAGTGAAAGATACGATTACAGCCACTCTGGCATCAACTGATCCATGTGTATGTTGATGGCAACCCTCCTATATGTGTTTTCTTTCTTTTTAATTTCATTGTCAGTTTGGATTTAAGTTGGTCGTATTGTCCTTTAATGAAGAGAGGCCAGTTGTTCTCATGCAGACCATTCACTCCATGACATGTGGGTCATACCAAACTTGTTTAGAGCATGCCTAATGCCAGCTTCTAAGATCAGTTCTTCTTCACATTGTTTCACATTCTGCCTGCAAAGATAGGCTTCACCACAGATAAGAGGACACCTGATAAGCATTTGGTCACTTTCCGTCCACCCACTCACATAACTTAAGCACTGGAAATAGGTAAGATGGTTTATAATAACACACAGCACCTTTTTCTTTTTAAAGAAAAATCCTATCGAGATTTTATTGTGGGGCAAATCACAGCCACAAGTTCAGTTAATTACCACAGTGCTGGTCGCACGGCTACTCTTGTGGCAGTTACACAACCAGTCAGGTGGCTGGCACCTTGTGAATTAGCTATAATTTGCCACTATAAGTTTTTGTGATTTTACTTACTCCAGAATAAAATCCCAATAGGCTTTTGGCCAAAGTTAAATAGCAATAAGCACACATCTGTTATGCCACAAATTTAAAAAGTGTGAAGGAATAAAAGGAGGAAGCTGCAAATGGATAATGTCTCTGCAAGGGATCTTCTTTTAATATAGACAGTATTTGTGAGACCAGATGTCATAGCATTCAAGGATAAAATTTGCTATTTAATTCTACAGGTTGAGTATTAATACATTTCATCATAATACTATTTACTCCTACCTAAAGTACAGTGTGCTGCCCACCTCCATAGCACTTAAAGCACTCTCTGGGCAGTTTACAACTTAATTATGCCTGCATAATATCTCCCCCCTCCCCCAATGAACTGAGTACTCAGTTTACCAATCTTGGAAAGATGGTAGACTAAGTCAACCTCAAATTGGCTACCTGACCCTGTCAGAATCAAACTCAGGTTCTGAGCAGAGCCTTGACTGCAATATTGCAGTTTAGCCACTGCACCACAAGGTTCCTCCTACCTATTTGTGTATTTACATAGATTTTTACTACAATCTATCCAAGTGAACTGGTCTTCCCAGATTTAGAAACCAATAAAATCAAAATAAATAACCAATAAATATAAATTCAAGCAAACCAATGTTAAAAGAAAATCCAGATGTGAGCAGCCAAAATTCTCCACTTATAGACCGGACTTTGATTGGACAGCTGTTCAAGGGGAAGAAACTTTCAAAGAGAGGACTGTCCTTTGACATCCTTTGAGCAGTGGATATCTCTCTGTGAAGTATACACACGGCAACTCTAATGATGACTATTCCCTTCTAATTTCCTTGACAAACCACTAGCGAGATCATGGACTTATTGTCTTTATCCTATTGGACCCCAATCTATTGATCAATCAGAATGCAGCAATTTACGTGTGTGTGTACATATGGAACAAGATACATAAAAACCTTTCACACAAAAGATCTGCCTTTGAAGATGTTGAAGAAAAAGACTGAGATCTGCAGAAGGGTGGCTCCAGAACATCACTCCTAGAATGATGATGTAGGACCTGCATTTACCAAGACAGCAATTTAACTACGATGCAAGACCAAGTCCAGCAAAAGACAGCAATAGGATGGAATGCAGGGAAAACAGTCCAAAAGATCACTTTGGCAGCAGGCATCTGTTTTTTAAATGGTAAGTGTCGATACTGCTTAGGGGATAACATTTGCAGACCACAAGGCATGACACTGCAGGGGTGGAGTGGGTGGTTTTTGGCATTAAAAGGTCAGGGCAGAAAATTAGTCTTCATTTGTATTACATTTCTCTTGAGAACAGTATAATTCTCTCATTACTTGAAAGATAATCAGCCAGCTTCTGTTTCACTTTTGTTTGCTTACATTTTTCCATTGGTTCTGCTCCATGTGAAATATTTCCAAGCTGAAATGAAACCATCAGTTGATGCATACAGTCCATCATCATTTTTCATGAATGGACTTCAGTTTTAAACTGCAGCTGGATGGACAGGGAACTCCTGTCACTTAGTATAGTAAGCTACAACTAGAGCAGACTCACTCATCTGTTAGTTCGATTGATTCAATGGGCCCATTCAAGTTGCAACGTACTACACTAAACAACAGGAATTTGACAATTGTTGCCATATTTTGAGATCTTTCAATTGTGTTGCACTAAAAAAGCAGAGCGAGATAGTCAGCGGTAAATAGTAGCCATGAGCGTTAAGAGATGGTGCTCTCTAGTCCAGCTCAACTCATTGAGATACATACAAGGTAACTTTCCACAGAAGTAGCTGTATTTGTCCAATGTAGCATCTTAAAAATTAACTTTTTCAAGGCATAAGATTTTCTGCATAAATTTGGTTAAATGCATAATAGAGATTGACTTGTTACGTACAAACAGGTGTGCAACATGAGAACACTGTGCCACACACCCCAGCTGCACTATTGACTTGATTCCCCAGTGTGCTCATCTCACTGACCTGATCCCCCACTGGGTCAGCTTTTAGCATAACATAGGAAAGGGAGAATATGTACATACAATCAGCTGAAAGAAGGTGGGACCATATGCTGTAGGCACCCAACAGTTGCCCAATGGTAGCCAGGTCTCAAGGTATCACTATGTTTCTCTGGGCTGCCGCACAAAGGAACAGACCTCAGACGCCTGTTCACCCATTCCCAGCAGCGACACATGCTCATTCGCTCAGTGCAACAGCTTATGTTTGCACAATATTAGTGCAACAAAAAGTCAAGAAGGGGAACGTGTGAGAAAACAACAGTATGTGCATTGGCCCATACTTCAGTTCTCCCAGTGTGCTAGTTTTGCACATTTAGTGTCACATTGCTCTTCTACCAAAATGTTTCAGCCTTGACCTGATTTACATAGTAACTGATCTGTGAGAGCCAGTATAGCATAATAGTCACAGGAACAGGAAGGTCCAAGTTCAAATCTCTGCCTAATTGCAAAGGGTAATTGGCATATTTTCACCAACCAGAAATTCTGAACCAAAACTACCATTTGGGGAGAGGAGAACTGTATAGAGCAACCATATACAGTACTGTAGTATTGGCTGCTCTGTTGCCTCCCCCCCTAGTATTCCTGTGATAGCCAAAGTTATCTTTCTCATTACCCTGGCTAGGATCTGCCAGTTAACAGCTTGATAGACACATTCTCATGTTAACACACCATTGTGACATGATCTGTTATTTTTATCCTCATCTGGCCATGAAGATGGCCAACATAGAATAAATATAGGGGACATGCGTTTTTACTCCCTGTATCTAAAGGATTTTGATGCTTTAAAACCCACACTGAAATAAATCGTTTAGTTTTTAAAATTTGACATTGTTGTCGTTTAGTCGTTTAGTCGTGCCTGACTCTTTGTGACCCCATGGACCAGAGCACGCCAGGCTCTTCTGTCTTCCACCGCCTCAAATTCATTCTGGTGGCTTCGATGACATTGTCCAACCATCTCATCCTCTGTCATCCCCTTCTCCTCTTCCCTTCACATTTTCCTAACATCAAGGTCTTTTCCAAGGTGTCTTCTCATGAGATGGCCAAAGTATTGGAGCCTCAGCTTCAGGATCTGTCCTTCCAGTGAGCACTCAGGGTTGATTTCCTTTAGAATTGATAGGTTAGTTCTCCTTGCAGTCCAGGAGACTCTCAACAGCCTCCTCCAGCACCATGGTTCAAAAGCATCAATTCTTCGGTGGTCAGCTTTCTTTGACATGTTTTGCCCTTTTCTCTTTCTTTCCTTTTCTTTTGCCAACATGCTGAGACAAACTAACATGGCTGCTTCTTTCATTTATATATCTATGAGATCCTGTCAAACCCAGCCATTGGTAAGTCGCACCAAATGGTTTGTTTCTCACAAGAAATTGTCAAAACAGTGACTGTGTGTTTTGACTTGTATCTGCACTGTCATTAAGGTTAAAGACTTACTCTGAGGGGAAAGAAAAGAAAAGAAACATGAGCAAAATGAGCACCAGTAGCATGTCTAAAATCCAGGTAGAATGTAGCCAGACTGAAAATACAATAACCATACTTGGGAAAATCTTGCATTTTAAAATTTTATTTCTTTATTTAAATTATTTACAAGCTGCCTTTCTCCTCACAGGGGACCCAAGGTGGCCCACAACTGATAAAATTGAATAATTAAAAACACTATATAAATATCACAATTAAAAAACAACAGGGAAAGGAGTTCTACTTGTCCATTTCTACAATCAGCTGGCTCAGAAGCCATTCCAGTTCTTCTCAGCCCTTGTTTGTCCCATTTCTGTGACACCATAAAGGGCCCCATCCTGTGACCGAGAATCATAGAACTATAGAGCTGGAAAGGATCCTAAGCATCATCAAGCACAGCTCTCTGCATGACAAGCCCCTATCCTCTGGTTTTAGGTTTTGGCCCTGAAATCAGACGAAGATGAGATTTGTCTGAGATTTCAGAATAAGCAGGCATTGAGTGTGGTTCCAGCTAGGTGAAGAGTATTGTGGGGGCAGAGGACGAGCTGCAGTCCTCCTACATTAAATAAATCAAATTCATGTAATGTAACAGCTTATAGATAGATGGAGAGGAAGAACGTTTGTCACCTGTGGTACTAAAAAGCTATAAAAGCTACAAACTCTAAAGTGAAGTGGAGTAGGTATGTAACATATCTACATCAAGGTATAACATAATATACAAAAAAAGAGTCAACACCCCCACACCAGCCACTGACAGTAAACCTGCATTATCAGAAAATTTCATGCTTGATTTATATTGTTTACACTCTTTAAGCCTACATGGTTGTAAAATGACAGTTATGGAAGGAGTCATTCATTTTATGTTTCTCTAAGGTAAAGGTTCCCCTTGACAATTTGTCCAGTCGTGTCTGACTCTAGGATGCAGTGTTCATCCCAGTTTCCAAGCTGTAGAGCCAGTGTTTGTCTGAAGACAGTTTCCATGGTCACGTGGCCAGCGTGACTAGACACGGAACGCCATTACCTTCTCACCGTGGTGGTACCTATTTATCTACTCACATTTACATGTTTTCGAACTGCTAGGTTGGCAGGAGCTGGGACAAGTGACAGGAGCCCACACCATCACGTGGATTTGATCTTATGACTGCTGTTCATCCGACCTTGCAGCACAGAGGCTTCTGTGGTTTAACCCAAAGCACCACCACGTCCCTTTATATTTCTCTAGTGAATCTATTACCTCTGTTAGCGGCTAGATTACAATTTGGACTAAGCAATAGCTATATAATGACACAGTTATGACTTCAGATCAAACTAGAGTCAGACTTTCCATTTGAAGTAGATTATAAAATATTAAGACTTGCCCAGTTGCTAGCATGAGATTTGCTGTCATATAAATCAACTGAGAACCAATATTGTGGCAAACATGGGTCCACCACAATGCATCAAATTATATGCCACACATAATTTTGATACATATGGAATCTTGGCCATGAAAAAGAAACATTTATTATGACCACAACCACCTTAAAAGTTTTATGAAATGTCTCATTGTATTTTATGTTATAATGCTAGTACAGTGGTGCCTCGCTTAGCGAATGCTTCGTTTAACGATGAATTCGCATAGCGAGGGGGTTTCTGGGGGAAACTACTGCCTCGTATAGCGAGGCAGTCTATGGAGGAAACTCGCATAGCGATGTTTCCCCCATAGGCCCCCAGCGGGCGCTTCGGAGCGGCCGCGGGGAGACCTCTCCCGCGGCTGCTCCGAAGCGCCCGCCCTGAGAATGCCGGCCGGCTGGCCGGCGATTCAGAGCGGCTGCGGGGAGACCTCTCCCGCGGCTGCTCCGAAGCGCCTGCCCTGAGAATGCCGGCCGGCTGGCCGGCGCTTCGTAGCAGCCGCGGGAGAGGTCTCCCCGCAGCCGCTCTGAATCGCCGGCCAGCCTGCAGGCATTCTCCGGGCGGGCGCTTTGGAGCGGCCGCGGGGAGACCTCTCCCGCGGCTGCTCCGAAGCGCCTGCCCTGAGAATGCCGGCCGGCTGGCCGGCGATTCAGAGCGACTGCGGGGAGACCTCTCCCGCGGCTGCTCCGAAGCGCCTGCCCTGAGAATGCCGGCCAGCTGGCCGGCGCTTCGTAGCAGCCGCGGGAGAGGTCTCCCCGCAGCCGCTCTGAATCGCCGGCCAGCCTGCAGGCATTCTCCGGGCGGGCGCTTTGGAGCGGCCGCGGGGAGACCTCTCCCGCGGCTGCTCCGAAGCGCCTGCCCCGAGAATGCCGGCCGGCTGGCCGGCGCTTCGGAGGGGCCGCGGGGAGGCCTCTCCCCGCGGCTCCTCCGAAGCGTCAGCCAGCCCCAGCTGGTAGCCTGCCCGGGCCGCCTACCCGAGCCGTTCTCGGACGCCTGGACGTCCGAGAACGGCTGGGGTAGGCGGCCCGGGCAGGCTACCAGCAGCGGGGACAGGGGGGGGGTATCCGGAAGGTTTCCAGGTGAAAGCCTGGAAACCTTCCGGACACCCCCCCACCCTGCAGCCGCCGCTTGAAGCCTGCCCAGGCTGCCTACCCGAGCTGTTCTCGGACGCCTGGACGTCCGAGAACGGCTGGGGTAGGCGGCCCGGGCAGGCTACCAGCAGCGGGGACAGAGGGGGGGGGTATCCGGAAGGTTTCCAGGTGAAAGCCTGGAAACCTTCCGGACACCCCCCCCACCCTGCAGCCGCCGCTTGAAGCCTGCCCGGGCTGCCTACCCGAGCTGTTCTCGGACGCCTGGACGTCCGAGAATGGCTGGGGAAAGCAGCGCGGGGAGGCTTCAAGCGGCGGCTGCAGGGTGGGGGGGTGTCCGCTCCCAGCGACCCCCCACGGCTTGGATCCAAGCTGTGGGGGCAGGCTGAGAGGGTGGTGGGATTGGGATGCCTTTCAGGCATCCCGGGTTTGGATCCCACCCGCCGCCGGTTACCCTAACCGGCGGCGGGTGGGATCCAAGCCCGGGATGCCTGAAAGGCATTCCAATCCCACCACCCTCCCCCCGCGGCTTGGATCCGAGCCACGGCGGCTACCCCAGCCATGGCCGGACTCTAGGGAGTCAAGCCATGGCTGAGTTAGCCGCCGTGGGTCAGATCCAAGCCACGGGGGGAGGGAAAAAACCGGATAATCCATTCCTATTGGAACGGATTAACCGGTTTCCAATGCATTCCTATGGGAAATGGTGCTTCACATAACGATGTTTTCACATAACGATGTTTTGTTTGGAACCAATTAACATCGTTATGTGAGGCACCACTGTATAAGTCTGTTGTTTTTATATTATTTCAAAGTTGAATGTCAATTTAAATTAATGCTGTTCTATTATAATTGTTGATTATTGCTTTATTTTGTTGTAAACTGCCCTGAGTGGCCTCTGGCTAGATGGGCAGTATATCAATCAATCGATCAATCAATCAAATCAGCATTACTGAACACATTGAAGATAGAGGTGTACAGTGGTGCCTCGCTAGACACTGATAATCTGTTCCACTGAAATCGCTGTTTAGCGAAATCATTGTCTAGCGAAAGCATTTCCCTATTAGAATGCATTGAAACCTGTTTAATGCATTCCAATGGGGAAGAATCGTTGTTGTCTAGCAAAGATCGACCATAGGAAAGCCATTTTGCGAACCGCCGACCAGCTGTTTAAATAGCTGTCTTGTGAAGCTTAGGTCCCAAAAACACCCGTTTTGCGAGCATGGAGGGAGCTGTCAAAATTGTTGTCTACCAAAAATCAGTTTGCGAAGCAGGGAACAAACATTGTCCAGCAAAATTCCCCCATAGGAATCACTGTTTTGCGAATCACTATAGCGATCGCAAAAAGTCAATGTCTAGTGAAAAAACTGTCATGCAGGGTAACTGTCTAGCGAGGCACCACTGTAATTGGAACTATATTTTCTGTCTTCTGAGGAGTATCCTACCTTTCCAAAGCTTTCTTAACATTTTAAGCAACAAATGTCAAATACATTTTAAAATGAATTCATCATCACACTAAATGAAAAATAATTTTAGCTATGATTATTTTGATTGACAGAAATTTCTGTGATGCATCTGAGTTTTATGAGGTCAGTGAGAAGTTACAAAAATGGTACAAAGATAACACAGTGTCCTCTGTAAGTGCAAAACTTCATACAGTGGTACCTCGACTTACAAACTTAATCCGTATTGGAACGGTGTTCGTACATTGAAAAGTTCATAATTCAAGGCAAGATTTCCCATAGGAATGTATTGAAAACCATTTAATTCGTTCAGGCTGTTTTTTCGTTCGTATGTCGAGGTGCTATTCATAAGTAGAAGCATTAGTTCCCATAGGAACTAATGCAAAGTCAGTTAATCCATACTCTACCACTAGGGGGAGAATTTTTTTATTTTTTATTTTTTTGATGTAAGATAAACTTAGGTTAAAAAAAAAGCAGGAAAGGTTTTTCCGGTTCGTAAGTTGAGGCTCCGTTCACAAGTCGAAGCAACATTTTGCGAACAGAGCCATTCGTAACTTGAAACACTCGCAAGTGGAAATGTTCTTAAGACAAAGAGGAGCATGGAAAATTGGCAATGTAGTTATAGCATTAGGCAGGGAACTGATCATCAATAGCACACATTGGCAGGACAGTCTTATCACCCATCCCTTGCTTTGGATTTCTGAGGAAGCCATATTCATTGCTCGAGTGCATACTTTGCATGTAGATGTTCCCAAAAAAGGATTTGTAAATGAGGACTGGAATGAAAAGTTTTTGATGGGAGAAGGTAAAATGAATCTTTATTCTAACCTGATGATCTGAGATACACTCTGCTTACGTTATAGCTGAGGTATACTATGCAGCTGATATAAACTAATGAGACTAAACACCAAATTGCTCAGGGTGGTCTGAGCAAGGGGGTAAACCAGGTGAAGAGTTATATAGAAGCTCTTCATGAAGTCCATTCTCGGGTTCAAATATTGAGTTGTGGCTAAACTACAACCACAAATTTGAATCCTCCAAATGTGTAAGGTAAGACAAGCAACAATACCCCTTCAGACTTTTTACCTCATGATCTTTCAAACGAGAGCTATGAAATTTCCTTTAATTTTTTATTGGAGTATTGAGGTCCATTTTAGTGTGTTTAGGATTTTTTTTTTTTTGCAGCTAGCAGCATTGGTGCTGCCCTCCACACATCCATATAATGGAGACATTCATAGAAATATTGCTCTTGAACTATATTATAAAGATTTTTTTAAAACCTGGAAAATATGAGCATATATCTTCACAAGCCAAAAGTATGAGCATTCAATAGATTTAGGGCAGGAAGTACGAAAGGTGCTTTTTGTTGCTCAGATTTTTTTCCTTTTAAGCCCTGAAGGAGAAAAAAGTAGTGGAAGAAGATAAAAACCTTTTGTTATTCACGAATGGAGAAAACAGACAGACCATAGCAGAGATGAACATATTTTAGCTGGATCATAGATTTACCTTGGCAAAGTCAATAAGTTCTCTTATGATTGCATCTATATACATCACAGGTGTTTTCCCAAAGTATTTAATCCATCTTTATCCAGAAAGAATGACATTACATCTTTACACTCCCACAGACCAGTTTCGTGCCAGTTTACTCCCTCAGTACACTTCTATGCCAGCAACTGAATTAGCTTGAAAATTGCTTGTTTAGCAAAAAGACATTGATTTCCTAGTTACGTCCTCTGGGTGCATAATAGCAAATGTTTCAGGGGATGGGAGAGAGTTTACTAGACATTGTTCCTTTTGTGGGAACACAGCATGGATCATGCAGAGGTTGGAAAGCTAGAAGCCCCATTACCAGACCTGCCACAAATATACATAAAACAGGGATATAATAAAAATTGAATCTTACAGAAACACATTTCCTCTATTGCTAGTGCATCTCTGTGGCAAAGCTGGAGAAAGCTTGAAAGTATCAGAGTTGCTTTACAGTGCAAAGTGTACATGATTCACTCTTTCCATATATAGTAAGGCTAGGAGAATTCCAAGAGGTTCAATTATTAACAAACACCCTTTAATGAAATAGATTAAAGGGAATCCATCAATAAAAGTTTCATTTCCTTCTTTGAATTACATACTGTCTGAAAAATAAGGATCCAACAAATGACACAGGAAAGAGATACAATAAGCATGCGGCCATCAAGCATGGAAGCATCATCTGTGACTGGTAGTTGTTTAGTTGTTAAGTCATGTCCAACTCTTCATGACCCCAAGGACCAAAGCACGCCAAGGACCAAAGCACGTCTTCCATTTCCTCCCAGAGTTGGGTCAAATTCATGTTGGTGGTCATGTTCAATGACACTGTCCAACCATCTTGTCCTCTGTCATCCCTTTCTCCTCCTGCCTTCACATTTTCCCAACATCAGGGTCTTTTCCAGGGAGTCTTCTCTTCTCATCAGATGGCCAAAGTATTGGAGCCTCAGTTTCAGGATCCGTTGTTCCAGTGAGCACTCAGAGATGATTTGCTTCAGAATGGATAGGTTTGTTCTCCTTGCAGTCCAAGGGACTCTCAAGAGTCTCTTCCAGCACCACAATTCAAAAGCATCAATTCTTTGGCAGTCAGCCTTATTTATGGTCCAGCTCTCACTTCCATACAACGCTACAGGAAAAAACCCACAGGTTTGACTATCCGGACCTTTGTTGGCAAGGTGATGTCTGTGCTTTTTAAGATGTCTAGGTTTGTAATCACTTTCCTCCCAAGAAGCAGGCATCTTTTAATTTCATGGCTGCTGTCCCTATCTGCAGTGATCATGGAGCACAAGAAAGTAAAATCTGTCACTGCCTCCATATCTTCCCCTTCTATTTGTCAGGAGGTGATGGGACCAGTGGCCATGATCTTTGTTTTTTGTTTGTTTGTTTTGATGTTGAGCATCAAACCATTTTCTGCACTCTCCTCTTTCACCCTCATTATGAGGTTCTTTAATTCCTCCTCATTTTCTGCCATCAGGATGGCATCATCTGCATATCTGAGGTTACCGATATTTCTTCCAGCAATCTTAATTCCAGCTTGGGATTCCTCCAGTCCAGCCTTTTGCATGATGTATTCCGCATATGAGTTAAATAAGCAGGGAGACGATATACAGCCTTGTCGTACTCCTTTCCCAATTTTGAACCAATTAGTTGTTCCATATCCAGTTCTAACTGTTGCTTCCTGTCCTACATAAAGATTTCTCAGGAGATGGATAAGGTGATCAGGCACTCCCATTTCTTTAAGAACTTGCCATAGTTTGGCAAGTCAAAGGCTTTTGTGTAGTCAGTGAAGCTGAAGTAAATGTTTTTCAGGAAATCTCTGGCTTTCTCTATAATCCACCAAATGTTAGCAATTTGGTCTTTAGTTCCTCTGCCCCTTTGAAATCCAGCTTGTACTTCTGGGTTGCTGCCTTCATGGATTGCTGCCTTGTCGTGGCGAAGGGGCTTGAGTAACTCAGAGAAGCTATGGGCTATGCCGTGCAGGGACACCCAAGACGGACAGGACATAGTGGAGAGTTCTGACTAAACGCAATCCACCTGGAGTAGGAAATGGCAAGCCACTCCAGTATCTTTGCCAAGAACACCCCATGATCAGAAACAAAAGGCTAAAAGATATGACGCTGGAAGATGGGCCCCTCAGGTCGGAAGGCGTCCAACATGCTACTGAGGAAGAGTGGAGGACAAGTACAAGTAGCTCCAGAGCTAATGAAGTGGTTGGGCCAAAGCCGAAAGGACGCTCAGCTGTGGACGTGCCTGGAAGTGAAAGGAAAGTCCAATGCTGTAAAGAAAAATACTGCATAGGAACCTGGAATGTAAGATCTATGAACGTTGGGAAGCCGGAGGTGGTCAAACAGGAGATGGCAAGAATAAACATCGACATCCTGGGCATCAGTGAACTAAAATGGACAGGAATGGGCGAATTCAGCTCAGATGATTATCATATCTACTACTGTGGGCAAGAATCCCGTAGAAGGAATGGAGTAGCCCTCATAGTCAACAAAAGAGTGGGAAAAGCTGTAATGGGATACAATCTCAAAAATGATAGAATGATGTCAATACGAATCCAAGGCAGACCATTCAACATCACAATAATCCAAGTTTATGCACCAACCAGCATTGCTGAGGAGACTGAAATTGAACAATTCTATGAAGATTTACAACACCTTCTAGAACTGACACCAAAGAAAGATGTTCTTCTCATTCTAGGGGACTGGAATGCTAAAGTAGGGAGCCAAGAGATAAAAGGAACAACAGGGAAGTTTGGCCTTGGAGTTCAGAACGAAGGAGGACAAAGGCTAATAGAGTTTTGTCAAGAGAATAAGCTGGTCATCACAAACACTCTTTTCCAACAACACAAGAGGCGACTCTATACATGGAAATCACCAGATGGGCAATATCGAAATCAGATTGATTATATTCTCTGCAGCCAAAGATGGAGAAGCTCTATACAGTCAGCAAAAACAAGACCTGGAGCTGACTGCGGTTCTGATCATCAGCTTCTCATAGCAAAATTCAAGCTTAGACTGAAGAGAGTAGGAAAAACCACTGGGCCACTCAGGTATAAACTAAACCAAATCCCTTATGAATACACAGTGGAAGTAAAGAACACATTTAAGGAACTAGATTTGGTGGACAGAGTGCCTGAAGAACTTTGGATAGAGGCTCGTAACATTGTCCAGGAGGCAGCAACGAAAACCATCCCAAAGAAAAGGAAATGCAAGAAAGCAAAGTGGCTATCCAACGAGGCCTTAGAAATAGCAGAGAAGAGAAGGGAAACAAAATGCAAGGGAGATAGGGAAAGTTACAGAAAATTGAATGCAGACTTCCAAAGAATAGCAAGGAGAGACAAGAGGGCCTTCTTAAATGAACAATGCAAAGAAACAGAGGAAGATAACAGAAAAGGAAAGACCAGAGAGCTCTTCAGGAAAATTGGAGATATTAGAGGAACATTTTGCGCAAAGATGAACATGATAAAAGACAAAAATGGGAGGGACCTAACAGAAGCAGAAGACGTCAAGAAGAGGTGGCAAGAATACACAGAGGAATTATATCAGAAAGATTTGGATATCCCGGACAACCCAGACAATGTAGTTGCTGACCTTGAGCCAGACATCCTGGAGAGCGAAGTCAAGTGGGCCTTAGAAAGCCTGGCTAACAACAAGGCCAGTGGAGGTGATGGCATCCCAGTTGAACTATTTAAAATCTTGAAAGATGATGCTGTTAAGGTGCTACATTCAATATGCCAGCAAGTTTGGAAAACCCAACAGTGGCCAGAGGATTGGAAAAGATCAGTCTACATCCCAATCCCAAAGAAAGGCAGTGCCAAAGAATGCTCCAACTACCGAACAATTGCACTCATTTCGCACGCTAGCAAGGTTATGCTCAAAATCCTGCAAGGTAGGCTTCAGCAGTATGTGGACCGAGAACTCCCAGAAGTACAAGCTGGATTCCGAAGAGGCAGAGGAACTCGAGACCAAATTGCTAACTTGCGCTGGATTATGGAGAAAGCCAGAGAGTTCCAGAAAAATATCTACTTCTGCTTCATTGACTATGCGAAAGCCTTTGACTGTGTGGACCACAACAAACTATGGCAAGTTCTTAAAGAAATGGGAGTGCCTGACCACTTTATCTGTCTCCTGAGAAACCTATATGTGGGACAGGAAGCAACAGTTAGAACTGGTCATGGAACAACTGAGTGGTTCAAAATTGGGAAAGGAGTACGGCAAGGCTGTATATTGTCCCCCAGCTTATTTAACTTATATGCAGAATACATCATGCGGAAGGCTGGACTGGAAGAAACCCAAGCCGGAATTAAGATTGCCGGAAGAAATATCAACAACCTCCGATATGCAGATGATACCACTCTGATGGCAGAAAGTGAGGAGGAATTAAAGAACCTTGTAATGAGAGTGAAAGAGGAGAGTGCAAAAAATGGTCTGAAACTCAACATCAAAAAAACTAAGATCATGGCCACTGGTTCCATCACCTCCTGGGAAATAGAAGGGGAAGATATGGAGGCAGTGTCAAATTTTATCTTCTTGGGCTCCATGATCACTGCAGATGGAGACAGCAGCCCTGAAATTAAAAGACGCCTTCTTCTTGGGAGGAAAGCGATGACAAATCTTGACAGCATCTTGAAAAGCAGAGACATCACCTTGCCAACAAAAGTCCGAATAGTCAAAGCTATGGTTTTTCCTGTTGTGATGTATGGAAGTGAGAGCTGGACCATAAAGAAAGCAGACCGCCGAAGAATTGATGCCTTTGAATTGTGGTGCTGGAGGAGGCTCTTGAGAATCCCCTGGACTGCAAAGAGAACAAACCTATCAATTCTAAAGGAAATCAACCCTGAATGCTCACTGGAAGGACAGATCCTGAAGCTGAGGCTCCAGTACTTTGGCCATCTCATGAGAAGAAAAGAGTCCTTGGAAAAAACCTTGATGTTAGGAAGGTGTGATGGCAAGAGGAGAAGGGGACGACCGAGGATGAGATGGCTGGACAGTGTCTGCGAAGCAACCAACATGAACCTGACACAACTCCGGGAGGCAGTAGAAGACAGGAGGGCCTGGCGTGCTCTGGTCCATGGGGTCACGAAGAGTCGGACACGACTAAACGACTAAACACACACACTTCTGGGAGTTCTCAGTCCACATACTGCTGAAGCCTGCCTTGTAGGATTTTGAGCATAACCTTGCTAGCGTGTGAAATGAGTGCAATTGTACAGTAGCTGGAGCATTCTTTGGCACTGCCCTTCTTTGGCTTTGGGATGTAGACTGATCTTTTCCAATCCTCTAGCCACTGCTGAGTTTTCCCAAGTGTCTCGCATATTGAGTGTGGCACCTTAACATTGTCATCTTTTAAGATTTTAAATAGTTCGACTGGAATGCCATCACCTCCACTGGCCTTGTTATTAGCCATGTTTTCTAAGACCCACTTGATTTCACTCTCCAGAATGTCTGGCTCAAGGTCAGCAACCACACTATCTGGGTTGTCTGGGACATCCAGATCTTTCTGGTCTAATTCCTCTGTGTATTCTTGCCACCTCTTCTTGATGTCTTCTGCTTCTGAAAACTCCCTACCATTTTTGTCCTTTATCATGTCCTTCTTTGCACAAAATGTTCCTTTGATATCTCCAATTTTCTTGGACAGATCTCTATTATTTTCCTCTATATCTTTGCATTGTTCATTTAAGAAGGCCCTCTTGTCTCTCCTTGCTATTCTTTGGAAGTCTGCATTCAATTTTCTGTAACTTTCCCTATCTCCCTTGCATTTTCTTTCCCTTCTCTTCTCTGCTGTTTGTAAGGCCTCATGAGACAGCCACTTTGTTTTCTTGCATTTCCTTTTCTTTGGGATGGTTTTTGTTGCTGCCTCCTGTACAATGTTACGAGCCTCCATCCATAGTTCTTCAGGCACTCTGTCCACCAAATCTAGTTCCTTAAATCTGTTCTTCACTTCCACTGTGTATTCATAAGGGATTTGGTTTAGATTATACCTGATTAGCCCGGTGGTTTTTCCTACTTTCTTCAGTTTAAGCTTGAGTTTTGCTATAAGAAGCTGATGACTGGTGACTGGTAGTGGCTATCTAGAATCTTAGGCAGATGATGTTTGCTCCCACTGCATCTTTAACTGGAGGTGTCATGGAGCTTCTGCATGAAACACATTTCTGCGTGGATACAAGTAATCCCATCTGAAAGGTGATCCAGTTTACATATCCTTTAGAAATATTGCTTGATTTTTTCCATTCAAAGGAACCTCTTTTAGGAGAACAAGGCAAGTTGGAGAGCATATCTCCTGAGCTAAAGAGAAAACACCATGAGAACTAGAACACATCAGCCTCTGTGCAGTCTTCTTATTAGGCAGTGTTTGCTGTCCCTTCTGCTTTTGGGAACACTCTCTGGCGTCAGACCCCTGAGGTTCCTATCCAAATGGGAGAGAACTGCCATCAACTGTTTTTCCAACCTCTGGTCAATAAGCCCTTCTGAACTGTGTTTATATAATTTTGCTGAATGTTCTCCTTTTTTCTAAAAAGGGAAGGGATGTTGGCAGCTCAAATGGAACACACAACTGGGTTCAGTTCTTTAGCATACACTGCGGAATTTGAATGTTGTCTACTCTGAAAAGAATAATATTTTTCATGAAATAAAATGGGCAGGGATTGCACTTATCAGCCACCTAACTAGCTCATAAAATGAGTTAGGGTCTATGTATATAATGATGTCCTTTTCATTTAAAGATGGGCAATGATGTTAGCTGGCTGGATAAATAGATGGATGTAGGGATGAGTCATGGAGCAAGTGAAGAGATCATTCCCAAGATCTAGAATGTGTCCGCCCCTCTCCTGCTCCAGTCAGAAACTGTGCAACAGCTCACCTGGGTTTCAGGCTGGGGCCCTGAACATCTATGATATAAAGCAGGGGTCCCCAACCCCTGGTCTGCCAGTCCATAGCATTTGCAGGACTGGTCCATGGAGACAGATCTCCTCCCCCACAGACACCCCCCCGCACACCCACATGTACTCAAGGCCCACCCACCCACGCATGTGCACGAGTGCACCCCACTCAACGATGAGCACATCACACACATCTGTGCATGCATGCAAGCATGCCACACATACCTGTGAGTGAGCCATGCTCACCTGCACATGCACACCAGTGTGCCCCACTCATCTGTGAGCAAACCATGCCCATCTGTGCAAGCGCGCCATGCCCACCTGCGAGCGTGCCACATCCACCCACAAGTATGCCACACCCACCCATGAGTGGGGGGGCTGCTCTCCCATGCACGGACCCCGCCCCCCAACTGATCCATGGCTCGGAAAAGGTTGGGAACTACTGATATAAAGAATTGGTCTCCCATCCAATTGTTAAACAGCCCCAACCCTGCTTAGGTTCCAAAATCATGTAAGAGCACACGTGTTCAGACTGGTATTATGTTTGCAAATGCATGAGCAATGAGTTCTGTTGCTTCAAGTGGAGCTTCCACCCTCCACAGTAGTATATCTGGGTCTCCTTCTGAGAGCCTGGTCTAAAATGGCTGCATGTAATGAGAAACATAAGCCACATATCAGAGACCTTTGGGTAGAGTGGGCGGCATATAAATTAAATAAATAAATAAATAAATAAATAAATAAACTTAAACAACTGTCGCCACCTACATTAATTGAGAAGCTTTTTTGCAGATGTCTTTGTGTGTGTGTGTGTGTGTGTGTGTGTGTGTGTGTGTGTGTGACATAAGCCACATATCAGCAACTTAAACAACTGTCGCCACCTACATTAATTGAGAAGCTTTTTTGCAGACGTCTTTGTGTGTGTGTGTGTGTGTGTGTGTGTGTGTGTGTGTGTGTGTGTGTGTGAAACTCAGCTATGTGGATTAGTCAGGGCATGTGATATCCAAAAAAAGAAATGATGCAACTTTAACATGTAGAAGTTAAGTCATATGATTCCATCCCTGGTTGTGTTGCACAGTATTTGGTTTCAGTTAACAATGGGCAACTGTGTTATGTTCCAACTTTCTGTAAAACTGGAAAGGCACTACTGTCTGTTACTTTAAGCATAAATTCATTTCACATCCATCCTACATACATAAGCCATATGGTGCTCATACATAATCATGATTTTCATATTAAAATTTAGCTGCAGATATAGAAGTATATAGTTAACTAACAGTGGTCATTTTATGTGATGTTGTGTGCAAAGATGACACGTGTAGTTGAGACATATATATTTAGGGATAGCCCTTTGTTAAATCTGATGGTATCACTGATATGGGATCGATCAGCCATGTGAAGGACTGTGCACAATGGGGAAGACAGTGAAGTGGGGAGAATGGAAGATGTGCAACACAAGTAGAGAATCTTCTTAAATATGATACTGCTTTCCGAGGTTGTTGCACAACAATACACCCACAACAATACACACTAATCACCCATCTACAGGAAAAGACAAAAGCCTATCTCACAGCCATAAATACTGCACTCCCAAGCCAACTACACCAGAGTACAGGTTGCTGTCCTCTGAAGATGCCGGCCACAGAGACTGGCGAAACGTCAGGAAGAACAACCTTCAGAACACGGCCAAAGAGCCCGAAAAACCCAGAACAACCATTAGATCCCGGCCGTGAAAGCCTTCGCGAATGTTATAATTACTTCAGTTGAGAAACTTTACTCCTATTCATTACATTACTCTTGAAAAGTAATTTTGTTACATTTTTGTCACAAACATCCTAAAGTAGCAGATTATAGGTTATTCTTAGAGATGGTGACGACTCGCCAGTTTGGTGAGTCATCCTGCTTCATGATCCATCAAATTGATGAAGCACAAAGCTCCCCATGAACCAACGAAGCACAAATTTATTCATCAGTTAGTCGAGTGGGACAAAAAACCTGACCCCACCCCCACCGCAGCAGCCTGTCCTCCTGCCCCTGTCACCTCTCTACCTTGGCGGACGCAATCTGTGCCACCGTTGCACTGCCACCGCTGCCACTGCCGCTGCCACTCCCATCCATGGCAGCCTAAGGCAGACTAAGGGAATCCAGGCTACCCTTTGCAAAGGTGGCAGCTGCAGCTTCCCTACCCTAAATGAAGACACAGTCACCATCTTTGCAAAGGGCAACCAGTCTCCCTTACTGCAGGCCATGGCTGCGGAGGCCACTGCAGTGGGCGGCAATGGGTGCCTGTGATGCCAGGTGGTGGTGGATGGTGCAGCTAAAGTAGGGAAGGGAAGGGAAGGGGGATAGGCTATGGGGTGGGTGGGGGTGGAGCTGGCTACCTATGGGCCCGCTGACCAGCTGATCAGCAGGTCCATAGGAAGAGAGGGAAGGCTAGCCTTCTCTCTTTTCCTATGGGGGACAAATAAACATGGGGCAATATTTGTCCCTTCACATTCGTCAGGGTCTCTGGAACTGACCAATACGAAGGGATGAATATTTAATGAATCAGCAATTTTAAATAAATATTGTGATTTGTTTTTTATTCATCCCCATATCTAGTTATGTTTTTTGTAATTGTACTTTCAAGCTCTGATTTTAATATAACAAAATACGAACTATCCCAGTTCTTCATGCTTGCAACATCCCTTGAGAAATCACGCTGGGAATAATCTAACCATTAAAATATGTATATATGCTTCCCATGCAGTTCAGAACAAGGGGAAAATCCTGTTGAATTTACAGGGTGGGTCGACACACTGTATTGTTATCGTCTGCAGTGTGTGTTCTCAGGAGACATTTTAAGAGCTGTTATTAATACTAAAGATTTACACCCTGAGTCATAACCTCCATTCAGAGTTTGCACATAATTCCCATTGACTTTAGGAGAAGTTCAGTTGTTTGGAAGATAGAAAGATGGGTGGCTTCTTCCAAGTACTAAAAGACTGATCCATAGCCAATGGGCAAGCAAACCATGAGGAACATTCATGCTGGCAAATATACAGAGAATTATGCTATATTAGGCAAAAACCACAAAGTCAGAAAAGGACTTCAGGAGTGCAACCAATTAGCCTACAGCACTCAGAACAAGCAGATGGTAATCGCAAGAACATAGAAAGCTGCCTCACATGCAGTAAGACCATTGACTGTCTAGTCCAGGATAGCTAATTCTGTTTGGTCTTGGCTCTCTAGAGTTTCAAACAGGATTGTTTCCTGAACCAACCTGGAAATCTCTGGTGAACCCTGGCAGCCTCCCATACCCAGCCTGACGCTGCTTGCCTTCCAAAATCACCTAAGATCTGATGTGTTCGCAGTGGTATTGAAATATTCCTATAGCTATCTAAACATTGCAGGGTACCTTTTTAAGACAGATGCTATAATTGCCTCAAACTGTATTTTAGAAATGAGTCTTGAGAGAGTCTGTGGAGGTAGCTAACACAATTTTGCTGGAAAATAGGCTGCCCAAGTATTCCAGATGTCAATTTTGCTATGTGAAAGAATGTGCCATAGGAAATTCTCTCTCTCCTTCTCAGCAGAAGCTGATACAACTTGCCATGGCAGGAAAAGGATTTGACATCTACAACAATGAGAGAAAGTGGGAAACTTTGGTCTGAATCCAGCCAATACTCTCTTCTAGAGTAGACATGCTGAATCAGTGGGATTAATGTGTTGACCTACCCACCATTCAGAATGTGTTTTATGGGTCTACTTTTGTTGAAAGCAGCAACTTTGTTACATATAACAGAACGAAGAACTAGGGCTGCAATCATAGCTCATTTATTCAGAATTAGGATTCTGTGTCATCCCCTGATTCAGTACGGAAGCCAATTTAGTCTTTCAGTCTGGGTTCTGATCTGGCCAAAGTGATATTAAGTCAGACTTTGCTGCAGATTATCTGGAAGCTGAGTCATGGCAACTGGACATTTTTCTTATTAAGGATGAAATATTTTGCTACTCATCCAAGTAACTTAAGTCTGAGGAAACCGCTGATATATATGCAATCCTCCACATTGGTTTCACTTCTCCCTAGTCTGAATAGGCTCGTTAGAAGGACAAAGGACTAGGGGTGAGTGAAAATCCCACTTATGCAGTCTTTCTCCACCCATTGTCATAAGTTGTTGATGGTACCCCCATGAGAATGGGTGGAGAAGGACTTCAGAAGGAGACAAATTCTATCTAAGGCCTCAACCCCTGTTGAGTGAGGGATTTTCTATATGCACATGTACGGCCTCCCTGACCCTTCTCTCTGACAACCTATCTTCTCAGTCCAAAATGAGTACATCTTGGTCACTGAATGAATGCCCTTTGTTCTTCAAATGAAGGAACATTGCTGATTGAGGTCCTGAACTGTTGCCCCTCCTGTGCTGGGCCATTCTCCTGTTTAATGGCTGTTTGGTTTCTCCAATGTAGAGCTCCGAACACTCCTCTTTACATTGGACCGCATATACTGCATTGCTCCTGTTGTGTTTTGGTGTCCAGTCTTTTGGGTGGACAAGGCCAGTGGCCATGACTCAACTTCTAGATAACCTCACCTGGATGGCTGAGAATCTTCACAGATATTCTACTGCAGATTTGTGCCCTGGATGCAAATTGTTTGGTAAATTCAGACTACCAGCCTCCTACTCACTTGCACTGGGGGAAAAAAGAAGTATACTTTTTGTTTTTGCTCTAAAGCAGTGGTCCTCAACCCAGGGCCTCCAGATATTCTTGGACTACACCTCCCAGAAGCCTTCACAACCACTTCTGCTGACCAGGATTTCTGGGAGTTGAAGTCCAAGAACATTTGGAGGCCCAAGATTGGGGACTCTAAAGTACATGATGAAATCTTGACATACGATATACAGGGGAGAGTAAACCAACCTAATTCCATACAGATAACCTCAGAAATTTGCATATTAAACACCTTTAAATGTGTCTCTCAAAATAAAAATACAGTTTTGAAGGCAGTTGAATGCTGAGCCTTGTCCATTCATAAGAACATAGGAAGAGCCCTGCTGGATCAGGCCAAGGGCCCATCTAGTCCAGCATCCTCTATCTCACAGTGGCCCGACCAGATGCCTCTGGGAGCACATGAGACAACTAGAGACCTGTCTCCTGATACCCCTCCCCTGAATCTGGCATTTGGAGATACCTTTCTTTTAAGCCTGGAGATTATACATCTCCATCATGGCTTGTAACCTGCGATAGACTTTTCCTCCAGAAATCTGTCCAATATCCTTTTAAAGGCATCTAGGCCAGATGCCATCACCACATCCTGTGGCAAGCAGTTCCACAGACACTTTCATTGAGCTGCCCACCAGCACACCAAGATCTCTTTCCTGATCTGTCACGGACAGCTCAGAACCCATTAACTAATAACTAAAGTTTTGATATTTTCCCTAATGTGTATTACTTTATATTTTCTTTTATGCTGCTTTGTCTCTTCATGCATGTGAACAAACACATAACACATGCAAAGCAGTAAAGTAAATAATTTTTAAAAGATCTGTAAGGAAGAAAATGAGTCAGATACATAAATGCAAGGATGACAAATGTGATCTGATAAGCATTGTATTAAACTGCTAACTGCAGGAAAAAATGCATGGAATAATTGACTCTCTGAGAGTCACCGAGTCATAGAATAATGAAACTGGAATGGGCCTATAAGGCCAAATCCAGCCTGTATTCAATCCAAATCAAAGCAGATCTGACATACGGCTGTCCAATGTTCTCTTAAACGCCTCCAGCATTGGAGCTCTCACCACTAATTGAGGTTATTGGTTCCATTGCTATACTCCTCTAACAGTTAGGAGGTTTTTCCTGATATTCAGCCTAAATCTAACTTCATATAGCTTGAGCTCATTATTATGTGCCCTAAACTCAGGGATGATTCAGAACAGATCCTACCCCTCCTCTGTATGATTAACTTCCAAGTATTTGAAAAGTGCTATCATATCTCCCCTCAGTCTTCCTTTCTCAAGGCTAAACATGCCCAGTTCTTTCAGTCTTTCTTCATAGGGCTTGGATTCAAGTTCCCTTATCATCTTTGTTGCCCTCCAGTTGTTAACTTCAGTAACCACACACAATCCTTCCTTGCAAGCACTGGAATAGGTGGTAAAATTCTTGCTCAGATTGCATATTAGAGCTATCAGTCGACAAAGTCCAGTTCCTCTCCTTCCCCTCCCAGTCATACCACCATCTCACATTCCCATAATTGCGCCAAGCAATCTGTCTTTTCTCATTTTGGATATCCACATTAAAATCATAATCATCAATCCCAATTGTCTCAGGCCATTTAGCTTTCCCCTGAACCAAAACTGATCATCCCAATTCAATCTGTATCTCACGCAAATCAATTCAAAATAGGGGAAGATTTACTTCAGAATGTGGGACTGGGCCAAAGCCCTCTGGAGTAAGCTATACTGAATACAACGGAACTCACTTTGGAGTAAACAAGGATAAGATTGCATGCAGTACTTTTATTTCTAAGCATTTCTTTTATGAGCCTCATCAAATAATAACCCCCCTGCTCACAAACAGCCACATTAGCTGTGTGTGCTCACACTGAAATTAATCAGTTTTAAACTGCTGCAATATTTCACCTTTTCATCCAGGTCATTTTATCACTGTCATCCAATGATGCTTATTTTTATTTGTTCTTTCATTATTTAAAATACAGTATTCCTACCAATCAACAAAAGATGCCCCAGGAGAGCTCATGAATCCAATAATGGAAAAAGACACAAAATATAGTAAGATGCAAGATACCAACGCAAAGCACATTTTTAAAACCTGCAGATGGAATCAATATGAGAACAGCAAGAAAGAAAGATCCTTGAATGCTTGTCCATTGTTCTTGGGTGTAGCATTTGCCAACAATGAGATGCTTTGGCATGAGAGGAGAAGTTCTCTAACAATGCCAAACTCTTTTCTAATGGATATTCTTGCCCACTGCAATGCAGTCACATCCCAGTTTGGACGTTCAAGGAATACATGTAAGGGAAAGGGAGCAAGCAGTGCACTGCTACCATCTGAGTGGATGTGCCTTTTTAGTGCAACTGATCCTGTGCACGTGAACAGCGGCAGAACATAATTGCCAACTGGAATTAATAACTCCCGTGATGGGAAGAAGTAACAATAATAATTACTTGTCTGTTAAGTTTTATATTCCCTTAATGGAAAATACATTAGCTAACCAACCTTCCTTCTATCTCATTTCCAGGGTTTTGGTCATAAAGAAAGTAAGCATACGGAACACAGCCTGGCGGATCAAGAAAGAATGGCTGGGAAATTTCCTTGGCAAGGTTGCTGTTGGAACTTGGCCTGTGTACAGTGGAAATACACTGCAGATGTATAAATTATGCAGGCTTGGACAGTGTTGGTCAAAATCTTCCATGCTGGAGTCATGTGGGAAAGAGTCTAGACATCATAGATTAACTTATTCCTCTTACACTTGTGCAACTTTAGATGCTGCTTAATGAAACCAAGTCAGCAAAGCCCATCTGCTTAGCTATAACATCATGTTCCTAAATCTCTTGTCTCTCCAAGTGACACAAGCGGGCTTTTGAAAAGCTCTTGGGAAATGCCACAGTGCCTTTATGTTTATTGCAGTGACATATACAATAACAGTATAGGAGATCAGATGTTCTGATTCAAGTAACAACCCCTTGCCAAATTGTGTCCTCCAGATGTGTAAACCACAACCTCCGCCATTCCCAGCCATCTGAGGCCACCACACCAGGAAGGGTCACTTTACATTTTAGGACTTAAAGCAGGCCCCTTAGTTTCTCAGTGTTGTTGTTATCTATGAGTGTTATTAGTACTACTACTTTTTTTATAATAATAATTGCATGCCATCAAGTGAATTCCGACTTACAGTACACTTTTCAGGATCCTCTTGGTAGAGAACACACAGAAGACCTTTATGCTTCCTTTCTTCTGGAGGTGCAGAGAACTGTGCAGCTTGCTCAAGGAGACACAGTGGGGAATTGAACTCTGAAACCTCTGGCTCTGCAGCCAAATACCTAAATCCCTGAGCTATCCAGCCAGCTATCTATTTATTAAAAAGCATAAAATGCTGCAGACAGCTAAATACATTTATTAAGGAGAGGGGCAAATCCACAGTGTTTAAGGCACTATTTCCAAGTAAATGTATTTTTTAACTATTGGGAGACCATTTGTTTGTATCCCACATTCTCCTACAAATGGACCTTGGCCTTATTTGGAGTTTCTAGCAAGGGAACACAGCTATCGTATACCCTTGACTGAAGAACGGTCCACTCCTTCTATCTGGGATGGTCATCCTCTTCCACCGAGCTTGCATCTTCGGAAGTATGCAAGTGAGGGAGGAAGGGGACACCTGACTAGCCAGCCAGATCAGCTGGATCAACTCTAGTGATCAATGGGATGACAGATGTCACAGCCAGATCACCCTCACATCTGAATTAGGCATATTCTTTGAGGCATGAATGTTGATGTGTCAGATAAAGTGACAATTTTCGTGAAATTGATTATCCAGAAGATAATCAATGTTCAGGATGCTGCCTAAACATAGTCATCTGTGTCTTATTTGATCGTTGGTCATAGCCTTGTATATGTATCTTCTACTGTATACCTTGACTTGCTGGGTTTTATTTGTTTTTAGGTTCCCCATTAACTATTTTATTTTATTATGCCAATAAAGGTATGATGATGAATTTGTTTGTATACATCTGTTCAAGTAGGCATTGTACCGTCTGTGTTTTGCAACAGTGAAGGGGGAGGAGCCTTGTAGTGCTATCAGTTGGAATAGACAGTACTGGAATGTAAATATATAGGCTCATATGGGCTTTCCTCTTTTCCCATAGCTGGTGTTTACGAGTTACACTGGGAGCTCAAGGCATTGTTGCACAAGTGGAAGTCTGTTAAGGCAAGATGTACCTTTTCCTTCTTGTGACTTCCTCATGGTCCTTCAAGTCATCCAAGGAGCAGATTCTGAGCAAATGCTCCCCTCCTGGTTCTGTTGACAAAACTGCTTCTGGCAGGGGAATGACACCATTTGATCTAGCCTACCGTGCAATGGTAGCAGAACACACGGTTCCCATGGAGAAATCCCACAATCAATGCCCAAGTTTTCTGATTTCCAGCTGAAGGATTCATAATTGCAAGGCAAAAGAAAAGAGAGACAAAAATAGAAATGGTTGAGAATAGGAATTCTTTCCAGAACTTCAAAAAGTTATCTTTTGGGTTATGCTGGCTGAGAGATTCAGAACATGGCACTCTAGGTTTTGCAGGCTTCAGTTCCTTTTGACAGACATCATTTATCATAGATGTTGTGTAGCAATTGTATCTTATTCTTTAATAGATTTTTTTGTGAGGTAGGGAACAAAGGCACAGGAAATGGTCACAAATGGAAGACAACATGCATCACTTAGATCCTCTATAAAATCCTGGTTTTGAGGAGGTTAATGAAAAGTCTCATCTAGGACCAAGCTATTTTTATATACACACATCTCATGTTCAGTTACTTTGGGCAGGTAAGGGGAACATGATGAGTATAGATGGGGACCACTCACCATTTTGGTGAGCCGTCCTGTTTCATGGGTCATCAAAAGTTGATGACTCATGAAGCATGAAGTTGTCCCCCATGAACTGATGAATAATGAATGTATTCATTGATTTGTGGGGTCTTACTAAAACAAAACAGAGAGAGAGAGAGAGAGAGAGAGAGTCCCGCCCCCATTGCCACCGGCACCCCCCGCTGCCACTGCCATACCGCCAGCCCCCTCCACTCCTGCAGACACCCCCTTACCATAATCGCCGCTGCTGCTGCCAAGGTCTCCATCAGGCCTCCGCAGTCACGGCATGTGGAAAGGGAAGGGAAACTGGTTGCCCTTTGCAAAGATGGCAGCTGCGGCTTCATTTAGGGTAGGGAAGCTGCAGCTGCCATCTTTGCAAAAGGCAGCCTGGATTCCCTTTGCCATCTTTGCAAAGGGCAGCCAATTTCCCTTTCTACAGCTGCAGAGGCAGCAGCGACAATTATGATAAGGGGGTGTTGGTGTGGCGGCTAAGGTAGGGAGAGGAAGGGGTGGGGATAGGCTGTGGGGGTGGGTGGCTGTGGGGGTGGGTGGCTGCCTATCAGCCCATCAATCAGCTGATTGGTGGACTGCTAGGCAGAATGGAAAAGCCATAGGATGGCTTTTTAAAATTATTATTATTTGTATGGGGATGAATAAAAACGGGGAAATATTCATCAATCCGTATTCATCGGGACTTAAAATTTGATGAATACAGATTGACTAATATATGACAAATTGGCTATATTTGTCGAAAATATATGTCGTTTTTATATTTGTCCCCATCTCTAATGATGAGCATTCTTCAGGTTCTATTGAATCAACTTTTTCTCTGAAAACTGACACTGGGAATGACTTCTAGACCTAGAACATAGTGGCTCGAGGCACATCTTCATGACCTTCCGTCTTTCCATATCCACATGCAGCACATTGGCTTTTACATCATGTGATCAATAGAAAAAAATGCTATTTGGATTGTCCCAATACTGTAGCATTGCCTGCATTATATGTCAATGTAATTGCACCCTAAAATGCATTCAGCACCAGGATATTCAGTTTTCAAAGATCTGCTTCAAAGAAAAAATGATCTGCCAGTAAAAGACTAATGAGGGGGCAACCAAGCCTTGCGTTGGAAGAATTCCGTAGTCTGGATGCACCAAAAATGCTCTCTCTTGTGCCCTTGCCAAATATGACCATGAGGGTGGTGAGACTGGGAGAAAGTCATTCCCAAAGATGTCAAAATCTGGGAAGGTTGTATAGGAAGATGTGGTCCTCTAAAGCCATGGAGACAGGCAGGCGTGTACTCCAACACAGTGCCACTGCTTTGTGTGCTCCACCCAAGGAGTGGCCTGCTGGATCAGCTTATCTTTTTAACCCTATACCTCATTTTCCCACAAAAGCAATAAATGCTCCTGGGAAGCCTACACACAGGGCATGGAAACAACAGCTCTCTCCCATTTTTCTTCCTAGCAATCAGTACTGAGTGGCAACAAGCCTGTGGAACATGTATTCTACCATGGATGTAAATCATCCATTGATCTATTTTTATTCTAATGATAGTACAGATGCCTCACTAGCCTGCCGCTGAGGGTTTCATATTCCAAGAATATCTAGCTGGAAATTTTGCAACCAAGGCAAACTTGGATATACTATGAGAGGAAAACATTGTTTGGCTCTGTGAAATGCCAGAGAAAACCAATATATTCCAAATTTTTGAATCCCAGAAAGGAGAGGGTATCAATATAGGAATTGAAAAACCTATGAGGTTTGAGGTAAAGCAGAGGTTGAAAAATTAACTTCAAAGTCCGACATCTACATCGCTGCCATCTACTTTGGAAAAAAGTGACTCTGTTTCAAGAAATGCCACACACACATCCCAATTATATCAGGAAATTGTATAAAGCTTGGTGTAACCAAGAGTGGTTTTTAAGCTTCATACAATTTTATTAGTAAAAATAACTTTCTGACTCAGAATTCTTTAATTCTAAGAATATATATTGTGCAACAAGAATGAATGCTGGATCTTGGCTTCTAGTAAACAAAGTAGATTCCAAAAGCTTGCCCTCCTTTGGTCCAGAGGGTGCTTGTTCCCTCAGCAACCATTGGACATGGTCTATGGCTGTCTATCCTATTAGAGTGAGATCCCCTCCAGGGACTTTATGGAGCTGAAGGGGGGGGGCTACAGGCTGTAGTGAAGTAGGACACAAGGCCACTCTGACTGAGGATCAGAAGGCCTTTAAAAGACAGGTTCCCCCAGGCACCAGCTTCGTGAAAGTGTCATGCTTTCTGCTGTTAATCTGGTTACTGAAAATGCAGTCTTCTCTAAAATTCCTTTCTTCCTGGAATGTTTTAAGGAACATGGTGGAATAATTCACTTACACTCTATAACAAATCCCTCTGCATTCCATCTACAACACTGATGTACATATTCCACTGTGTGCTTTTGTCCTACAAAACTACACAGGGGACTGGTCCTTATTAGGGACCGGACTAGTCAGTTTGTCACCAATGCTACCCTACTTTCCCTCCCCTATCACTCTCCATGTGTTCTCAGACGTTTCCAGCTTATCTTTTCAGGCCTACTTTCACCTCGTAGAAAGAAGATCAATTAAGAGCTTCCTGGAAGTGTAAGCTGAATCAGGTATCATTCCCTACATGGTTGGTAAGAAGCCAAACTATTTATTCACCCATTAGAGATATATCTAGTTCCAGCACCTGTAAGTCACACGTACGGCAAGAGCATTGAGTCATTTTCCAGGCCTTGGAAAAGTTACTTTGTTGAACTACATTTCCAAGAATCCCACAATCAAAGCTCTTTTGTATCCATTTCCATAGAAATATTGGGGAAGATAAGAGAGATAAGAGATGTTTTAATAAACAGCACTCTGCAGTGTCTCTTCAGTGTATCGGCTAGGCACCAACTTCTTGATGTTCTCATATCATAAAACAGCCCAGCCCCAGAACCTTCTAGCTTCCAGATACAGCTTTGATTTGGCAGATAGTTTCAAAATAGCAGAGTCTCATGAGGGGTAGGATCCAGCAGGTCAGTAGGATTATCTTACAAGACTGAAAATAATCTTTCTTAAAAAGTGGGCTTTAAGTGCAAAACAAGTCTGTATCCTTCAGTGCGTATTATTTACATAAGCCTGAAGAAAACCTGTATTAAAACATACAATTCCATTTAAATATATCAATCAATATTTTAGTTTAGAGACTTTGACTCATCTCTCTATTTTTCACATTAAATACAGCAGTCTCTGCTCAGATTACCTAAATTTGCCAAGCCTAATAAATACCAGCTAATCCAAGTTTCATTGAAAGAGTTATTTATGGGGCATGCAAAAATCCAGAAACATTGGCTACTTTGGATTTTGTTTTTAGGATTCATATGAATTTAATGTTCTGAACAAATGTCAGAATGAATATGAATTCACAAGAAATGGAGCTGTAATTAAAATTTATTAATTTGTTAATAAAGAACAGTGACATTCTGTTTATGGAATTTTTACTTCAAGATCTCACACAGTAAGAATCTAGCATCTTTACAAATGAAGAGTAATTCATCTTTGTGGATCTGTACTACTATACAGCTCATGTCTTTAAAAGTATTTTTCCAATCCACTGAGGCTGTCATTGGGATGGGAGTATTTTAAGTCTTGTAAGTGGTCAAAGTATAGGAAATCATAAGAACATAAGAAGATCCTGGCTGGATCAGGCCAAGGGCCCAGCTAGTCCAGCTTCCTGTAGCTCACAGTGGCCCCACCAGATGCCTTTGGGAGCATACAAGACAACTAGATACCTGTCTCCTGATACCACTCCCCTCCATCTGGCATTTTGAAGTACCTTCCTCTTAAGCCTGGAGCTTATACATCCCCATCATGGTTTGTAACCTGTGATGGATTTTTCCTCCAGATATCTGTCCAATCCCCTTTTAAAGGCATTTAGGCCAGATGCCATCACCACTTCATCTGGCAAGGAGTTCCACAAGCTAACAACATACTGGGCACAGAAATATTTTCTTTTGTCTGTTCTCACTCTCCCAAAACCCAATTTGAGTGGATGTCCCTTGGTTCTGGTATTGTGTGAGAGGGAAAAGAGCTCCCCTGTATCCATTTTTTCATGTCCCCACTCAGGCGCCTTTTCTCTAGACCTCTTTCAATGGTGAAAATTGCCCATTGACACCTACTTTCTATTTCCTGTGTGAGGTGTGTGCATTTTTCACCTGGATCAGGTGAAGAACCAGAGAGACAGTTAGGACGCAAAGATGGAGATCAACATGACCAGAGGAACTATGGGACTTTGCATTTCTAGCTAGAAGCCCTCATTGTAAGAAATTCAACGTTTGAACTGTGAACGTTTTGAACTAAGTTGACAGAACACATCTGCTGCTGAGGGAGTGGAGCAAAGGGGATTAAGAAGACCCTGGTACGAGGATCCTCCTGAGCAAAGCAGGTTCCATACCTGTCCACTAAGTGATGGAAGAAATATTAAGCATTCCATACTTCACGATAATATATCTAGGGGGAAACAAAGAAACATCTAATACACATGCCCAGCTAGCAACCTGCCTAAAAGGAATATAAAAAGAAGGGTCTCGGCAATCATAATTTGTCTGCTGAGACCAAAAGGCTTTTGGAACTAACTACTTTGGAACTTGGACAATGCAGATAAAGAATTCTTCTCTCTTTGGTGAGTATGTATGTGGTGTGAATGTGCTGAATGCATGAAACCACTTTATTTAGAATTGTAATCAATAGGTAATAAAGTATATTAATTTTGCATTTATTAATGTGTCTTGTGAGGTCCTTTGCTGTTTAATATTGTTCTTCTTGGGATACAAAAGATCCAGTAGTCACCCTTTCGTGATACCTGGTTCTCAACCAATTCTCAATCCATAAGAGGACCTGCCCTCTTATCCCCAACTATAGAGTTTTCTCAGCAGCCTTTGGTGAGGGACCATGTCAAATGCCTTCTAAAAATCCAGGTAGACAATATCCACTGGTTCACCTGCATCCACATGCCTGTTGACCTTTTCAAAGAATTCCAAAAGGTTTGTGAGGCAAGACTTATCCTAACAGAAGCCATGCTGATTTTCCCTCAGCAAGGCTTGTTCTTCTATGTGTTTTAAGATTTTATCTTGGATGAGGATTTCCACCGTCTTCCCTGGAGCAGATGTTAGGCTAACCAGCCTGTAGTTTCCAGGGTCCCCACTCCTTCTCTTTTTAAAGATTGGTATGACATGTGCTATCCTCCAGTCCTCTGGGACTGTGGCCATTTTAAGGGACACATTGTATATGTTAGTTAATTTCTCAGTTCCAGAATAACCCTTGGGTGGGTGCCATCTGGGCCTGGTGACTTATTGATCTTCAATTTATCAATTTGATCTAAAACATCCTCTCTTTTAACCTGTATCTGATTTAAATCATTAGTCAGGAGGAGCCATTCGGGCAGAGGAATCTGCCCATGGTCTTTTGTCATGAAGACAAATGCGAAGAACTCTTAATTTCTCTGCAATCTCCAAGCCCCCTTTCCCTCCCCTTTCCCTCCCTCACCATCTATTGGACCAGCCGCTTCTCTGGCAGGTTTCCTGATTCTAACATATTTTAAAAAGCTTTTATTATTCCCTTTTATATGTTCTTAATATGTTCCTCAAAGTCTTTCTTTGCCTTCCGTATTATCTTCTTACATTTCTTTTGCCAGAGTTTGTGTTTCTTTTTATTTTCCTCATTTGGGAAGGATTTCCATTTACAGAAGGACCCCTCCTTGTCCTTTAAAGCCTCTCTAACTTTGCTGTTAACCATGCCAGCTCCATCTTGGACTTAGTTGAGCCCTTCTTTCTTTGTGCTATACACTTCCGCTGGGCCTCTACTACTGTTGTTTTAAACAGGCTCCATGCACTCTGGAGAGATTAGGTTTTTGCATCCGATTTGCTTGACACTCTGCCCCCAACATGCATGGCAAAAGAGATTGCAGCATGGTCACTATTCCCTAGCAGCTCAGTGACATTCACATCCTTTACCAGGTCCTGAGTACCACACAAAATTAAATCCAGAGTCACCTCTGTGACAAGCTGCTCCAAGGCACACTCATTTAGCAAGTCAAGAAACCCAGCCTCTCTTTCTTGACCAGACCACACATTGACCCAGTCAATGTGAGGATAATTGAAGTCCCCCATGATCACAATCCTATCCCTCTTGGACAGCTCCCTGATTTGTCTCCTCATTTCAATGCCCCCCCCAAGTTTTTGATCTGGAGAACAACAGCACACCCCTACTATCACATCACTGCTTGGGCCTGGTAGTTTAACCCACAGTGATTCTATAATGGAGTCAGACCCACCATCCATCTCCATTCTGCTGGATTCTACCTCTTTTTGACATAGACGGCCACCCCACCCCACCTCCAACACAACCCTCCCTATCCCTCCTATAGAGTTTATAGCCCGGGATTGTGGTATCCCACTGGTTCTCTGAATTCCACCAGGAATACCTCAAATCTTAAGAGCTGCCCACAGCCCTTCTCCCCGCAAAAAATCACACTCAGTCAAATAGCCACTCCCTCAATAAAAAAAATAATTAAATTAAATTAAAATTATGTTTTTCTTTCCAGGAAATAGGTCTTACCTTCTTGGTTCTGCCTGTTATTGTCCTCAAGGGCCTAATTCCTTGGAGTTATGAGGGGTCTTTCCTCTTCCAAGATGGGCAGATTTCATCTGCTCAGTCTTATTCCCTTTCTCTTGTAGCTTATCTTCTATTTATTTTAAGCATCTTTTTTGATTATAAACACTTTTTGTTCTTAATGAGGATTCCCTTAATATTTATATTGTATTTATTGTCTCTGTGGTTCCTAAACTCTCTCTATTCCATTGGTTTCTTCTGGTCTACTGGCTCTTAAACAAAAATGGGTCTTCATCTTATATTTCTGTTTCTTTTTTATTATCATTATTATTTATTTGCAGTGCTGTATCTTTGGAATGCTTTGTCAATGAATATGAGGACTATACTCTTGCTGAGTCTTTTGAGGATCTTCTGAAGCATTATTTCTTCACTTAAGCCTGCACCATGTGATTCCTTTCTTCTCCTTCTTCTACATAGACATTCACTCTCTCCACTCCTATTATATTGTAAGCCTGTATATTTGTTCACTGGATCTATCTTAATTGTGGCACAAAGTTTAAATTTTGAGATATTTGGTAGATAATATTATCTCCAACCCAACCATTTCCCATTTGCCATCCTCTTTCTCTTGGAGAGCATGTCTCCAGTCTGCAGTCTGAGGTAACTCAACATGAGATGCAGTGGAAGGATCTTCTACCTCCAATTTTTGTAGCAATTCTGGCAAGCTCACAACCCACACAATGGAAAATACAATGAACTTTTGTTTGAGACCTCCAGACCTATAGCTAATAAAGTATGCAGATTCTCAAGACCCCCTCACATACAGATGCACACAGATATGTCCCCTGGGCCATTTCAGTTTCCCCTCCTTTGGTTTTGAAAAACATGGCCAAGAAGACCTGAAAATAGAACTTTCTATCAAAAAAATCAGCATCCTGAATATGTAGCAATGCTATGGTGCCTTGTTTGTGAAAAGTTGGAAGAAATGAACATATACAGGAGTTACTGTCTGCTCCATATAGTTTGTAGGAGTAAAAAACTCATGACACAGGAAACGTAACAAACTGAAGCATATTTCTTATCAGACATTTATAACTACCGAGGATGAGAGTATAGGAAGAAGAATGGTGATCTCTGAATGAGTATAATAGCAAACAATTATGTAGCCTGTCTTTCGGACTTCTCCTTCTACATTTTCCACTGGCCTCTGGAATGATAATTCAAGACAGAGAAATAGACAAAATAGATCATAATTCCCATCCCTAGCAACGAGAATTGCTGAACCTGTATTTTACATATGGAAAGTCTACCACACCCAGTATAATTCATCCCCATTTTGATCCTCAGCAATATTGTTATCTTTCAATTAATGATCCAGAAAAACAAGCACAGAGCTTTGTACACGTACAGTATGTTCCAGCATGAAGTCCCTGTACACCTATTCTTAGGCAAGGCCATTTTGTAGCATGAAGAAATTATTGCTTCCAACTTTCAAATTCGGTGCTTCTTGCTTTGTACACTAAGCCTTGCTTCTTGGCTATTCTGTTCTGTTTCAATGAGATGCATACAGGAGCTGAGTTTCGAAGATGTTTCCCAAACAATTCTTAGTGGCGAAGACTACATTCCATCTTCAGTTAAATGTGTTTACATTTCCATGTGAAACTGGATGATAAATAATCCTAACAAACTTGTTTTGTTTAATTCATAAGCTGCCTCACTTCAAAAATATGTTGTGATGTAGTGTATTTTGATGAGATGTATATTGCTTCTATGACCATTGGAAACCATAACTTCAACACATACTGGATGGTGAATCTTCTGGCAAGAAAAATATGTGTTTCCAATCCACAAATGTTTAAATTATGCTTTCTATGACTTGTTTACTAGGATTCTTATATTATTATTATTATTATAGTATCCAGTTAAGGAGCAGTGCCAGGATAGAACCTCATTATTAAAAGCAATACAAAACTCTTCATCACAGTCAGCCTAATCACAGGATGACTGGGGGTAGAAACAGATAAGATGCTAGCTGTGCAATTGGAAGCAGATGTCCCTTAAAAATTAAACAGTATTCATTTTCCTAGCATGTGGCTTTGCATCTTGGCAAACTGCCAATTACCTTGCACTTGTTCAGTGATTGACTGAGGACAAAACTTGTTTGTAAATTTATTGCACAGACTCAAAATGTTGGGGAGGAGAAATGTATTTTTGGAAGAATGATTATTTATTACCTTATAAGTGTAAAGCTGGTGCCTACCTGTTTCTATCCTGAAAATTCCTGCCTTATGTGAAGAATATGGAGGGCAGTTCCTCTCATAACTGGAATGCAATGAACATTCCTGGTGCCATATTTAAGTAAGTCACTAAGAAATGTGCATTACAGGAAGACAACTGGAGACATCGCAAAGTGGCCTGCTCATACATTGTTGCTTTCCTGAGATCTTCTTATACCACTCCCAGCAACTATGAATCCCAAAAGAGATACAGGACTAACTTACAGCATAAATCTGAGTCAGCTTTATATATAGCTCTAGTGTGTGAAAAGTGGAGCAGGACCATGCCTCTTAGCCTTGCATAGAGATGTAGAGACAGGGCTGGTAAGATGTTTCATGTCATGGGAATAGAGAGTGCAATGAGAACCTAGTGTTTGAACTCAGCATATCATGCTTATTTGCATATTGCTAGTGTTAAAATGGATTATTGTATCTGTTGGGATGACGTTAAGGAGCAAGTTGGAGTTAGGTCACTTGTGTCTTTGTGTCACTGTGCTTACCCTGTAAGAGTACAGCTGGGTTCACCACAACTGTGATCTCTAGCACTGGCCAGAGAAAAAACTGTTGGAGGGAGGGAAGAATTCTTTCTTTTCTCTACTGTTAAGAAAAGAGGAAATTAAGTAGACATGAAAGATTGCCTCACTGCTAGCTGAAATAATCTGCTGAGATCCCTTTGCTCTGAAATCATACAGGGTACAGCAACCCAAACTGGCTCACAGCTGAAGAACCATCTACTACAGATTATTTTCTGAGGAACACCCTGTTGAACCTTCTGTAACACACCTGAAGGGTGCAAATACCTGTGTGCCCTTGCTCCTGTCTACTGAGAGAAGAGCCTCCTTCCTCCTTATTATGGTTGTAAGAAAGAACTAAGGATGCAGAGCTTCCTTGCCCTAGCTGGATTTTAGGACAACATTGTAAGCAAACACGGGTTCGAAAACACACATGTAAGCTTGGACAGAGAGCAATCAGGAGTTTGCACATGCTAAAATGAGCTGAAGAGTCCAATTCAGCTAGCCATGCTACAACACTCCTTCTCGCAAGTCTGCCCACATAAGAACACCCTGGTACTCTCAGATATTATTGTGAAAAGGTCAAGTGGGCTTTGTAGTCCTTAGACTTAACTTGCACCACTGACAGGACTCTAAGTAAGCTAGGCCAAGGCAGCACTCTCAGATGACCCTATGACAAGTGTACTGTTCAGGAAACCAAATGAGTTTTATAATCTTTATTTTATTAAAGAAAAAGCATGTTACTAAGCCAATTTAAACCAAAACAAATAAACTAGCATTGTGCTGTTTAGTTACACAGATGTAGTGAGGCAAAGAAAACATGAAAAATAGAAAAGTATTCAAAAACCTTATTAAAAATACAAAAAGACATTAAAAAGAATCAAAACAGTTCCAGTCCAGGAAATCATTAGTAAAATAAAATAATCCAAGTAGGTTATAACAAGGCTATAGTCCTCAGTGATCCTATAGAATAAAAACCCCTAAACAAAAATAAAAATCCATTATATGTCCCATAGTCCTTAGAAAAGAAAAATCCAGTAAATATACCATAGTCCTTACAAAATTACAAGAGCATAGTCCATATGGAGTATTCCAAGAAAAGAAGTCCATAAAGAATATTCCATAGGTAACAGTCCCTAGAAAATAGTCCATGTACAGTCCTTAGGAAAAATCCCATAAGTCTAAAAGTAATCCAGCAAAGCATAGAAACCAGTCCATGTAGGTAGTCCCAAATGGCTGAAGAGTAGGTCACGAATCACTGAAAGGTCGGTCTTGGAAAGACAAAGTCCATAGAGAAAAAGTTCCTTTTTCAAGAGTAACTGGCAAGGGCCTAATGCACCTTCCCCCGATGTCATCCAATCAGAGTTCGTTACTAGGCAAACAGTCCTGTTACATCACATGACTTTTTTCTCATACACAGCAGATGTTATTTGGGTTACGGTGGTTTCTCAAAGAGTCACAACAATTCCCATCTATCTAATCACACAGAGTCCTTTCTCAGGCTTTCAGAATAACATTCTCTCGGCTCGTCTGGAAAACACTTGTCAGCATAGCAAAGATACTTTATACAAAGAAACAAAATGGAACCTCTCTGGCTCATTTCTTAATTACAAAACCCATATGCCTTTAAAAGATTTTAACTCAAAAACCCATCTCATCACAAGCCCCCGGAAGATTAACAAAATTCCTAAACAATTTAAGTTTTAATTTTGATAACTGAATAAGATGAGATGTCATAAGTAAGCATTAACAAAATAGAGAAAGATATCAACTTGAACATAAAGTAATACATTTCAAATATGATTCTAAAATAGCAAAACAATTAATACATGAGAACTATTATAATTACAGTATTTACCATACATGAGAGAAAATTGCATTAGGCACTTCTACTAGTCTGAAAAACAGAAGAATAAACAAGTTAGTATACTTAACCAAATACATCACTCTGCATATGCTCAGATAATACTCTAGTCATCAAACAGTAAAATAATGAAACCAGGGTTAACATCATAATAACTTGACAATCTAATATACTGATATGTAGTAATAATGGATAAAACACTCTATGTATGCTCAGGAACATAGTCATACAGAATACCAAGAAAATTAAACATCAGAGCTTTATCAATTCTCGCCATTTTCTCCCCTTGCATCTGCACTAAACATTCGAGATAAGTAGTGGGGAATTAACAGTAGATGTTCAACATCAAAATTATATTTTTGCAATCTGAAATACCACTGCGTTAATCTTGGGCTTCGATGTCTCTGCTTCTCTAAGAATGTCAAAGCATTTTGGTCTGCTTGAATTGGATCAGGGCTGTAAATTACAAAGTTGCCTACATATAAATCACCAAACAATTCATCAACCAATTTCTGAAAAGTGACATAGGTATTTTTCATTTCAGGTGCTAGTTTTCTGAGTTGGTAAATTCCCTGAGGGCAAGTAAATGATGTATAAGGGCGATGTTCCTCTTTAATTAAAATCTGATAAAGCCCTCCTTTTATTCCAATCACAGAAATGTATTCAGTGTTTGCAACAATTTCTACCAACGTCTCAACATTGACTGTAAGGATTGATTCAGTCTTCGTGAACTCATTTAACTGGCTAAAATCTAATTCCACTTTAGGATTAGCTAACACAGACTCCAATATCTGCCCTGGGCTGAATTGATCAATGCCTTCCACGCCTTGGTCCAGAAATGCCACACCTCTGGACACATGTATTGCTGAATTAGCTGTGCTATCAGGTTTGGTCACAAGAGGCCGCTGTTGCAACAAAGTTCCCTCGGGAGTACTCTGCATAGCCTCAGAAACAGTATCAGCATTCTCACCACTTCCTTGGAAAATAGGCTGTTGAAAATAAGAATGGTCCCCAACCTCCGTTTTTCTCTCTAAAGATCTTTCTGAGAAGATTAACTGTGGTACTGGGCCAAAGCCTCTAGACATGATTTCAGTCTCTGGAGAAACATCAGTACTTTGTAATCCCAAAAAGTTAGCGCTTCCCCCTTCGTTGGTTGTGTTAGAAACGGTCTCACTATCTGACAGGTTCAAATGCAGTTTTTTATCTTGAACCAAGTTTACACAGTCATTTGTACTATTGCAACAATGTGAAAGTCCATGCTGTAAAACCGCTGCACTATCAACTCCTATGGCACTTGGCAAAGACTCTGAGAAAACCTTCACTCCTCCAGCCTTCTCAACAGACTGCTCCGGTAAAGGTACTTTATCTCCTTCGGTCTGCTTTGATGTGTTCTGTCCTGTCCTAATTAGTTCCCCCTTATGGAGCATTGCCTCCCTGCAAAGCTGCCAGGAAGACCAAGGAATGCCCTCCAACTTCACAGTATCTGATTCCACTGTTCTCTCTGGGCTGAGAGAAAGGGGGTTGTTTGAGATCTGACATGCATCAAAATCTGCTGACACAAGTCCTAGCGAAGAATTAAGCTGAGTCTCTATTTCATCATCCCGGTATTTCACTCCCCCATGAACTACTGTTGCTTCTAAGCTCTCAGTCCCAGCAATTGCTTTATTACTTTGGAAAATCCCTTGTTCTCCTTCTTCTAGCAAACCCATAGTCTCATCCCGAATTATTTCAGAACTTCTCACCTGTCCTGTGCTCTGAAGAAGAGCTGAGGTTGGTGCTGAGCTGAATTCCAATGCACTGCAATTCTCTGGAGCACTGCAGTTTTCCCTTGCGTCGTCCGATGTTAATTTCCTCAAGGACACAGCTTCTCGGGGAACTTTCTCCTGCATTCCTTCCTCTGCGCGCGGCTCCAGGGCCTGTGAATCCTCTGTTTGGACGGGCGATGAATCGCTGTCTTCTCTGGAATGCTCCTTAACATTCCACTGGGCCTCGTTAACTCTTTCCACACAAGCATCTTGCATCTCTGGATCGCTCCCAATTGTTTGGAGCGTTTCATTGCAGTAATCCCCTAAGGAACCCTGCTGAGCTTGAAAAAACCTTTGCATCAAGCCAGGTTCTGTGCTTAAAAAACGTTTTAGAAGTATGTTTTCATAGTACAGATTTTCTATAAGGGAATCTCTTTCCCTAATTTTCTGCTTGGCTTGCTCGAAAAATCCCGAAGCCACTTCCAAGAGTATATCCACGGTTTTCGACTGTTTTTTCTCCTCCATCTTCTGCTGGCAATCTAGCCTTGGCTAGGTCAGCAAACAAAACTCTAATAATAGAAAGGAAAATCTAAAAATCTCCTCTGCACTTCTGACCAACTGCTATCCCTTCTGCTATCCTAAGATAGGCGAGAGAACAAACAGCTGCCAAACCAAAATAAAATTAAAAATCTCTTCTGCACTTTTGACCAACTGCTGTGTCTCTGTGACCCTAAGATCTGTGAGTAGACAGACAGCTGCCAAACCAAAATACTGAAAAATCCAAAAGGAAGAGAAAAGAAAAACTGTGATCACTCTGTGAACCCTAAAGTTACAGAGATGATCAATGACTGAACTGGGTGCCGATAGATATCCTAAGATCATAGGGCATGACTCTAGGCTAAGCCAGATGCAACTAGGTACTCCTGACAGATCCTAAGATCGTAGTGGGGAGACCCAGAGCTAGTCTGGAACACGGCCAGGTACTCCGGCAAATCCTAAGATTATAGGAGTACACTTAGGCCAAAAACAAAACAAAAAACCTGGATGCAAGTTCCAAAACAATGTAGTCAGAGTCATTTATGCAATCCTAAGATTGTGAAATGACCTGCTCAACTTGGGTGCAAGCACTCCAAAAATAAAGGACATGCATCTTGGAATTTCTTCACTACAACGTTGTAACAACCTGCACATGCCTACTGATTAAATCCAATTGTTTCCTAAC